>NW_022476023.1:0-324708 GCF_009193645.1 Aspergillus pseudonomiae | reverse complement strand
TTGACCCTAATGTTGACCCTAATGTTGACCCTAATGTTCCTTCTAGGATATACAAAACGCGTTACCTATATTATCTCATGGCGAGCCATATTTCGAAGTGGCTTACGTTGTTAAAGGGAGGTAGTTTTCTGATGAAATATGGGGTTTCAACTCGTATTTCTAATATGTACGACTCGGCGTTGGGAGTATTCGTCTACGGACTACACATGCTACTGGTAAGTACCTTTTGAGTAAAACACGAGCAATATTTATCTAGGTAACCATTCCAGCAACTACTCAACTGCCTCATAATCCACACCTTTCAAGCACTAACAAGGCACTTCCCTCGTCCTCATCCATGTGTCTTTCCGATACGCCAGCAAAAATCGCCCAATGGCCAAATGACCATTAGCAAGTGCTAGCTTCGCTGCTCGTTTCCTTTTGATTTCAAATTCTTCAGTGTTCGGGTGGTAGTTTAACAGAACATGCAGAGTATCCAACCTGCCATTCTCTGCAGCGCTCTCAATAGCATTACGTCCACCTTCGATGGCAGCTGCACCGTTGATGTCGACGCCAGCTGAAAGCAGCATCATGACTATGCGAATATTGCCGCTGCTCGCAGCCCCCTGTAATGCCGTGATTCCGCCAAAGTGTGCAGCTCTAGCGTTGATATCGGCACCTTGATTCAGCAGGTATTGTGTCATCTGCACATAGCCAGAGCTTGCGGCTTCTTGAAGGGCTGTTCGACCTCTTCGTGGACTGGGTAGGCCATTAACATTTGCGCCGTTTTGCACCAAGAGCTCCACCATTTCGAAATAGTTTTGTGATACTGCAATCTGGAGCGCAGTCTTTCCGCCTTTCTCATTTGCTGGTGCATTAACATCGGCTCCCCATTCCAGTAGCAACTGGACGATATCAATATGACGAGAAGCGACGGCTTCTTGAAGGGCTGTGACGTTTCCAGGAGTGGTGGGCTGCCCGTGACAGTCTACATGAGCGCCTCCAGTAAGAAGGCACTGTACAAACCCCAGGTTGCTTTTTCTTGCTGCCAGCTGAAGAAACGGTAATGACGAATATGTGTCCATATTATTAACATCTGCCCCACCCTTAAGGAGAAGTTCCAATAAGGAAACATCACATTTCCAATGGCTCAAGGCGTCCCCTATAACAATGCCCTTTGTGGTTGGGTCCGAACGTATAATGCTGGGGTCTATATCGAGCAGGAGTTGTATGAGCTCTAGGTTGCAATTGTTCACAGCGGCCTCCATCACGGAGATCCCCTTGAGGGCCCGTTCCTCTTTCACGCTTGCGCCAAGTTGCAGTAGCCTCCTCACTATAGACAAGTGGTTGCGTTCAGCTGCAGATTGCAACGCGGTGCGACCTTCGTCCCAATGAGGAGGGGCGTTTATATCTGCCCCATAGTCCACCAATACCTGGAATAAACTTTCATCTCCCAATGACGACGCCTGTTGGAGAGGGGTGCGATTCGTCCGTGCACAGTAACCCACATTCGGACTGGCACCTTTTCGTAGCAAGGTTTTTGTCATAAGCAGGTCTCCCTGACTTACTGCCGTGTGGAGAGAAGCATATTTTTCCTGGCCCTTCTGTGGCTGGATGTATGCGCCCGCCCGCAAAAGTAAATGTATGATTTCATCTCGAATTGACTGATCCCGGATTTTAGTAGCTTCTTGAAGGGGAGTTATCCCTTCAATTCGACTTAAGTCAGTGTTGACGGTTGCGCCTGCATCAAGAAGGAGACGGACCCCTTCAATATTTCCTGCAGATACTGCCACCTGTAGTGCAGTTCTTCCGCCCTCTCCAGCAGGTGGGGCATTTACCTCTGCCCCTGCTTCAAGTAGGATAATCAGAACCGTAATGTCTGAGTGTGCAGAAGCCGCTTGGAGTGCTGTACGTCCAAAACAGACACTAGCAGCAGCATTCACATTCGCCCCCTTCCGTAATAGGATCTGGGTCAGTCTCTCGTTTTTGATCATAGCAGCTATCTGAAGCGCGGTGTGGCCGTATTTATTTCTGGGTCGTGCATCAACATGTGCACCAGCACTCAGAAGCATGCGGGTCATTGTGATATTTTGCGCTCGTACGGCAGCTTGCAGTGGGGTGAAGACAGCTGGATCATCCCAAGAATGTTCTATAAGTTCTTGTCTCATTGCTTGAGTAGGACAACCCCTCATGCTAGGATTAACAGCAGCCCCTTCCTCTAGCAAGAGCTGAACTGCCTCCCAGTTCTCGTTTTCTGCAGCTATGAGAATGGCTGATTTGAAACAGGAACAGGTCGACTCGTCAGTCTCCCAGAAACTGTCTATAGAAGAAGTCTCGGACCCATCGTCGCTGCTCTCGGAAAGGCCGTCTTCGAGCTTCCCGTCATCGTATTGATATCCCGAGCGAGCATCGATGTCAGCTCCTGCCGCTATCAGAAGCTCTACGACTCCGGCTGCCTCAGAGTTCCTGCAGGCAATCTGCAGTGCGGTTCCCTGCTTAGCCTTGGTGAAACAATTTGGATTAGCCTTCGCCTTGAGAAGCAGTCGAATTACCTCAAGCTGTGACCCATCAACGGCTCTTTGCAGAGGTGTGAGGCGAGCAGAGTCTTGTGGAGGATGTACATGGGCTCCTGAGTCGAGCAAGACTTTCACGTAGTCGTACGAGTCATACAGATCACACGCAAGATGCAGCGGTACCCTTCCATCCACTGCTAAATTGGGATCTGCACCAGCATCCAGAAGTATCCTTACACAATCTAGGTGTCCGCCAAGAAGTGCCCTGCCAAGAGCCGTTGTACGCAGGCCCAATCCACTGGGGGCATCGACATCTGCACCAGCGTTGATAAGAATCCGGCAGATCTCTATTTCACCCATCGCTGCCGCACTAGCCAACAGATTGCTCATAAATATCTCCATGGTCGTGGTTTTCGAATATAAGAGTGCCTTGAGTCTGGGCTGAGACTTGCTTTTCACGATAAGCAAAATCAATCCATCCGTTGATAACGTCGGCAGCATGTTGTTTGATGATAAAAACACACAGAGGCTGATATAATGCGAGAGCATATCTGAAGAGCGTGACTGGAATATGTTCTCGGCCATTCTTGTGAGATCCTTATTGACATCACCCATCGTGATGGGTTCGAGGAAAGAAAGACATTCACTGAGGCATTTATCTTCGGTACTTGGATAGCGACGTGAGAGAGCCAGTCGTGCATGTCGGATGATCTCATTACTTAGGGAGTCGAAGTCGCAGTCGATCGGCTCGCCCCCGTTCGTTGACATCCGTGCTATAGGAGGCACTGACTGCAACTGATGATTCAAACTTTCACCGACTTGGTTCAATGAAGCTGCAGCTGGTTCCTTGTCGTCCAGAACATGGAAGGCCGATGGGCTAAGTTGCGGAATCTCGATGGGAGACACAAGAGCCATCGTATCAGCGTTTGACAAAAGCCCAGATACATCAGGGAAGCCGCTACTAGCTGTGGAATTTCATATCAGTTTTTCTTGCCAGAGAAAGCGAAGGTCCTCATCCGTGAATAACGAACCTGCTTCGATTAGGTCATGCGACCAGTCCATCTCGGGAAGCTCCATGGGAATTTCAATGGGTATATCATCTATCGCCGAGCGAGGGGTGCTGACCATGACTCCTTCTGGGGTCTTGGGGCCTATAGTATATAGGAGAGTAAGCATTTCAGTAGAGAAGTTGAAGCGTCATAAGGCGGAGATGCATACAAGAGTCGTCTAGTCCCAGGTACTGAGATGACAATGAAACATAGCGAGCTGTTTCCTTTCTAACCTTTGCGTTGGGGATGTGAGTACCGTGCATCGAGACCTCTCCAGGGTCTTTCCCCTCTCGTTTACGTTTCTCACGACGGTACGCAACAAAACGCCACTCCTCTTCTCTGGAGTTCTTTTTGAGATTCCACTTCTTGAACTGTCGGTAATACTGGTCTTTGCTGCAACGATTGTCAGCTGGGCTGCAGGAAACCTTTCTAGACTCGCCGCTGACCTTTTGCAAAAATTGTAACTCCGGCTCATATGTTCCTGGATTTGCTCAACAGACCATCGTTGATCTAGCCACAGGGACTGGAGCTCATGGCGGTGACTTGCCCACTCCGCTTCTTCCTTCTTGCTACGAGCCATGTTGGAAACTATCGCAACGTGCTAGTGCTGAAACAAGGAAGCCAAACTTGACTGTTTTGCGTGTGTGGATGAAGAAATCTTCCCTTGTCCATGTTGGAGAACCCATGGTGTCTTTATATCCTTGAATATATGCCAAGGAGAATTCATTAAGCAGAGTTACGAGAAATGGAAATGCTAACACTTGATTGGCTGTCTCCAGAATACGTGAATCGGAGTGTTTGTTGGCGCTCAGCCTCTTACCAGAATTGCGCATTTAAGGATCGACGGCTGAAGTCCAACGGGTAGTCGACATGCGGAGCCCGTCTATTGGTCGAAACCATTATTGCGAATGACAAGGCTACTGCAAGGCCCTAAGCGCGTTTTATGTCTGTTATCTTAGTACAATGACCAATAAATTATAAGTAGAGAGTCAACATGGGTTTCATGTGCATATTCTGTCAGACCGCAACTTGACCCCAGTACTTTTGTTGTCCTAGTGCCCTTTTTCTCTCCACGCCACTTATTCCAATTTATTTTCAGTGTAGATTCAAAATATCCACGTTTGTTTTTAGGCACTTTGTCAGTTTTTGTGTATTTCGTTTCTTTCTTTTCGCATTTATTTACCTATTTTTATTTTTATTCATCTGTATTTTATTTATTTATTTAGTTATTTTTCTTTTGGTTTTTTGTGTATTCAGAAAGCGGTAGGATCTATCCTCATTCATGTGGATACAAAACTGGCGCAAATATTTATACTTCTTCATAAGAATGTTTAATAAACCATAACTAAAGGCCTAGCCTTTTGCAAATACTATTAAGGGCAAAAGGTAGGCGGGAGAGCGCTGAGGGAGAGAGCTGTATTAGAAAAAGAAGGCAGGCCTTCGAACTATATGATCTGGCTACTAGGTAGCAGTGAGGGAGAGAGAAGAAGGATTGATTCTCTATCAACAAACAGAAACTAGCTAATATAGCTAGCTGGAGATATTTGGAGTCTAACGAACCAGGCATCAGTAAATAGCCTAACTCAACACTATCTACCTGTCCGAGGGGCTGCTGTCTAAGCTAACACGATCTCAAACAATCGTATTACCATTTGTAAATGCCTCTTTGATCAGATCTTCTGGTTTCCGGAAATGCAAACCGGCAAAAAACTTGCGGCCATGACGCTGCACCAATTCCGGATCGAGCGAGCCGCCTCCTAGTGGCGTGGATATCTGGTAGTGTGATAGCAAAATCTCCTCTTCATCCGTCGATGTCTGAATGGTATTGAGAAGCTGTCCAAGACCAATCCGTTTGACTTTAGTCATACTAGGGTATCGCTGCTGGACAAGTTTCGCAAGGTCATTCCAAGTAGTCTTTTCGCCGGAGATGTAGAGATAGGGCTCCCACGAAGGTGCATTGGCGAGCATTGCCAACGCTGCGGTAAGATCACGGGCCGCGGTGAGGTCAATATGGTCATTTCCTGTACCTGGGATGACAATCTGGTTCGTTGCAAGGTCGATAGGAAATGCCGGACCAATATCAGCAAGATATCTGTTCCTTGAAGGAACCACATAGTCCGCGAGCCAACCGACACTAACAATCGTCCACTCCAACTCCGATTGCTCCCGCAATGCCTTTCTGATAGGCTCACGCGTATGGTAATAGAAGAGAGGCATGTCTGGGTAGTTCTCCACATCACCCCCGTACTCGGATGGGACAAAACGCTTGCATTTGGGCTGAGCTGGCATGCTTTGATTAGGTTCAGGTGCGCGTCGATGAAATCAGTTCCATAGGAGAGGATCATGGAGATCAACATCTCACAGTTGTCAATTGCAGCGACCAACGAGTCAACTGAGTAATCCGTGACAACTTGCGAAATGTTGGGACGGCCGTTGAAGATCGGCTTTTCGCTTCGTGACAGTATAACAACTTGATGGCCATACTTGGGGAATTCGTCGCAGATATACCTGGCCATGGCGCCAGAACCAGCTACAACAATGCGCATGGTGGAATGGGTAGGTCTTATGATATGGAGTGGAAGTTGAATAAAGTGTGAATTGATAGAGACATGACGGGTGAGTGCTGGGCTTACAATCCCGTTTTTATGGGCTATAGACAGGGTAGGATTGTATTTTGAGAAGCTCACTATGGCTTATAAATTCTTTGTAATTCACCTGTTTACTAATATGCTACACTAATAACGATTTGTAACTAACTAACTAATTACTTGATATTCTATACAAGACGGGCGCCGCGGGTTCCGAGTGGCGGATATTAATATCCTGTAACGGCGGGAAGCTATATAGGTCTGACCAGGGCATTCTGAATCGCTGATTCAGAATTATTTGACCTTTTGGCCTTGTGGAATACGTGTGCCCTGGCAGTATCTCTTACACCTAGTGCCCTTTTTCTCTCCACACTACTTATCCCAATTTATTTTCAGTGTAGATTCAAAATATCCACGTTTGTGTTTTGTGCACTTGGTTGGTTTTCGTCGATTTCCTTTCTTTCTTTTGTCATGTATTTACCTATTTTTATTTTTATTTATGGTTTTCTGTGTATTACGAAAGCGGTAGGATCTATCCTCATTCATTAGGATATACGTGAGATACTGTTTCCTTCGTATTGTCTAAATACCCTACCTAGGTACCGTTTGATATACACCCTTCAATGCATTCAACTAGGTACAGTATCCGGCCTCGAAAATATAATCCACTATTGCAGTACCAGTCCTCTTGTAACAATAGCTCGTGTAACCCAAGGAAGAAATATACCCAGTCGATTTGAGTCCCGGCTTTAATCGCGTCTTGCACCTCGAATACGAGACTAGGGTTGCAGCGCCTATGCCAGTATGAATCAGGTATTTTCCATTGAAAAGCCTCTAGCACGTTGCGAGTATCTTGGATTCTCTCGGGACAAGGTGGACGGCGCTCGTAAATCGTATCAATGATGATCATTATGACTTTGACAGGAACATTAGCAACAATAGAACGCCACCTCGCTCCCTGGCCAAGGGGCTTTCCATGCTCGTTAGTAGCCACTGTGATCAACGTTTGGATGTCACGGATTATAAATGGACTCGAGGACATATGCGTGCGGTTAAAGTTGCCTGCCCCATATCTAGGACAGTTATGCTTGATCCAGGGCGCCGCATGGTCATAGCATGGATATTCAGAAGTGTCATGGATTAGGTCCGGCATCCAAAATGTTCAGTCAGTTCTCCAAAATATCTCGATCGCTTGTATAAATGCCCGCAGGTCCTGCTTCACAACGCTGTGTCCCAGGAACCGATCAACCAATAGCCAGCAGTGTGGATGCATGACATATCCGATATGCAACCCTTTTTCTCTATTCCAATCGGTCTCAAAGAGGTTGGCCATACGAAAACCAATGTTCCATCTCTGATAGGCCATTTTGGGCCCAGGAAAGACCAGCGCGTTATCTGCATCAATAATTACACGGTGCTTCTTCCTGTCCATCATGAGATGTGGAGATATTCCGGATATCGACAGGCGGCCTATCTTTGGGTCATCAAGGACTAAAAAACTATTGCGTGAGGTATGCTCAGCAGAGGGTGGACACTAGTATATATCACTCACTTGTACGGTAAAAACAGGACCACATCGGGAGATCCGTTTCCAGATCCAGTTGTTCAAGTTCGGCTGCTGGCACGATGAGGCCCTTCCTCTTGTTGACCTTTCTTGCCGGCCATGCCCCCCAGTCTTTATGCGCTTTCGTTAATTCTGATCCTATGTATAAGGAACTCTCTAGCCCACACAATACGCAGCAAAGATACAGATCCCATTCGTAGACATTTTGGACGTTTTTGTTGGAAAGCCAATAAAAGGATGGAAGTGTAAGTCAGTTGAAACGGGACATTGAGAGCGGAAAGTGATTTATACATGGGGGGTTAAAAGCCTAACTACACTAGCGCGTTTCCGCCGACGCGTTAAAAAATTGTACTTTCTTTAACTATCTACTATACTACTATTATAAGATCTTTTGGAACCGATATTAATAGAAATAGAAGATTAAATTAAGAACATTCTATTGAAACGCGCGCGGTAATTATATCTAGTCTAGAGAATAATATATTATCTATTTAATTTATAAAGTAATTTAATATCTATCGCTCTATTATTTATTTAATTAAAAAATATTTTTAGTACTACTATATCTTGAAAAGTAAGTCTAGAAAAGATAAATTTTAAAAGCTTATCTTCGCTAAAAAGCGCTATATATATCTACTTGTTCGTTGGAGGCTTAAAAAAATTATAAAGTCTTAATTATTAGTAGTGGTTTTTTAATCTCTTAGTCTACTATTAAACGCGTACTTAGGACTTTTTATTTAAAAAAAATAGAAAGTTAAGAAGCGTATATCTCTAAGATTTGATATAGTTAAAAAATATCTTTAATTCGCGTGTATATGGGTTAATTCTATCTATTTGTTTAAAATAATATTTTTAGACGAATATTTTATCCAACGAAAGTTAAATAATTTAATCTAATATATATTCTACTATTCTAATAAAGTATATAGAAAAGATCTAATTAATTTAATAAACTATAGGAAAAATATTTTTTAAATAATTTAGAATACTATATAGATTAGTGGCCGATTTAAATTAATTGTTTTAAAATAGGATTGTTACGCCCGGGGCTTCGTTGTCAAGTCTGAGATTAGTTAGCGGACTACGTTTCGAGGGTTATTAATCTAGAGTCGGCCTTCGACTTCTATTGTTATTAAGTTGCGGTCTGGGTAAAATAGAAATTATTTTAGGATTTCTATCGATACTAGACTACCGTTGATACTAGACTACTGTTATTATAGAAATATAGTCGATACTAAACTACTATCGATATTAGATTACTGTTATTATAGGGATACAGTCGATACTAGACTATTGTTAATATTAGACTATTGTCTAAAGAACTAGACCTATCAAGTATATATATTTAATAGTTAGAAAAGTATAAATAAATTAAAATTAATTGTACTACTAAAGGTAACTCTATAATAATAATTATAAATTAATTACAAAAAACTAAACTAAGTATATAAAATAAATATCTTTATATATCCTCGAATATCTATTTCTATCGTGACTTTTTTAAAAGTAGAAGATAAAATATATTTAATCATAGTACGTAGTACCGTATATTCCCGATATACTTTTTTTAGAGTAGATACTAGAGTAGATATTATATAATAAGACTATTATTAGTGTTTATAGCCTTTTCTGAATAATTACTAAATAAATAATTTATTAGTATCTTTCGCTTAGAAATTAGTTATTGTTATTCTATTATTATTTTACCTTGCGTGTCCGCCTTTGATAAGGTGCGCTAGACAAGGATCTATAATAAGAATAAATTATTACTTCGAGATAGATACTTTACTAAATCCTATTTTATTTACTTAGAAAAAGGATTTCTATTAATTTATAGGCTTAGTTCTATATTTTAATAAGATAATATAAAAATTTATATTTTTTACGAGATGTAGGACTGGTTTAAAAGGTATAGAATTTAAATACTGGATTAGCTTGTATATTTACTTAATTTAAATCTTATTAAGTATCTCTAGAATCTATTTAAAAAGAAGCTTTTAGAGTTTTATCTAAAACTCTTTTTAAGTGGTAAATTATAGATTAATTAGACGTAATTTAAAGAGAATACTTAAATTACTTGGTAGGCTATTTTTTAAGAGTGAATAGATCGTCTTATTTATTCTATATTACATAGACTTTACGCTGTACGCCTGGCACGTGGCTAGTATATAAAATATTAATATATAAAATCTATATAATTGATTTATAGATAAATATTATTTAAATTAATTAAGAAAATCGAGTTTAAATTTATTGCATTTTTTGCCGAAATGGCGGGTGTAGTCAGACTTTTGACCCCTAAGTTTAGTATCATGATGATCCATTCCGTAGGAAACTAATTCCTACCGATGTCTCACTTTGCGTCACTATGCCGGTATAAACTAGATTGTTTTCCCCTGCAACATGAAGGCTTAGAATCTTCTGAACCCCTCTCCTCTCCATCTAGCCCTCTCTCCCTACCTTCTGCTCCGATGACGACTCTTCTTGGTCGCATCTCGGTCATTAAGGGGCCAAGGACATACACCTTCCTCTATCATGACACAATAGTCAAGCGGAAATCGTATTACCGACAGCGTAAACGTTGTCCTCAATCTTGACGAACTTTCCTATACTCCAGCAATGCCCAGTTGACCATCCATCTAAAGGCACGATCCTCCTTAGCCGAGGAGCGACTTTGAGGTATAAAAGAAAGCAACTTCAACTTGGTGAAAACGGCATCCCGCTCAGCTGCCACAAGTAGCGACATACCTCCTTCTCATCAAAAATTCAGGACACTATATTAACGGTGCCAATAAATCAAAGAAAGATTTTTTAAGCCAAAAAACATACAACAGGAGGGATTCGCTGGTGGTCACCCACCCAACTACTAACCTCCCGGCGTGTGGCTTAAGTACGGCTGAGCGGACGGGAAGCCCTGTTCTCCACACCCTATGGTCGTATGTGATAGACTCTTAATCGCAGATGTTTATATAGGGTAGAATAATATTTGAGCATTAGATTCATCCACTCGGTCGCCGGTCGGACTGCAAAAATCTGAATTCGTTTTGAGTGCACTCCTCCCAGTATCAAAAAAGCGCTTAACCATACCATTGGCGTAGGTGCCGTTGAGAGGGGTTTATTGACTGGCATATCTTCCACTTCTCGGTGCTAACTTGACCTCGCCTGCTGCTAACTCGCTGCGATCTCGCCTCGTCGCGGGTGTCTAGGCGACTGCCTGAATCACCAGCCGCTCCACCGACATCTATAATCGTAACCGGTTAACAAAACACATTCAGTTTCATACGGAACCTTCTGCTCGATGCAATTTTCGTTGAAAACATCTGACGCGGAGGAACCTCCGGATTGCAGTGGTTTCTAAGCCTCACACACTATCACACACTATCCAGTGACAGGGTGTATGAGTTCCTTCATCGCCTTGGCCAGCGAGGTATCTCGGACATCGTCCACTACGTGGTACTCACAGTGGCTTTTCGCTGTGTCTTCGCTAAGCCCGTTAACACGGTGTTGCCGGCAACACCGTCATTCCCGGACACGTAAGCGTTGTCATTCTAGTGATATGAGGTCCTCATCACGGGTGCTAACGGCGACAAAATGCGGTGCATTCGCCTGGGATTGAGCCCTGCTGGGCCTTCGAGCCGCGGCTTCAAGCGATATATTAGCACAAAGCGGTACCGTCCACCCGGGGTTAGTGGGCAAGCGAAAAGAATGGATTGTGATAGATAAGTCATCCTTCCCACCAACTAACCACATAAACGGTACAGGTCGTTCGCGCACCGCTCTGATCAAATGCTGTCCAGGATCGTTTAAACTAAAGTCTCTGTCCATACAACTCAGAGCCGCCCTAGCGCAATATCCAACGATCTCATAGAATACTATTATGTCACAGCACCGAACTGAACACCTCCCAAGCAAAATCTCCCATGGTGCTGGCTTTTGTAGATACTCGCGGAGTGTCTGATGAAAGAATGTCACAACTGAGCTCACCCAGCAACCTGCTTCGTGAACGAGCGGCGCATTCACCTCAACCAAGCCGCCTAGTTTGCTTTTGAGACGCGCTGCCATTTGGCCGCTTCGTAGATCCAGATTATCTGGCAGACACGATTGAGTGGGGTACTTCAGCACGTCAAGGTCATCATTTTCGATAAATGATAACACCAAACACTGTGGTGGGTCTTTGGAGACCAGCATGAGGCGAAAGATTCGCACAGCCTGCCGGCGATAGCCAGGATCGATCATCCGCAGCATTCGATCGTAGAATTGCTCCAACTCCGGCGGTAGCTCTTGGACGCGCCGCTCCAACTCGTCAATCCAATCATGCTGATCAAGTCCATCGAGTAGCGACCACACGGCCAGCTGCACCCAAAGGAATACACCAAACGCCTGTTCCACCACGCTGGAAACCAGGGTTTGGAACCGAGCGACATGTTCAGTACGCAGAATCTGCTCGTATCGGCTATGAGATCCCAGGTGGGCGTACACATACCGATAGATATCATTATAGGTCAGCTCGTGCAGTTTGAGCTGCGGACAATTTTGGAAGGCCTCTTCAAAGGCCGAGTGCGACCGACTAGATAAGCATAGCTTGTTCCAGCATGAGCCGTCAAACTGGCTGTCAGCCAGCTCGGTGACAAAGTGTGAAATATCTCGATCGGATCCCTCATATTCATCGAGCCCATCAATGAAGAAGCAAACCCGAACTCTCGAAACAGTCAGTGCCAGCACCGATCGAAATGCCAAATGCAACTCATTCAACGAGAACTCTTCGTCTGTAGGCCGCTTGAACGATTTGGTCATCCGGAGCTTCTGCAAGCGTGACCACGAGCCGGCGAAAGCTTGCGGAATCCACGAGGGATTCCAGCCAAGTAACTGAAGCAAGAGTGCTCGAAGTAACCCAGCCCGGCTCTTTTCCAGTACGCTGCCTCGATCATGGAAGTAGAAATGACCAGTAATGACGGGAGTCTCGCCTGCCCAGTGTTGCAAATGCTCTGAGGTTATTGGGTTGGTGCGAATAAGTTTCATTAGTGTTGACTTTCCAGATCCTGCCTTGCCGCTAACCCAGTAGATGCCGCTCCCTTCGCGGAGCCATGATGCGAATCCTGCTCTCACCTGTTGGTGACGTACATTCGGAGTATCGTCGTTGTTGGCGAAGGAGGCATCATGGCTAAGAATCCAGGAAAACGTCTGGCTGTGCGCCTCAGCTATTTCTTCATGTCGGCTGTTGACCCTGGGAAAGTCGAGCATCTCGAGAACAACTACCACATAGTTAGCCACACCGCTTTATGAAATAGATCCAGACGCCCTAACTTTCTTTGAGCTCTTCTTCCTCATCTCGTGACGGTGCTGGAAGGAGAAAAAAGACACTAGCTTCCAGTCTTGACTCAGTCATTTGAGGGTTCGTGCAATAGAGGCATTAGCACCAAGCAAACAGGCACTACCCACCCTCGCTAACGACGGATCTAACAGCTTGGTCTATCGGGTTCCATCGCTCAAGCAGGGCCTTCACTGTTGATGCGGACGTTAGAGCAGCAAAGTCTTGCCATTTTTTGTTTTTGTGACTGTCCGCATAGTCGCAAACTCCCTTCACAACAACGGACCGAATTTCATCCCAAATTCCCGCACTTTCCATCTCAAACGCGATGACTTTATCATTCTGTGTGAGTATCCCTTGATGCTCACCAGACTTCATCACCATGTCGCCAGATGCAACCCGTCCGATATGTATAGCCGGGTCTTGTGCCTCCTCTTGGCGCTCTTGCTCAAGGCGTTGCTTCATATCTAGTCTTTCCCTAGGCAACAGAAAACGCTCGTTGCACGGAATATCTGTACAGATTGCATCATATGCCTTCGTGCAAACGCTATCTAAGGCCGTACTGCAATCCCTGCAATCCCCGTATAGTGACGAACTGTGATGTTTATGTCGATAGCGCGGATTGCGAAGACGGCATGCAGGAGCGGTTTGTAACAGAATGCGAGTTGGGGCACATCGATCGACCAACAGTCTTTGATACGCTTCAGGTGGGCCCCGGGCATAGTAGCGCTGGTGAATAGAGTAAAGTGATGCAGCAAGCGCAGCTTCATGTGTTCGTCATTACTGGGATCTGATGGACTGGGCTCGAGCGGCCGAGGTTGTATCCAGGCTGAGGGGGGGACCGCTCCTTTTTCCGCAAGCCTGTCATCAACACAGGGGATCCCATGGCGATGACAGTCGCGACACACTGGTCGCGCTTCGTCACACTACATCAGTCAGGCCAGATCTTGTAGCGATAGATTCCGCTTACCTTGACTCGCCGGGCGCGACATCGCTGACATCCGGTCCTCGACTTACGGTGGGCGAGACGGGGGCCCTTGCGCTTCTCACAGTTGGACGAGTCCCCTTCGCTCTGGGGGTTGCCTGGTGGCGAAGAGGACGATTTACTGTTTGGGATGGCCGAAGTCATCGTGTGTTGGTCCCACATGTCATGGCGATGGGAGCCTCAGAGCAGCGATGACATATCCTGGGCCGTCTCGGATTGAGCGAAGAGAGCGAAGTCTTTCCCACCACGATTTCCGAGTGATTGACGGTGTGGCTACGTATCTTAAAATATGGAAAGATGGACTAGGAGGAGATGTAGGGAACATATAATTTATGAGTCGGTTTCGCCAATCACTGCAGTGGAAAACTTATCACGTCAGATAATCAAAGGATTTTGGTTGAAAGTCATGAAAGTCATGGTGTACGCAGATCGCCCCGCCCTTACGGTGAATTGGTCTGCGGACCTAAGCGACGGATACCTACGTACGCAGCGCTCGGTTCTTCTCATTTCCTCCTCGCACTGAAGGTGCTAGCTAAGATAGTACCAATTGATTGCTTTTTTTTTTGTCGAATATTTACTCGACCATCACACTGATATACAGACACCCAAGGGCCATTCGAGTTTGGTGCAGTCTGTGGCCGAGGGTCCAAAGATGCGATCATCAGGCCGATGCCAAGACCGGCCTCGAACGCCAGCATTGCTTCTTTAGTTTATTTCTAGTTATAGTTAGTTAAATATAGTTATTATTAATAAGAGTGCCGTTCCCTAACTATCTTTAGATCCTGGTAGACAAACCTGGGAACATTAAATTTTCAGGCACCCGCATATGCCTCAAATCCATTTTAATGGAGCCGAGGTCGAAGAACGCATCCGATCCGTCATTGACAGGCAGAACAATATGACATTTAGCTTGGATACTTCGGGCATTCGGATTGCCCCTTTTACTTTCGTACCGGTTCTCTGGGACGGTCCGTTGAACTCTATTGACGGCATGCTGATTGTAAGAAGTAACCTCTGCCCAACTCGGAATGGATTTTACTATTGGATGGCGGTATCCACTTCTATGGGCACGCCAGTCTTGACTATCTGATTGGCAAAGTAACTAGACTAATTGAGTAACATAACTGGGCCGCGCGAAAAACACGCAGGGCACTAAAGCAGAGCTCTCTGTTTAGAAACCAAAGGACACTTATACAACCAGTAAGGTCCCTTATTGTATCAAACCTATGAATCAAAGATGGACTAGTATTTGCCCCACTTCGAGTATATTTGCAGCACAGGATTGTGATGTTTCCCGGTGGTTTAGGTATCTGCCGCCACACTTGCAGCAGTCAGGGTCTGTACATTGATTAAAGAAATGCTCTTCCCGACGCTTCCCACAAGTAATATATTGTCCGTTATCTCGATTTAGTCCGTTGTAACCTGGTGGGTCTTTCTCGGCGGGCACGCCGTGTGGCTGACTTAGACATGCCAAGCACCTTGCACACAAAAAAGTTAAACGGATCTCAATCCTCAAAAACACCAGCGAACCATTGCTGTCGTATACTTGGCTCAGTTCCTAAACATTATGACCACGACTATCCGCCCTGCCGCGCCAGATGAAATCCCCGCCATTGTGGATTTCATCATGGCGGCCCGCGCCGACATGTTTTCAATGCTGGATCCATCCTTACACCTCCAAAAGGCTCAGCGTGAACTAGCCAACTTCCAGCAAAGCTATCTGGAACATCCCGACGGAGCCTTCTTCACAGCCCGAGTGGATGGTCGCTTGATTGCCACCGTCGGTTACGTCGCCTATGACCAGCGTTTCCCCCAACTGGACTTTGGCCACGAACGGGTCGTCGAGGTGTTGAGGATGTACGTCCACCCTGATTGGCGCCGAACTGGATTAGCTTCGAAATTGTTCGCGGCTCTCGAGCAGAGAGCACGCCAAGAAGGCATTCGGCGAATGTATCTGCATACCCACCCGTTTTTACCGGGCTCCATCAGCTTTTGGGAGCAGCAAGGCTTTTCCGTCGTCCACGTTGACGATGATCCTGTGTGGCGTACAACGCATATGAACCGATTTCTTGCTGCTGGTGAACGGTAGCAAGCAGATCTGCTATCGACTGTCATGAAATCTTGAAATGCTTCCACAAGGCTGTCTATTATTAGCCCGTCATCAATTTCCACCGCACGGCCCGCTTGAGGGCTGGTTCAACAAAACCACAGCTACTATTGAGTAAAGGATAAAAGGTCCTTGGTAAAGGATCTCATATCTGATCTCAGAAGGGCAGAGCATTACTCTATAGTGGTAGCGGGAAAGTATTTATCCAAACATAACTTATAGACCTATACAAGTAGCTTAGGTCACTTCTAAATATATCTTGGCAGTAGCCGTTCTTAGACTGCGTGTACTGTCATAATCATACGTAATTTACACAGCTGGTAACATTTCCGCATTATATAAAAAGCAGAAGCAGAGCCAACCAATATAAACAAACTCTCGCGTCGTGAGCGTCAAACTGTGGATGCGACTCCCCTCGCCGGATGAAAGCGTGGCCAAGCGTCTATGCCTACGTTTTGCACCACGGCATTTTGCATCTTTTATCTGCCCTCATAGGACAGGTTCAATTGGAATCCGTGTCCTTTCGACAGGTCGCATGATGCCTTCATGTTCCGATTTATTCGACTACACATCTGGGCGATGGATGTATGTTACTCCGCGCGGACCGTTCGCGATGGCTTACTTTGACTGGTTCACCAGTGTAGGTATAATGACGCCTTACGGCACCGGGAGCGGAGGCGCGTCTTCAACGTTCCAGAGCTCAAGCGTCTAGCGGCTTCGTCCATTCGCCAAAAGGAAGAAGATGTGGTCGCTTTCGAGAAGCTTGCTGAGGGAGGGTTCAATAGAAGCTTCTTAATCACTATGCGGGATAATTTTCAATTTGTTGCCCGCATTCCGTATCCAGTAATCCAACCTAAGTCTTTGCTGATCGCGAGTCAAGTGGCAACCATGGACTTTCTCCGTTCGCATGGCTTACCAGTCCCAGAGGTCTACAGCTACTCAGCTAGTGCTGATAACCGAGCGCAACCAGAATATATCTTTATGGAACTTGTTCAAGGACAGAGCCTGGGCGATATTTGGTTCGATCTCTCTGAAAAGCAGAGGACCAAACTAATCGCAAAACTAGTACAGCTACAATCTCGATCGTTTGCATTGCGGTTTCCAGCAAGTGGGAGTATTTATTACAGCTCCGACCTGCCAGGGAGCAACAAGGTCATTCTTCCGAGTTCCCCGTCAAGCGACGACGGCCGCTTCTGAATTGGCCCCGATACGTTACTTGGACTATGGTACGGGAGAAGAGCTGACTTGCAAGTAGAGCATGGACTATGTGAGATTATACTTCCTCCGGTTTTAGGGATCGAAACGAAAAAGGCGTCAGTGGTTAATGTATCACAGACCAAGAGCGCCTAGCATTTCTAAATGCCCGTGCCAAGAAGGAGATTGTATACCGTTCGAGATTCGGGAAGCCGCTTCAGCCCTTCGCGCGTCTTCGCAGAGACACTTACAACTACCAGCCACAATCACATCTTGATTATATTGGAACTCTCAAGCAATACCTTCAAATTGCAACCAATCTCATCCCTCACGGCAATTCAACCCTCCATTGTCCAGTATTGCGGCATCCCGATCTTCAGCCGAACAATATATTCGTTTCTGACGAATTGGAAATTAGTGGATTGATTGACTGGCAGCACCGCACCATTCTCCCTCTTTTCCTGCAGTGCGCTATTCCTGACAGTTTGCAAAACTACGGCGACGACGTCTCCAAATCTCTTCAGGAACCCACCCTGCCTAGCAATTTCAATGAGCTGAAATTAGAAGAGCAGTATCAATAGGCTGAACTTTTTCGTAAGCGTCAGCTTCACTATCTCTATGTCAAAATGACTTCAGAGCTAAACCCTGAACATTACAATGCTTTAGCATATAATTTCAGCGTGCTGAGGCGGCGAATCCTTCACTATGCGAGTGATCCATGGGAGGGAGACAATGTAACACTAAAGTCGAATCTGATTGCTTTGTCACGAAAGTGGGTGGACATCAATGGTGGCAATACATCACCTTGTCCACTCATGTACTCTGATACTGAGTCAAATGAATGTTTGAGGCTAGCACACGCACAGGCAGAAGCAGATGAGCAACTCAAAATTTGTCAGGACCTGATCGGAGTCGGAAATGAGGGCTGAGTACCTACGGACCAGTATGAGGGAGCCACGGCACGTGAGCGAACGTTGAAGAGGGATGCCCTCAATGCGGCTGAAACGGCAGAAGAGAGAACGAGGATACAAGAGAATTGGATCTTTGATGATCTTTGTGAAGATGATTATATGTGAACAGCAGCAGCACATAACATTCCAAACGTTGGAGGTCCCTCTCCTTCTGTATGTTATTAATCCCATGGCAGACTTGCGAAATATCTCCTTCATGGTATCTATCATTGACAATGAGGAGATAGTAATCAAGAAAAAAGAAGCATCTTCAGACCTTTGCAGGGCGTTACACGTGATAGGGTTGGTAAACCCGGGAATCAATACAGGCCATACCACCAACTGATTCGTTATAGCTTGTGGGGTAATATTTCAGAATAGATATACCTCCCTCTTGAGCTATCATACTAGATCAGGACATACTGTTAACCTACGCTAAGCTGCCAGATATCAGAGACCGAGCAGTCCCAGGGACAGCTTATAACCTCCGGACATTGCTGTGAACAAACGAATTAACATTGCCTGCTGGATAATCAGGAAAGTAACAGTAGAGACAAGCATTGAGAATTGACCAATCCGCCAGAGTGTTGATTTAACTAACCTCAATGCACGCTCTTCAGAGATACAATGATTATCCAGCACTGATAACTGTGGATAGCTGCAGTAAATATACCTCTTTTTTAGAAGAATATACTCTCTTGGTGTATATCTAACTTCCAAGATACTTAGTACTTAATAGGAATCAGGATATATTTAGACTGGTCAGGCGCAATTGGTAAATCCTGCCTCTTTTAGCTTAAGTGGACCAAACGTCGAACACACCTTTCGTGCTGATTTTGTTATATTACCGACTGAGTTGCGAGTTTCATGAATTATTGCTGGATAATCTGATAAGCCATAAGAAGAGACCCATCATCTGGATGGATGTAGCATCATTGGGGATTGATGACCTGATAATAATTTGTTGTCTGTTATAAGCACATTTTATCCAGCATGTATTGTTATCACTCACCAATTCCCATGGACTAACACTATTGAATCGCCATTGAGGCGGGGGGGAAAGCTTAGAACATACCTATAGGCAGTAGTATAAATAGTTAGAGGTGGCCTTTGTATCCTACATTACTTCTTCATCTGGTATCGTAAATGAGTAGTGGTCACACGGGCCTCGCGTATTTCGCAATTACCTCTTTCCCATAGAGTAGATAAAATATCACTTGAAATATTTTGATAAGCTCAGGATCTGGGAAGGAGCATACTAGATCGATGTTATAGAATAAGATACCCTAGCTAAGTAGAATAGAAGCCGGGAATTAACCTACTGCATCAGGAATCGAGGTATTATCGCGGTCATAGTAGGCATAATTCCATACGGGAGTAACATCAAGGAGCTGTCGCGGCATAAAATAGGAACCGCTCTGTACCTCTGACCATGAACTACAGCCAACTCGTACCAGCGATCGGTCGAGAAGAAGACCTAACCACTGCCATCAAGCAAGGGAGAGCCTTACCCGGTGTGAAACTACTTACTGGCGACACCAGATGCATTATGAGGTTGAACGTTGCCTCCCTACAACGTATCTTCTCATATTCTGGCTGTACACGTTGTACCTGGTTTTCAAATTAATTTGAGGTGCAATCATTGTAGTCATCCTTTCGATAATAGCAACCGAGTCATCCGCCCGAGTCTCCACAAGACTAGTAGGATCCTATCTGGGATGCGGGCGCGCCGATGCGATGGTGAGATATGTGTGGGTCATATATTTCGTCCACCAGGTCTGGGCGCAATGAAGTGGACTAGTGTTCCTTGCTAATACGAGGGACAATGAATGTCGCATGAAGCTACTCAAGGATATGTAATCCTGCCACCCACTTCCGTAGGGCTTTGCCTCGTATCTCGTCCCATAAATACCACCTAATAGTATTCCTGCTTCTTCTCTTTTGTTGTTCAAATCATAGCGCTCGGCATTCTCCCAATCTCTGCTTCACCTTTAACACATCATGACCTCCTCTACTGAAAAGAGAAAGCCTGTTTTTGTCCTGGTGCCCGGCGCCTCCCAGAATCCAGCCCATTACGCTTACCTCCTCCACCTCCTCCAGTCTGCTGGATATGGGGCTACTACCGGTTTTCTCCCCAGTGTGGGCGCCCAGGGCGGGGTGACCGCCGCCGATGATGCTGAATACATCTGCAAGCATCTAATCCTCCCTATTCTGAACATCGGCAATCAGGACGTGATCCTGATCAGCCATTCCTACAGTGGAATGCCGGCCAGCGCGGCTGCGCGTGGGCTCGGCCCTGCAGATCGCGCCGCTGAGGGCAAAATAACCTCCGTTGTCGGCCAAATATTCATCGCGACCATCTTACCACGGGGGGAACTGAGTGTGATTGATTCATTTGGCGGTCATCTGCCCCCTCATATGTACATTGATGTATGTATCCTTCCTTTGCCCTTTCCCTCTTGTGAACGACGGCCAGAGTCTTATTTATGTGCCTCTGGTAATTTTACGTCTCTAATTATGGTCACCAATAGCAAGAGCACAATCTTCTCAAGTGCGATGATCCCAAGCCTCCCCTCTTCTACGATGTAGAACCAACCCTTGCGGATGCGGCGGCCCAAACGTCGCTCAGTCAGGGATTGATCTCATTCTCGAGCCCCTGCCCCGAAGCGAGCTGGGACACCGAGGCCTTCCGCGACCGGGTCGCATATGTCCATACCCTAAAGGACCACACCATTCCGTACGAAGCACAGGTCGCTATGGTCCAGGCTACCGAGGTGAAATGGATCACCTGCGAGATCGCGGCGGGTCACAGTGTGCAGTTATCCGCACCAGAGGAGCTGAGCAAGATCATTCTGGAATTAGCCCAACAATTTCCTTGACCCTGACCTTAATTGTGGGACGTGCGATAAGCATCAAGTGGCAGCATGCTCCTGACTGGCGAGTGGAGTAGGGGCGTGTTGGGCACCAAAATTTACCAAAGGAGAACTGAAGCTCGAGTAAATGTGGATATTTCACCGAATTGTGCCTTACGTTCATTGTCACATACGACTGTGCAGTTTTTTCTGCTTCTGGTAATTGATGTGTTGCGCCTGGCTATGGTCTGACCCTTGTATGAGGTTCAGTAAAGTTTTCGCCTTGTTTCCTTGGCTTCAAAATTGGAATGGCATCTCTCCTAGCCCATAATGCAGTTTCCAATGAAAGTGAACACAGGAAGACATTTCCCGCGGTGGAGAGAACCAGATAAGCACCAAGGATTAATTGACTACGGTCCTTAGCAGAGGTAAACAGTAAGCCACAGGCTTGGAAATCAAACCTCCGGAGTAGACGAAGTGGAGAATCTGGTCCTAGTGCCAGTACTCTAAGCACTAACCAGTCACTAGTTCATACGTCGACAGAGATACTCCATGCCCAAAGGCTAGACACTGGAGCCGATCGGAAAACAAACTTCGCTCTTTGGTAGTAGAATATTATGATTGCTCACTTTCCGTGGGAACGCTGCAATGTAACCTGTTGACCAGAGCCCCGGCAACCTCCCCATTCGCAAATTGCCAGTGGTAATACAAGAAAGATTAACCCAAGTCGATAGCACAGAGGGAATATATGTCACTGTGCAAATATTACCGATTATTATGTGCCAACCTTTCCCCTAAGACAAGTCGTCGGAGAGTCTACCTCGGCCTTCGAACGTGACGGACATTGGGTGGCGTCGCCCTAATACAATGTTAGATCAGATTAAACCACAAGTTTGTAGTGGTCCAAAACTGTCGAGTCTGGACAGACCAACACAAGTCAATGATAAATAATAGAATATATTAGACCTTAACGCTAGGTCAGAACAGTGTATATATTGTCCTACCTCAACAGGAATACAGAGATTCTGCAGGTCGTCAGTGCCGTAAATACTCATTACAACTATTGCCAACCATTATTAGTTTCACAGTTACTCTCATCCATCACCCAAGCGTCAGTGTCCGTTTCGTAGCATATGGATCGATGTGCTGGATCCACTAGCTCCTGGTTTCCCAGGCTCACTGATGATCATGATGCTCACTCGCCTATATAGGTATTGCTTTCGAAGTCATGTAATTCGGGGTGCATTAGGGAAACCTTCATAACCTCCCTGATATATGAGGAGCTGGAGGCAAAGTACTGCCAGGCTGTTATACAGACGTTCATCTTGAGCGTTTCCCCAATCGCTCGATCCCTCTGGCCACTGTTGAATGTCGGCTACCATGTACATTTCGGCACTGATGTTGACTTCCACATCGAGCGAAACATCAGATGGAGCTTCCATTAACTGAATCGTTACGTTCATTAGTTTTGATGAAATCACCAGGGTACAAGAGGAGATGTCTCTCCCGGTTTAAGTATTACTCGGTGACCGTAATATCTCACAAGACGGAACGCTCTGATAGAATGGCAAGAATGGACGATAGTTACAATGACATTTATGGTAGACAGAGGCCCATGGCCACGTGGGAATATTTAGTCTTCGTGACTCGCCCAATGTCATCATCACCAAATCTAGTTGAAAGTGCAAATTATCTCCCCACATACCATATACATAGAGACCAAGGCGAGATTATTGGAATTGTTGCGCGATACCTTCCAGAGCAACCAGTAGGTCTCCGGGGTATGTGAACTGACAAGAGGAATAAGCGACACATAGCTCTTGCCATTCACGTAAGGGGTTGTTAGTTTGGTCCCAGGCTTCAGCGACGCCATTGTGGAGAGGACCTTCTATAGGCTTCTTGGTATCGGGAATGCTTCTTAAATGACCGTGAACCTCTCATGAAACATTTGAACTGGTATATGGTGCCATAGATCCATACTGGTAAGGGATACCGCCACTGAAACATTCCCATGCCAGCTCCTCTCTGCCATAATGCAAATGCGCCGGGATAGGATTCGTGCCTGGAAAGCTCACCCGCGTCCAAGTGTCCGGAGCACAGTCTGTTCTTTTTAGTAGCCCTTCTCGAAGTGTATAGATGCTCTAACAAAGCGACAAAGGTCATCGAGCATGCTCATCGCATGTAGATGTCAATGTTGCTCAGCGACGCGTCGTGCCTCCGGAGCCTGTGTCTCTGATGTCGTTGGTAATAGAACATACCGGTGGTTACATTCGGGGATGCAGGTGCAGTGACGGTAATTAGTGATCTCTCTAAATGGTGACCGTAAAGAGCTCCTTCCATTCATTAGGGTCGTCTTGTACAATACGGCGAGCATTGATCCAGATGACTTCCACCCCAAGTTCAAGACTCAAATGCATTGCATCAGTCAGAGTTTGGGGAATCTAACTCCGTGATATACCGGCCTTGTCGGACGGCATGGTATCTTGGGTAAACAGGAGATTCTTGTCACCCCCCAGCAATAGCTGAGCGCAACTAATCTGCCCGTTGACTATGCGATCTTTCGTACAGTACAGGGCTTACATTGTATAAACCTAGATGGTCCGCTTAGGTAGATATGGCTTCCTCTCACGGAGCACGCTTGACGGGATTTTGTGCACCATCTTAGCCATTGACCAGCTTGATGAGCTGCCAGTTTAGTGTTCATTGTCAGACCGGACATCATTCCCTCTTGGAAACGGCATCAAAGGCTTTAATTTTTGGAATGCCTCTACCACGATGTCAGGAAGGCCAATTGAGCCCCTAAGCTGCGCAACGTACCTTGATTACTCTAAAATGCAATGGCTTTAATTCTATTGATGCTTCGTATTGGTGACTTAAAGCCTATGCCACTAAGGATCTAGATTTCGGTCATTACACATCAATATCTCCTGGGCTAGAGGTTTGCCCCATCCACCAGGGCGACAGATCGGCTAATTGTCTGAGAGTCTGTTCTCACGTTAGTAGTTCTATTATTGGAGTCCCACATCAATATTTCGGGCGCGTGATCAAGGCCGTATCACATGACTCTCCGCGGCCTTCCTGTTTGGGTATAAACACTTTAGGGCTTCGTCTTCAATTAAGCATTTGATTAAGCATTCGGTTAAGCATCGAACTACTCATCCCACCCAACATTGGCAGACAACATTGGATGTAATGCCTCGCTTGTGAAGAGGTCCATTCTGCTCCGGCTACCATGATGCGGGGCGTAGTCAAAACGGCCTAGACAACCCCTCTAACTGAAGCTGTCACACTCTCGCATGACGCTTAGAGGTGGAAGAAAAGCATCCGGCTTACAAAACCACAATCCGCTAAACCGGCTGACATTCGATTTCCCCGCAACTAGCTCTGATTCATCTTGTGTAGTGTTGACTCGACTCTGGCGGCCTGGCCAAACCCTCGTATTGCTCAGTGGCCAGCCATCTGCCTCTCAACATACTTGAAATTAACCGATCCTTCGCTAAAACCGCAGGCTCCACGGGAATGCACGGACTGACTAGCCCCCCTTCTCCGCACTTTTTGCTGTAATGTGTGTTGCAATGACTTCCTTACGGGCCTAAAGCGTGAAGGCTTTCTGCAAGACATTGCCAGTGCAAATCCACCGGTTCGGCTCGTCATAGCTCTTAAGTTGTCGGAGCAGGGCTGCCGCGTAGACTTGGAACCGATTTTGGTCTCTATATTAACCGAGCTTCTGAATGCTTGATTTTCGTAGGATTAGCGACTCAACAGTGTACAACGGATCTATACTCATTGGAGGAAAATCCTGGCGACTGTTGGTTGTACCTATTCCGTACCCCTCTCAGTCGAAAAGAGCGAACCTCTTGAGAGATTATATAAATAAAACACTAGACATACTTAATACTCCTCGATGTACTTACTCTGCCTCTGTAGCTCTTTCAGCATCTCATCGCCGGCTTTGGAACTTACACAGGCGTGACCGTCTAGAAGAGCTGAAACATGTCTTCACGCACCTGCGCCTTTGCTCTAGGTCTTATTGCCTCGGTCTCCCTTGTTGCTGCTGGGCCCTGTGACATCTACTCCTCGGGCGGCACGCCCTGTGTCGCCGCGCACAGCACCACTCGTGCCCTATACAGCACCTACACTGGACCACTGTATCAGGTGAAACGGGGCTCCGACGGTACCACGACGGACATCGCTCCTCTCTCCGCCGGCGGTGTTGCTAATGCCTCCACCCAAGACTCCTTTTGTGCCAGCACGACCTGCCTGATCACGATCATCTATGACCAGTCCGGCCGCGGTAACCACCTCACCCAGGCTCCGCCCGGCGGTTTTAGTGGCCCGGAATCGAATGGGTACGACAACCTGGCGAGTGCGGTTGGTGCACCAATCACGCTGAACGGGCAGAAGGCATACGGCGTCTTTATGTCGCCTGGCACCGGGTATAGCAACAACGCTGCCAGTGGTACCGCTACAGGCGACGAGGCGGAGGGCATGTACGCGGTCCTTGACGGCACCCACTACAACAGCGCCTGCTGCTTCGACTATGGTAACGCCGAGATCAGCAGTACAGATACGGGTAATGGCCATATGGAGGCGATCTACTACGGCGACAACACCGCCTGGGGAAGCGGCGCGGGCAGTGGTCCTTGGATCATGGCTGATCTCGAGAACGGCCTGTTCTCGGGCTCCAGTGCGACGAACAACGCTGGCGACCCATCTCTTTCCTACCGGTTTGTCATTGCAGTTGTCAAGGGAAAGGCAAATCAGTGGTCAATCCGCGGGGCTAATGCTGCATCCGGCTCACTATCCACGTACTATAGTGGCGCGCGCCCAAGTGCCTCCGGATACAATCCGATGAGCAAGGAGGGCGCCATCATTCTTGGCATCGGTGGTGATAACAGCAACGGTGCCCAGGGAACATTCTACGAGGGTGTTATGACCTCCGGATATCCGTCCGATGCCACCGAGAACTCCGTACAGGCTGACATCGTAGCTGCCAAATACGCCATCACCTCACTGACAAGTGGCCCAGGGCTGACCATTGGCTCCTCAATCTCCCTACAAGCGACGACGGCGGGCTACACGACCCACTATATTGCACACGACGGCACTACGGTCAACACCCAGGTTGTCTCGTCGACAAGTACCACCGCCTTGAAACAGCAGGCGAGCTGGACGGTTCGCACTGGTCTTGCTAATAGCGCCTGCTTTTCGTTCGAATCTATCGATACTCCCGGTAGTTTCATACGACACTATAACTTCGGGCTCCTCCTCAATGCCAACGATGGCACAAAGCAGTTCTCCGAAGACGCCACGTTCTGCCCGCAGACCGGCCTCAATGGCCAGGGGAACTCGATTCGATCCTGGAGCTATCCTACTCGTTATTTTCGCCATTACGAAAATCTTCTCTACGCCGCCAGCAACGGTGGTGTTCAAACATTCGACGCCACCAACTCATTTAACGACGACGTGAGCTGGGTGGTCCGCACCGGCTTCGCTTGATCCTGGTCCAATTTCTACGCGCTTTATCGGCGTCAACTCGACCCTGTCGATTGTTTCCCTACAAATTGTTTGTCAAGTGTTGAATTGATAATTTACCAGAGCATACTTACTGTTACTTTCTGCCTTCCAATCAGCTTTGCATACAGTGAATCATGGCATGTTGAACTCAGATATAGCCCGTATCGTTAGGCGCCAGTGCTTGTCCTTGGGCTTGTAGTCACCAGACTATTGTTTATCAATTGAAATAACTACTTTCCCTCTCGAAGATCCCAAAATAAATCAACGAAAAATAACAGAAGTTAAATTACAAATTAGCCAGGTTTCATTGATCCTGTCCACTTCGATCAACGCCGTCGGTTCAACACCCCATTACACCATACTATCCCGAACAGATAAACAAACTCTCACTGCTCATTATTCTTCTCGTCAAAACAGACGCACAGGGCCGCGATAAGGGCCAGATCCACTCCCGGAGCCACGATCACCGCATATGTCTGCTGGTCGAAGAACATCTGGCGAGCCCGGAGCAGCTTGCGATCGATCTGCGCCACCACTGCTCCCGTTGCTTCATCCACGATGTCCGCTTTGGAGTCCCGCCAGTTCCCCTTCATCTTTAAGGAGACAGTGCTGCCGGTCCTGGGGGACGTAAACGTTGCGGTGGCTTTGGAGCCAATCACTGCAAGCGGTTGTTAACCAAAACGTAAAACGAGATCGAGCAAAGGAAAGAAGCGAAAGCTGGTGAAAACGACAGGGAAAAGGCCACTCACAGGAGAGACTACTCTTGACCTCAAGTAACTTCCTTCCATCCGGAGCCTGAGCCGCAAAGGTGGAATGGATGTGCAGATGTTCCTTGACGAGATCAAACAAGTGATTGCCCGCCATATCGAAGACCGATTTGCGACCCGAGACGCTCATGTGCTTAGCTTTGATTTGAAAGATGGGCTGGCCACTAGCCAGCTTCACATCAAAGCTGTCCCCCGAGAGGGAGAGGACCTTTTCCTTCAGCACCAGGGTCTCAGTTTGCGGCGCAATGAATTGGTCCATGATCGCGACCGGGGCCGGGACTGGAGGGAGCTGTTGGGAAGCCATGGTTCTGCTTATGAACTAGGGAGTAATTGTCCCAAAGTGTTCTGCCTGAGTTCCAAACCTGGGTTGCAGAAAGAACGATCAAGGTCTGATGTATCCCAAGCTTATATGGTGATGAGAGGATCACGGGTGGGGCAGATGTGGCAGTGTTGGGTCGAGACCGATACGACGTCTGAAATGCAAATCTAACCATGGATAGCTTAGTCTGTGGCGAAGCGACGTTCGTATTACGAACTACTCGATTCGGTGGCATGCAACTAGCTCCAAAGGAAAATCTCCGGCGAATCTGACGGTGTTGAGCCAACTCGAATGTATACACAAAGCTACATGCCCGTCCGAGTAGTATCCCAGACGCACATTATTTGTGTTCAAGTATTCTGATACTTTTGCCTTAATACACTGGTCTCCACTAAATGATCCCATCTTCTCCTCGCACAATTCTGGTCATCTGTTCCACCAGGTTCGTAGCTATCTTTCTCGTCGTGCGATCCAACGCCCTAACAGTGGAGATCCATTCGAACCGTTTTTTCCAGAATGCCCATCGGTCCTTTGACCAGCCTTCAGGTCCAGTCCATTTGTCCCAAGCAGGAATCTCCCGTCCCAAGGAGCCAGCTTTGTCATATTTCTCCTTACCACAATACTCGATCCACACCGCCGCAGCGGGCACAAACCCATTCAGCGTCCTGATATCGATCTCCTCCAGCTCCTCATCGCGCAGCTGATTGTACAACGAGTCTTCCTCGACGTCTTCAAGATAGGCTTCAATGCGCGGATGATGGAATTTCTCCCATGGGGCTGACTCCAGAGTCTTTCTCAACACCTGTGACCCAAAGCCAATGAAAAATCCAAACGGATTCGTCCGGGGGATCTGCAAGTAAAGCTTGGCTGTGAAGAGGTTCGCATTGACGAAGCCGCGCCGCTCTTGGTCGCGCGTCGTTTCGTTGAAGGGGTGATCGGCATCCATTCCTGTTTAGAGTCTGCCTGGGGATCCAGCGTCACTGAATAAATAACCCACGGTTGAAAGTAAACTCAGCCAAATGCATCGCAAGCCCATCTAATTCGTGCATCTCCCCATCATAATTGGGCAGTTGCTGTAGTGCAACGGTGAAGTCCACGAGTCGGTCGCTTTGTTCTGGAAATCGCTCCACGGCCGCCATGAGGACCGACCAGATGTCGCCGTATTCTGGGATGGAGTTCGCTTCAGTGGTCGCGCAGGAAAGGGCTATCTTGGCTACTTCCACAGGCGACACCGAGGAGTCGGTCAAGAGGAATCGAAAGGCAGTGAGAGTGTCCTCGCGAGGGGGCCATTTCTGTGCTGCCTGCTCGGCCAAAAATGATTCATAATGGGAGTTCCTCAGCATGTTGATGACAGTCCAGTATCTAGAGCGTGAGTTCCAGAGCAGTAGACAGACAATTTCTGGTGGACTCGGTATATATTCCTCACTGTTGGAGCAAGATTCCAGAGCTCCTTGGTGTCTGAGTCTTGCGGCTGGCCGAGTGAAGTTGTTGCCTAGTCGTTAGTTAACTAACTAGTTATCCTTGCAGGGATTTCGCTTGTCAATGGCGCCCATGTCAGCTTTTGCGCCCCAAACCCTGTGCCGTAACCATCGTGTTTTGAAGCCATGCAAGACGGCGATAGTTATTAGGGGCTTACCGGGGTGAACATGGATATGCGCGAACAAGCACCAGGGATTGTGCCAGAATTAAGCCTGGGTCATATCCATGAAAAATATAACCTATCTATCTAAACGGATCCTTCAAAGTCTGAATCCTAACTCCTCCTATAAATGAAGCTAGCGGATTCTTATCTATCGCTGGCTTTTTAGAGAGGGGCATGGTCGCTCCTCTTGTATCAGAAAGGTGAGTCGCAGTCACACGTACGCGCATGCCTTGTTGATTTTCACAGTCTCCTTTGGTACCATATTCGTTAAAGCAGAGGAAGTCTAGTTATGAGCTGCTTATCAGCTGCTATAGAAAGTACTGAAACCATTTCCCAATCGCGTGATCTCAGGTATTTGAACTAAGACCTTCGGGTTGATAGGTCGAAGTGTTATGGTGAATCGTGGCCCTCAATACTAATCTACCCCCTGTATTTTTCCTACTCTGTACATGCGGTTATATGAAACACCAAATCGTATTCTATGCAATGAGACTGCTCCTGATCACAATTTCAATGAGAAAGCCTGATCATCTATCCCCCTTGACAGTGGCATCTGAGGTTTCGCGCGCCGAATTGCATCTCGCCCTGGGCTGATCAAGCTTGACGCTTCTGCTTACCACACTTTGTCAAACACTCCTCCACCTTGATGGCCATGGTGGTCGGAATCGCATTCCTCACAGTTTCGATATCCTCGCCGGCGATGCTCTGTCCAAACGTGGCAGCAATCACATCATCGCTGAGCGAAAAGGTCTCTGCTGCCACCAGGCCCACAGCGAACTCATCGGATGTGAAGGCTGCGGCGAAATTGGCCGGCTCACAGTCCGGATTCACTTGCGTGTGAAACGAACCGGCCGGATAGATGGTCACCACACCGGGGCTGAGCTCCACGCGGATAGCTCGTTGCTTGCCTTCAGAGTCCAGGACGCCTGCCTCAGGTACCATCTCCGACAACACGCGTCCTGACGTAAGAGCGAAGAGCTCCGTAGCACGGGGGTGAAGGTGGAGGAAGCTCATGCTGCATGCTATGGAGGTAAATTAGTGCACGTCCAGAGCTAGAGCTATTCTGGCTGGAAATACCTGGCAATTCTCCGATACTGAAGGAGGCGCCAGTTCCAACAAGGGCCGGAAAATTCTGGCTGGTGGCAACCGGAACCTCGCTGGCAGTGAAGTTGAAGACAAAGTCTTCATCCTTTGGAAGGAGTTGGTAACGTTCAATGGCACTAAACAATTAGGTCATTTGTTTTGCATTAAGGAGCCCATGTCTAGCAACTAACGTGTCTGCAAGTCGCAGTTGAGCTGTCAAGCTAAGTTCAGATGTTGAGCGCTTGCTGATCGGTTGAGGAGCTGCCCATGCCGGAAGGGCAAGGGTGAGCATTACCGCTACTATGGAAGGCAGGGCGGACGCAGAAAGCATCGTGGTTCTTTGAGCTGAATAGAGGTTGGGTAGTGTTGGGAAGTAGTAGGAAGTACCAAAGGTGTTGCTTTACCAGGGTGTTTGAGTGCTGATCGATGAAGACAGGAAGGCAATTGAGGCTTTATATATCTTTCGAGCTACAGCCTATGGATCTTTTTTCGTTGGTACATCGTCTCCAATGTCAATAACCAACATGTATTCCAAATAGCATTCTTCAGGCCGACTCATCTCCAGCGCAAAAAGTGTGCCAAGCGGGAGTTCTATAAGTGAGAATTCCATATACGCACAGCACAGCCATCATGCGTCGACTCACTCCGATCTCCATTGGTTGTTTGGATTGGGCGCAGTGGCTCGGGCGTATTAGTAATACGACACGGCTTCCCCAGCAAATAGACGGCAAATCGATCCACTCCCACAATCTCGTGTCGGATCTCTAGTATCACTCGCCGCAGGGTATCTCCTCCTAGAAAATCTGGATATGGACAATGTGGTGGCACCTGGTAGCTTCACTGCCTACCTCACTCGGCGTACACACGGCGGGACATGACGTGAGCTTCAATCTTTCTCAAGATAATGACAACCTGGTCCTCATGGGCTCAAAGATATATTGCCAACCATGAGAAAGGGATTACAATTTCACGACTTGCCAAGCAGTTTCGCAGGTGTTCAAAGAGCTGACAATATCTCATAGGAGCAAACACCAAGATCAACATGGTTGGATATCGCCACCACTTTGTGATCCTCATATTTGTGGCTCCCTGTTACAGCCCCCGTCTGGAATTTCACTGGTATAACTCTTGTATCTCGCCAATTCACTCTATCGTTCATAATTACGTAAAGGCCGTCTTGCATGGGTGGTGATGGATGGCCTGATAGTCTAAAATGAAACTGCGATCCAATAATCTATGACTGCTGGACATTGGGGGTGAGCTCCCGCTTAACCAAGTACATGCTCTCCGGCCACCACGTTTCTCGACTATCGTCCAGCAGCTTCTGAGTCTTCATCAATGACATAACCTGACCTAGCTCCCACTGTCCAATATCACCAATCCACCATACACCGTCCAGTAACATGACAAGGACGAGCCAATGGGCAAAGATATCCATGGCTAGTAAATCCGTCGGGTTGAGCGACGGTGCCTCAGCTCTGGGAGAATCCTGCGTCATCCAACTCTCTGCTCTCGCCTGCATGGAGGGGGAGTCGAGCACCGACCGGACAAGAGTCAGATATTCAGCTGGAGCTTCGTTCAAAAACGACATGATGATCCGTCGAAGGACCCGTGGCGACTCCATTGATGTCACACTGATCATATATCTTGCCACCCATGGTGAGACTCTAGAATATCGATCAGATGGTAGAGCCTGATTCCTGGGGCTCTTGGCGCTGTCGTGGCCTTCTCTTGTCGACAGAGCTAAGGATGCACATTTCTCAAGCACACGCACAGTCTCCAAGGAGGCGTGAAGCTGTACATTGTTGCAAGCAGAAGGCTCTGCCCTCTCTAATAACGCTGCGGTAGATTCAGCTCTCCGATGTAGGTTCTCCAAAGCTCGAGCATATGTAGATGCGACTAGAGGGAGAAATAGACGTTTCGTATTCTCAGATGGACCATCCTGTGGTGATGAAACGTGCGTACTACGGAAGACCGGGGTCGGTACATTCGGTCCTGTGTCTATAACTGGGCAGGGGATGGAACTCTGAACGTTATCCGGAGCATTGACGGTGTCGCTGAGAACTGCAGTCGACGCTGTATGAGCTGCGCGTGTGAACGAGATCCATTGTGAGTGTTGCGGAAGTAACGCATCTGGCAGCCGCTGTCGACACTGTTTCGCAGTGGCTGCAAGATGTACTCGAATGGAGTGACTGGCGGACGCGTACAATACCATCAATGCCGCGTTGGCGAGGACATAGTCGTACGACTGTGAGTTATGCATGGCCGTTTGTATGTGGCGAAGGGAGGCTCTATGGTGGCGCTCCGCAAGCGCAAGTAGCTGTTGGATCTGCATTAGGCTCTGGTGGTCGAGAAGCGTCTGGGCTCGTTTCGCTATATCGTGGCACCTGCATGCCGCTGCCAAGGCTAGCAGGGATGACATGACGACCTTGCAATTGAAAGCCAGATTTGGTACACCTATGGAAAGAGCATACACATCGAGATCGTCAACAGGTATAGATTGGCTAGTGTGCGTGATATAGTGGGCTAGGAGATCAAGCTCTGTCGCGTCGAGAGTGCCAGGGAAGTTTGAATTCAACACCGGGCTTTCGTCATTTGTACCAAGACTTGAGGAGGCACTAGGTTGTCCACAAGGCGGAGGACTGGATACAGAAAGGCGATCACTCGAAGTTGCAGACAGCGACCCAGAGCCTGGGATTACCACGGTAGGGCTTTTGGGTGGAACTGGCAAGTGGGTCGGTTCCTGCTGCTCCGACAAATTACCATCACTCGGACAGTTTCGATATCGACATCTATATATGCGCTTGGTACATCTGGAGCAACTCGGCCTCAACTCATCGCACTGGGCGATATAATCAGAACAATGTGTAGAGAGCCATCGTGTAAAAGCCACAGCCTACCTTCTTCCGCTGCTGCTTACATCTGGTGCAACCATTCCTGGATTTCTCATGTGTTCTCCGGAGTCTGAATCCACTTACCTGCAATCCCGGAAGTGTCGTATCGCTGGGCATCTTGCCAACGACACCAGGGGTGACCGATTAACAGTTGCTGGCGGAAACAAGGTTACGGACGGTCGCGGGAAGATTGGAGCGTATTAGCTAAAATGTCCCCAGTCTCGTCTTCTACGATTCTGAGGAGAAACCGTTCCGGGTATCGACCCAGGGTAGATTTAAAGGCACATTCGAGACTCTTCTCTGAGGCTGAGATTGCTTCAGCCCCACGGCGAATACGCTCCAAAATCAGCACTAAACTGGGTCAAGATTGTATTTGGCCGGCCCTGCTGCAGCTCAGCCTCCTCGTAGGGGGAAGAAAGCTCGGCTTAGGTGGAGCCTTCTTGGCACTTTATTTCCACGATATTTAGATCAATTTGGCTGTACTCCACTTTGTACGTCTCTGGCCTATGAGTATAGGCAGCGTCCTAGGTTATAGTGACTTCACTGCCGTTTGAATCTTGGAAAATTCTCAAGTCTACCTAGGAGACTCTTTTCCCCTACGCTGTCGGGCGCAGATTGGATTCGTCCTAGAGCTATTATAGAAGTTCAGGCAGGTGGAAATAAAGTGCCAAGCAATTTCTACCCAAGCCAAGCGCTGTTCTCGCTAGACACGTCGAACGCGTGAAGTTTCGCCGAGTCTCTTCCACACACTCATCGTCAGGTATTTCCTCGTATTCTCCTATGGGCATCCGATGGAGCCAGCAGACGGGGGATCTCTGTGGGATTGCCACCCAAGAACAACTCTTCACGCTGCGAGATTTACAGGGGAAGTCAATGACTGGTCTGGCACCATCGAGAGACTGCTCGTTTCGCCACTTGGGATGAGATAGATCAGCTAGTTACTCTCGGTAAGCTACACTAACCACACACTGTGTCGTGATCGAGTAGCCTTCTATGATAGAGTAGAAACATTGCAAATGAGCCGGAGGTTTGAGCAAAGCTCGACAAGATGACTATTCACAAGTCACTTACTTTCTCGACTTGTCGGGATAGCTGTTGCCAGGCTGGGGCATGGGACATTCACTGGGAGTGTTCGAAGATAACACGAAATGTTAAACCGGTGGGAAGCGGAGAGAGTGATTGTGGCCCACCCTGAAGTCTCATTGTCAGCTTTATCCTCTCTTCTCTGCTACTATGACACACCGATGTACTCTGGACGACCAGAGCCAACGGTGTCCTCGCCCACAAGGCTCAACTGCGTACATATCGCACCACTTTCAGTGCAGAACTTGGAAGAGCTGTCCTCGCAATACGTTCATCGCTACTTCTTAGACGGAACTAACTAGCGGTAGACAGTGACACATACGCGATCCTCACACGTTGTCTATTCGTTCACCGCTCGTAGCCCTCTCACCTTACCATTGAATATAGAATCCACCCACGATGTCGCCCTGAAATCCCTTCAGGGCGCTAGGAGAGGTCCTGAATAAGATCCAGGCCGTTAGGGATCCCACAAAGGGGGCATGCATCTGGTCGAGTTGGAGTCGGCAATAGAAATGAATTCCCAAGAAAGCCCATACCGATCAGCTTCCGCCATGCTGGGACCGCCCCGTAAGCTCTTCTGACTCGGATGAGTGAGACATAAATCGATCATCCTGGTAATAAATTGGATAACCTATAATGTTGCTTAGAAGCGATCATCCAAAGGGATTTGCGCTTGACGTGCTACTCTCAGGAAGACAATGCTGGAAGTGAAGGGTAACCTGGAGTTGAAGAACGGAAATTATGATTTTGTCGCCACGATGTACGAGGGCAGATACATGGATACAGCAGAATTTATCACGTAAATGTCCTCCATCTTGGCTCGACCTTTAGTAACCATGGCTCACAGCTTCAATGTCTCATATCCGAAGAAGATCCCGGCTGCCATTGTGGTGAAGGCAGGGTAAGTGATCCTTTGGAAAAGTCTCCGCGAAAGGCTCCGAATGAGTAACTTGGTGGCGTTTGGAGGTTTAAAGATATAAATACCAGCACCATAACACCTTCGTGTTCGAGAGAACACCTTGCTCTGGCTATCTTCTCAGGCTTCACAAATAACCTGCAGTCCCATCCCAACACTCTCCGTTTTCTAATACTGCCTGTTGAGTTCATATTCAACCTGCACAATGCAGATTAATGACATCAAGTCGTCTGACTGGGACTCCACTGCGCCCGAATATCTGAAAGTCCCCATCGAAGGGCCACTGCTGATTCCCTGTAAGCGCATGATTGAAGCCTTGCAGGATGCTGTCAGCTTTTCCTCGGCCACAACCATCTTAGACATTGGCAGTGGTCCCGGCACGGCGATGAGTTTGCTGATCGATGACTATGGCAATAACATTCCACCAGAATCTCGATTAGTCGCGACGGACTACTCCGCAGGCATGGTGGCAGCGTCCAGGGCCAGGAAGGACTCGAAGATAGCAGCCAGAGCCGACCCTGCAAATTGTTGGGGCCGACTCGAGACACTTGTAGTGGATGCACAGGATCTGTCTGAGTTTCCCTCCAACAGCGTCTCCCATATCATGGGGAGTCTTGTCTACTTCATGCTCCCAGACCCAATGAAAGGACTGAGAGAGGCTCGTCGAGTGCTGCAATCCGGATGCGTCTTTGCATGTACAAGCTGGGCAAAAGTCGAGTGGATGGAACTCCTGCTTCAGGCGGCCCACAGCGTGCGACGCGTCGGGGATGATAAAAACGTAAGATTTCTAGCGTTCTGCCTGCTTGTTGCATCGATTATCTAACAGTTGGGCGAGAAGTCAACCGAAACAAGAGGGCACAATATGATTCCCACTCAGTGGACAGATACTGCTGGGGTGAAGAGAGAGATGGAATCTGCTGGTTTCCGGGACGTGCATACTGAGTACGTCGAATTCAACTGGGTGGTTGAAGACCGTGGAAAGTTCGCCGACAAGATGTCGACAAGTTCCAATCCCGGGTCCCAAATGATCCTAGGTGATTTTACTGCTGAGGAAAAACAACAAGTTCGCGGGGAGTATGTAAGAATTCTGGAGGAGAATGGAGATGTATGCAAAGGTATCGCGGTCCTAGGTGTTGGTAGGAAATAGTTTGATGGGCGCGTTTTTGTATGGACTCCCCTAGCTGCTTGAACTTGCCTGCTAGGAACATGATTTGAGATATGCCATATTGTATTGGGCGGAATACAAGAGATGTATCACTCGCCCTGGACATATTCGCATTGTAAATAGTCTTCCAGGCAGATGCGATCCCCCTTAGAAGAAAACACACGATGCCATCCCTTCCGCAGTCCTTGCTTTGTGAGGTGCACTCCACGTAGGAAATGGGAGAGTTCGATCTCAGCAAGGGCCTCTCGCATATCTTTCCAATTTGACAGCGGAACAGCGACCGATCCGTTTCTAAACGCGCTTCGTTCCTCTCGACACCCAATTTCTTCTTTCTTTCTATTCTCCCGACGGTCTTTTTTTCCGCTCGTAGGCGTTACATCATGACGACACCAGAACCCAAGAGCCATGATTCTGTCACCAGGAGGGGTGGAATGTCTCTTAAGGAGTAGGACAATCGGCGTCTCGAACAAATGGGAAAGATACTGGTTCTCAGGGTAAGCACAAGGATCGTTGAGCTCACGAAAGCCATGGGGCCAGATGGCTTATACTGCATTGTTCCAGCGAAACTTCGGTATTCTGTCAATCTGTGGTTTCAGCTGTGCCCTTCTGGGTATGTGGGAAGGCCTACTTGGGTGAGTCTGAACTGTGTTTCAATCCATTCAAGGCTCCAGCACTGACAGCTTGCCTAGTACATTCATTAGCCCTCTGATGTTTGTACACCCATCCCCAGACCTTGCTGTTCTGCAAATATTTCTAACTGATCAGTGGCGGGTCTGGTGGCACCGTCTATGCCTTCATATTTGCATGGATAGACACTGCAGCTATGTCTGTGGGCCTGGCCGAACTGACATCGATGTGCGTCGCTCGTCTCGATCGGATTAAATGTGCAATATCACTGGGCTGCCATGCTTGCCCCCGTCAAATATCAGATATTCATGAGCTATATCGCCGGTACCTTCTATGTCATACTTTGATTAATCCTCACTGAGACTGACTGATATTAGGTTGGTGGGCCGTTCTTGCGTGGCAGTCTGCCCTTGCAGCGTGCGCTTTAATGACTGTAACAATGGCTCAGGGCGCTGCGAACCTGGGAAACAGTCTGTATAATTCTTTAACTTGACAAGATACTTTGATTGTTTGAGCTACCCTAGTTTGCTCATTGCTTGTGAACTTAGTGGGTGGAAACTCCTGCTCACATTCTGACTGTCCTTTTGGGCGTGCACATCTTTGGGCTTTTCATCATTATGATCCCATTAGCTTGCATGTCGGACCATAAACCCAAAGACGAAGTAATGTTGGAATTCTCAAATGAAGGGGAGTTTAGCACATAGGGATTATCTTGGTTTGTTGGTATGGCTAGCTGTGCTTTTGGCGTTGCTGGCTTCCTATACGCGTATCTGATTGATTACTTTGCATAGATGTCTCGAGATGTTGCAAATGTATCGGACGTTATTCCTCATGCTTTAATGTTTAATGTTCTATTGAATGGTTGTCTCGGTTTCGGTATGCTAATCACCATGCTCTTGTGTTGGCAACCCGAAGAATGCGTTCAACTCCCCTAGTAGGTACCCTTTCAAGGAGACATTTCACACGGCCACAGGCTCAGTGCCTGGCTCACTATTCATGTGCTTTGTTCTTTTGATCATCTACTGCTGCTCGCGTATGGGTCTGCTGGCGGCGGCTTCTCGTCAACTTTGGTTATTTTCCAGGGTCAGAGGAGACCCTGGTTGGCATTGGTGGAGCCAGGTAAGAAGAGCCATTTCATTGGATTACTGCATTGGCTGATGATCACGTCTCTCAGATTACTTTGCCTCAGGAGTTGCCAGTGCACTCTATTGTACTTACAGTCGTCGTCAGTGCGATGCTAGCGCTCATTAACATTGGTTCTTCCGTTGCCCTAGATGACAGTGTGTCCATGGCTGTATCTGGCCTATATCTTATATTATGGTTTTTATCTTGCTCCTCTATCGCCGTATGTATGGTTCTGTCTCCAGGTACATTGACAGCAATGACGACGTTGTCAATGGGCCTGGTGGGAAGCTTGTCTGGGCACCATTGCGTTGCTCCGGAGTCTGGGGTATCTCAATCAACGCGTTTGCCATTCTGTACATTATAATTGTCGTCTTTTCTAGTTTTTGGCCCACTGAGATGCACCCAAGCGTCGAGATTATGAACTGGAGCGTGCTCGGTATCGGAGGGAGCAGCTGTCTTGCTGTTATATACTACTTTGCACGTGCCAGGGACATCTATGCGGGGCCTATCCGGGAGCTCCACACATAAAAGGCATGCATGAGTGCTACTGAACTAGCATGGATGTTTCTGTGGAGATATGTAGACACCTTCCAGGGAGTATGCACCGAATGATATCCAAGTCACGCAACAGCCAGGCGGGGTATTTACCTGGGGAAATATGCCTCTTGTATAGGATAGCCGTGGTGTGTAGGATGTGTCGACCGTTTAAGGTTGAAGCTAGAGACCATGGATATCAAATTGTGGAGCTAAGATAGGATGACTGTTGTTACTTGAAACTTGCTTGAGTACGCTGGTGACTATAGATCTGCCCTCCACGATGGTGGCTACAGAATCCTTATTTTCCCAGCTTCCTCCTGGCCTAAGAAAATGAAACCCGTGGATAGTTTCAGGTCCACGATGGTCATGCGAATCTTAGACACATAATCTAAATGAGGCAAAGGGTTGGGAAATGTGTCCCGGAAGCTACGAAATTATTTGAGGGTGGCTGTAGGCCTCGAAAAGAAGTAGATAGTAAATGAGGGCTGGCTTGCATGCTTGAGATGGATACAATTAATGTCATCAAAAACATTGCATATCACACAAGATGATTCTCATGTTCTTTTTTCACTTCTTGACGAACCAGGCGTTCGTGTGCTGGAGACCGTATGGTAACCCTGACTGGAAACGGTTCGCCCGAGCCAAAATGCCCTAGTTTCTCGTCGTCAAGCTCACCGGCGGGAGAATAATCGAAGCAGTAGAGCAATCGTGACAAGGCCACAAATAATTCCTTCTGAGCCAGTTTGTAGCCCACGCATGACCTCCGTCCTGCGCTGAATGCAAACTGCCAGAGACCCTGCTCAATACCACCTCCAGGCGCGTTGTTTTCCAACCAGCGCTCCGGCCAGAACTCGGCCGGTCGCTCATAGCCATTGCTACAGACGGGTATAGAATTGAGGAGAAACTCGGTACCTGCAGGAAATCTATATCCTTCAAACTCTAGATCCTCAGTGAGAACACGCTGCGGGACAAGAGGCACGATGGGTCTCCATCTTAAAACCTCCTTGACCACAGCGCACATGTAAGGGAGTCTAGGCAGATCGTCCAGACCTGGCAGGCGATCGGCATTAACACCGCAGACACGGTCAAGCTCGTCGCGCGCGTATTGCATGACAGCCGGATATGCAAGACAGGCCATAGTCCATGTATTCATTGCCATTCGTGGATTATCCGCTCCGGCAACAATGGCCAACATTGTCAGATACATTGCCTCTTCTTCAGTACCGGAGTACGTGTTAAGGACAGCATCGCGGACAAATGATGGCTTAGCACTGGGATCAGCTAACGGTTTCATCCCGGCCCACCAATGTTTGAAGACGTTGTAATGGAATGTGCCCATCTCTTCCCAATGTGGGCGCCAGAATTGGAGCGTTTCGGGTAGACAGCTTAGCTGGGGGAAGAATTCAATCAGGCTACTGTTGATGGAAGTTAAAAACGTTGAAGTAACTTGTCGCAAATCCTCCAGCTCGGCTGTAGTCCGTTGTAAGGACGTATTGGTCACAATCTTGTACATGATAGAGACCGCATAGCGATAGTGGTGGGTGTGCCATGCTCTGGGCTCATCCAAGTAGGCTTGGAGCAGCCCCAGACTCGCAACCTCAGCCAGATGTCCGTGGTTCCTCGAGTCTGAGCCCATAATTAACTGGTGAAGCAGACGACGCCCCTCCTTCCAGTCATCGGTCTTTTGCAGAAAAAGTCTCTTATCACGGCTGACAAGCCCTCCAGCGATTGGAAAGTACGGTCTTTCATGTGTGATGCCAGCTCTTTTAGAGAGGATCTCATGGGCCACCCGGCTGTTATTGAGAAGAACCCATGTTTTCGTCCCCATACTCAATGTCGTCATTTCGCCATACCGCGCTTGTTCTACGAGCTGTAATATCAAGTCAATACACGAGTGGGTGAAAACACATTATCCTAGCTTACCCATGGCACCATCGTCCCACCATTACGTGCCTGAAGCCATTGTAGTAGGTTGCCAACTACAGGATGGCCACTAGGACCTGGAGGCATAACATATTTTCTCCTGAATAATAGCCTTTTCTTATGAGGAGGAGATAGTAGCATATACGGTGCCGCGAAGTAAAGACATAATAGGATAAATGCAGTGATTGACAGATAATACGGGGTCATGATAATGCGAAGTGTCTCGGTTGCTCCTTCTTACGAAAGAGACACAGGAATGAAAAGGATAGAGGGCGACAGAGAGAGGTGTTAAAATGCAGAGGGCGAGAACTCCTCTCACGGGCAGCCTGGTCTAGAATCAAGATACCCCCCCCCCCTTAGGGCCAAGGCAATAACTTCCCACAAAAGAGAAATAAATTAAAAGACTTCCTTCTTTCTCGCTGTACTAGCCGTGATTGAGTTTACCTCACCGTATAGATCTCTTTTAGGCTTTTTGCTAAGACTCAACCAATAAACCAATGCTGGTTTCGCTACCTCCCAACAGAGTGGCACTCGCTGAACCACGCCAGCCACGAAATTGTACTGGGATTATACAGGTAAGGATCGTCGGTCGATCTTGAACCTAATGATGCGTCTCTTTTCCGATTAAGTTCCTGCTGATGTGCAACTCCGCTGTTAGACCTGCACTTACCTTCCGGTTCACAATTTGTGCCTGGACATGGCCCGTCCACCGTGATTTTTAGCGAATGCGATCATTCTCGGGCCCGACGCGGTGTATGGAGTTGAAACACTTCATGGAGCCTTCAATTCAAATACACTAGTGCTGCGCATGCGGCTAGTGACTTTGTCCACTATGACCAGCATATATATTGACTCTCGGCTATCGACTTTGAAGTGTTCCTCATAGTCTATGAATTTCTTCTGTTTCTCTATCCCAAGAAGATATCATGGCAGCCACTTCCAAAACCAGCGACCAGCCTGCCGCGATGCAAGACAAGCATATCAACTTCTTCCCAAATCTTCCACCCTACTCGGATCCTAAGACGGGCCTATTGTCCAAGCTCCCGTCTTCATGGATCCCATACGCCCAGCTCATGCGTATTGATCGCCCTGGTGGCCTCTATGCGTTCTATTTCCCCTATCTGATTGGGATCATGTACGCTGCCTGCATTTTGCCAACGACTGTCGAACCTCTTACCCTCCTGATGATGGCTGCGGTGCTCCTACCTCTCAATATCCTCCTACGTGGTGCCGCCTGCACCTGGAATGATACCCTCGACCAGGAATTTGACCGACGTGTCGAGCGCTGTCGCCACCGGCCTGTTGCGCGAGGCGCCGTCTCCACCCGGCAGGCTCACATTTTCACATGTGCACAGCTGGCGGCTGGATATCCGATCTTGAGGTTCTTTCCCGTTGCTTGCACGTGGCATATGTTGATTATGGTCGTCCTGTTCTTCATCTATGCATACATGAAACGTGTCACGTACTACCCCCAAGTCGTTCTCGGGTTTCCCTTCGCCTGGGCCATCTTGTTCTGCGTCGCTGCGATGGACCTGCCGGTCTTAGGTGTGCATACTGCGTCAACTTTCGCACTCTATGCGGCAAACGTCTTATGGACAATCACCTATGACACCATCTACGCACACCAGGATATTGCCGACGATGAAAAGGCGGGTGTCAAAGGTATGGCGGTTCGTTTCAGGGACAGCACGAAGCTTCTGGCCAGTATCCTGGCCACCATGCAGGTCGCGTTGCTTGCGCTGTCCGGGCTCCGGGCCGGGTTTGGGCCCACGTACTTCGTCGGGACTGTGGGTGGTGTTGCGGCCGCTATGGGCTACTACATATACGACGTGGATTTGAAGAATCCTCAGAGCTGTGGAACTTGGTTTGGAGCGCAATTTTGGATTGTCGGTGCTGGGTTCATGGCGGGGCTGACGGGCGAGTATATCCTCAGCGTTGCGCCATGAGGTTAGTTCTTCAGACTAGAACGCGGCTCGCTTGGTAGCGAGGGTTTGTGATACGTAGATTGAACAAGGTTTAGGAAATCTAATACGGTTTTGGCTTGCATTTACCCACACCGTATTTTACTAGTTTCATTCTAAGTGGGGATTAGGATGTCGAGGCGCGGGTGGCCAGTGGGCCCGAAGGTTTTGGATGTAATTACTAGAAACGATACGTCTAGTCAGGGCAGACGGAGGCGAACCAAGAACACTGCGATAGAAAGTTGTTCTAAAATTAGGGAAGTCCACTGTCATAAATGCACGCATATGGCTACCGTCTGTGTTGGGCACTTACAACTTAACTCTGTACCCCCAGGATGAAATACTTTCTTATCGCCGTGGTAGGGTTATTCTTGGGATGGCTCTCCCTCGTGGATAGGGAGCCCCCGTCGTGTCGCTGTCGGCCATGGGAATCCTGCTGGCCCTCCGAAGAGACATGGCAGGAGTTCAACGCATCGATTGCCGGTAACCTCATCCGCCTCAGGCCCATAGGCGACGTGTGCCACGAACCTGCATCCAACCAGAGTGCCTGCCGTGAGCTACGAGATGTGTCGCGGAACAGTGGATGGAGGGCGGCACAGCCAGGTAAAATCAATCACGTACTGCGCACTTAACACCACTGATACGGACTGGTCTGGTTAGGTGCATTGCAGAACTGGATTTGGGAGAGCGGCTCTAACCTCAATGAGACCTGCCATCTAACAGCACCTCCCGAGACCCCTTGTCACCAGGGCCTAATCCCTTTCTATTCAGCTGCCATTGACTCGGCTGAACAGATCCAAAGGACGGTCGTGTTTGCCAAAAAGCACAACCTCCGTCTGACTATTCGCAACACCGGCCACGACGGTGCGGGGCAGTCCAGTGGCCCCGACTCGTTGCAGATCCATACTCACGGTCTACAAGACGTTCAATACCATGAAGACTTTCAACCAAATGGATCTACGGCACACCTAGGTCCTGCTGTAACTGTCGGGGCTGGGATGCAGCTCGGGGACCTCAACAGACGAGGATCACAAGAAGGGTACACGGTGGTGGGAGGCGAATGTCCAACCGTGGGCGCTGCTGGTGGCTTCCTTCAGGGGGGAGGCGTGTCCAGTTTCCTGAGTCACAGTTGGGGACTCGCTGTAGATAATGTTCTGCAATTTGAGGTAGTCACTTCCCAGGTGAGTCGTGATATCTCTCTCTTTTCTGGCCAGTCCAAGTCTCACATCAATATGCAATAGGGAGATCTGGTCCTTGCCAATGCACACCAGAACCAAGACCTGTTCTGGGCCTTAAGAGGGGGTGGAGGTGGAAGCTTTGGCGTCGTCACTCGAGCAACCATTCGCACATATCCTAACATGCCGGTGGTGGTAGCTACCCTCACCATCGCAGTAGACGCCCCAGGTGCAACATTCTGGACCAAAGGGGTCACCACGCTCCTCACTGCATTGCAGGAATTCAACCGCGAAAGTGTTGCTGGACAGTTTATGCTCAAGCGTCTGCCCGGTAGCGGAATCGAGGCTAGTATCACGATGTATTTCCTCAACGAAACTCGAACGGACCGTGTCGAGGATCATCTAAATCTGGTAAAGACCACCCTTGGCAAAGAAGCCATTCCAGCCACTTCCTCCTCACAATTCCTCCCACGGCTCACCATGGCTTTGCCAATGAACCCTGACATCTATCCCGAGAACCATGGGGTGGTGATGGGGTCAGTGCTGGTTTCACATCAGATGTTTAATTCGTCCGAGGGGCCTCAACAAATGGCGGAGAAATTCGCAAGTCTGCCGATGGGTCCCCGGGATCGACTGTTCACCAGCAACCTTGGAGGCCGCGTCATGACCAACAAGGATACAGCAATGCATCCTGCCTGGCGCTCTGCCGCACATCTCATTAATTTTGTTCGAGTGGTTCATCCATCCATAGAGGGCAAATTGACGGCGTTAGAAGGCCTTACACAACACCAAATGCCAATTCTGTATTCTCTGGATCAGACCGTGAGAGCCTCCTATATCAATGTGGCAGATCCAAATGAGAACGAGTCTGATGTCTTCTGGGGAGGAAACTACAAGAGACTATTGCAGATCAAGCGGAGGTGGGATGCGAATGATCTTTTTCTCACGAAACTGGGGGTGGGTCGCGAGGGTTGGGAGATCGACGGCATGTGTCGCAGACCGACTAATCTCGTAGACCGAGTGATAACTTCTGTTTCTGACCAAGTTCACAAGACCCTGAGGCACATCTTCAGAGGGAGTGTGGGCGATTTATAAGTGCTTAGTTCTGCTGTTGGGAGAGTCGCTTGCAACATCACGCAGAGCCTATCCCTAACAACTAAGCTAGTATCATCGACCGAGAACAAGTCACAGATGGCATGTCAGGGTCCTAGGCTCTACGGTGTATGTAATTTAGCGTAACATAACGTTTAGATGAAATGAAAATGGGTATCATTCGTATAATCCAGGGCGGCCTTTCCCAAAGCCATCTGGTAGGTGTGATATGATGGCAGCAATGATTCCCATGAGTGGCATATCTCCTCCTCTCCATCTCGTCTTAGCGTCATTAATACATACGTACGTAAGATTATAAAGTCCATACTATGTAGAATTACTAAATGATGTACACGTGAGCTACCAGGCGATCATATAGCATTAACAATAGTACTCTAGAAGTCCGAAAAACATTGTCCGTCATTGCCTCCAGTCCACAAAATTTACAACCTTTCTGCCAGTATTGCTCCGTTCAAAGCCATCCAGATTGGAGACATATGTTAGAGTGAATAGTTCCTCATTAAAGTCGTACACCTTGAACAGCTTCCTTATCTGGGCCGTCAGCTCCGTGGTGGGGAGGAGACCATTTATGCCAACATGCTCCTCAGGGCTCCGCATGATTCGTACCTCCATCTTGTCATGCGGGTTGTTAGGTTCTCCTTTGGACCCAAGCAGAATCTGCCATTGCAGGACCCCCCATTTCGCGGTGCGCAGCTCCTTCTGGACCAAGTTGAAGTGGAAGTACTCTCCGTACCAGGTGAAGCTTATGCGGCGATCTCTTCCATAGATTCGCACCACACGATAGTGTTGCACATCTTCTTCGGCGGCCGCAAGCTGAGTCCGTACACTTGTGGGCAGGGGATGGATGGAGGCGACATCGCCGCAAAGGTAGCGGATTAGAGGGTTTCGTAATCGGTATAGATTGGTCACCGCGAGGAGGCCTACCTCTCCATCCGGGAGATTCTCGGTACATTCTGAGCGATACAGACCTCGTTCGTCTGGCTCCTCTATTGCCATGGGAACCACTTCGAGGTGGGTCACTCGAGGGTCGTAAATATACTCCGTATAGTTTTCGTCCGTGGGTGCCATTAGCGTAGAGGAGGCCACCCCGATTCCCCCCAGTTCGGAGCTCGCCAGCAATGCGCAGATGATAATGTCCCCTAACACGGCCTGCAAAAATGACCGCTGAGCCGGGGTCAGCATATCAGATGTGTAAAACACTTTAGTGATTCCGAGTAATTGCTGTTGCTCCTTCGGAAGCGAGGAGATAAAGCGCGCGACCTGGACCAACTGCGCCGCATCTCCCGCCAGCACGTTGATTTTATACAGAATCATCGTGTTGATGACATCTTGATATGCCATGTCTGCTCCCGCGCAAAAAACTGCTGCTCCAGCTTTCTCCATAATCTCAGTCACGAATTCGATGACCCTAAACAATGACGATGTCGTCAACACTGTAGATCAATATGACGTCCACCAACGGTTGAACGAACCTGTATAGATTGCCTGAAACGTGGACGGTTAGCACCCAGTCTCCCGGTTCCAGTAGTCCACAATTGCGCGTCAACGTCCCCGTCGCTGCTCGTTGAAGTCGACTCTCCAAGCTATCCATCGCGAACATCATTGGCGCCGCACCAGAGCCGCCACCGGTCACCGTGCAGTAATTCTGCTGACGATATCCATTGCGAGGATCTTGGTCGACGATGAGTCGGGCGACATGCTTACTCCTAATTTCCATGGACCATGAATGCATGTTACGATAACATTAAATCCTAGAATACATCGCTGGGCTCTTACAGTGTTTCTTTCCTTAACAGGGGCATGGAGTTGAGCTCCAGAGTGCTGCCCGCCTCCTCCTTGGACTTCAATAGCACTTGGCTGAGGGTCTCGGCCGTCGGGGGATATTCTTCCTGCGAATAGAAAGGATGAACTCGGGCGACAGCAAGAATGTCGGTTAGAGGGTAAGGGCCAGACGACATTTTGTTTGGTCTTTTTTTTTTCTTTCGGGAGAATATTTTGTATCGATTCTTTAGATTGTGTGTTCATGAGTCGAAGGAGCGGAGTGGTATAAATATCCTGTGAGTCGTTCCTCTCTCGCGAGTATCCTGCTTCTGAATGCCGGGGGGAAATCAATGATCGGCGGCGGTAATAATACCGTATTGCTACTTCGCAATTCAATCTATATGGACATTAGACTTCTCGATTTACTTCAGCTGGCTCCACAATTCAACTTGCGTACGTGGGTCAAGGCGCGATGCATCAAAATCTCCTCTAGCGAAATCCGAACTCGGCCGAAGGCATGGAAATCGTCCCTCGCGTATTCTGCGGAACTTTATACAGTGGGTAATGAGTTTCAAATATCCTGGGTGTGACTGGAGGTCATTATCTGGACCTTCCGATCCAAACGAATATCCACGCCACGGTTCCCCATCAAACCCCTCGTATTCCTCTGCAACAACCAGCAAGGGGACAAAATGCACTATTCTGTCATACTTCTGACTGTGTTGGTTGTGGGCTACGCATTCTCCTTTTTCATCAAGCGCAATCGGTTGTCACTCCCACCAGGACCTCCACGACTCCCGCTGGTCGGTAATCTCCACCAGTATGCGAAGGAGGAGCCATGGAAAACATACCAAAAATGGCATGAGACGTATGGGCCTATGATCGGCCTAAAATATGGCCAAAAGATAGTCATTGTGTTGGGAAATCATCGAGTCACGAGAGATCTACTGGACAAAAGAAGCAGCTGGTATAGTTCTCGTCCACAGATGGTGGTGGCGGATCGCGTCACAAAGGGTCTGCACATTGGACTCCTGCCGTACGGGGAGAGATGGAAGATTCACCGACGCCTGCAGGCAGGGTTTCTCAATGTACAAATGTCTCAACTCTACCGGGACCTTCAGGACATTGAAAGCAAGCAGCTGACCTACGAGATGCTATCGACAAATGATTTCCCGGGCCGCTTCCACCGCTATGCGGCAAGTCTAATCTTTGCCATGGGCTACGGGAAGCGAATGCTGCGGGGTGACGAGCATGAAATTCAGGAAGCCGACGCCCTAATCAAGAATATTACCGAAGTGACGATGCCGGGGAGTTGGTTGGTAGATGCCTTTCCAATCTTGAAATGTCTTCCCCGATGTCTTGCCAAATGGAAGCAGAGAGGCGATGAGTTCCATCGGCGAGAGACATCTCTTTTCACCCGGAACATGGGCAGGGCGCTCGAGGAAACGGCTTGGAATTGGGTCAAGAAGGTTGTGGAGTCTAAAGACTCTCAGAAGGTGTCAGCCGAAGAACTATCTTACCTCGTTGGTATCATCTATCAAACTGGGGGTGACACGACAGCAGCCGCTCTGGAAGTCTTCGTAATGGCGAGTGTTCTTCATCCACAAGTCGTGAGCCACGCACAACAGGAACTGGATGATGTAGTAGGGAAGAACAGGTTACCGTTGTTTTCTGATATTCCAAACCTGCCTTACATCAACGCATTTGTCAAGGAAGTACTCCGATGGCGACCCATTGCACCTCTTGGATTGCCGCATGCTGTGACCCAAGACGATGAATATATGGGTTACCTGATCCCGAAAGGAGCAACGGTGATCCCAAATATCTGGTCGCTAGGGCACGACGAGGAAGTGTTTGAAAGTCCAGCAGAATTTCGCCCGGAGAGATGGATCGAAAACCCTAACTTGCCAGTTGATGCATTTGGCTTTGGAAGGAGAATATGCCCGGGACGACACATTGCGTTAAACTCCTTGAGCATCATTGTCGCCAGACTACTCTGGAGTTACGATATTGGAAATGATCAGGATAGTCCCGAATGCAAGGCCGATGCCTCAAGATTGCGTCACTTTGGTCTCTTAGCACAGCCAAGGCATTTCAAAGCATCATTCCAAGTTCGCGGACAAGAAAGGCTATCCGTAATACAGCGTGAATGGAAAGAGTCAGTCAAAGACACAGATGAGATTCTGGATGGCATCAAAGCAAAGCTGGTTACAGAGTCCGACTAAACTGTTGTATTGGACGAACGAAGATGGAAGAGGCAAATAGACTTTGGTTCTGTTGGATCAAGTAATGTGCAATGGCCGACTTGGAGTATTGGGCCCTTGGCCAATAGTGTGGGATGCCAATTTATCCTTTGATGTGCTTTTATTCTGGGTTTCTGCATATTCTGGGAAGAAAGGACGAATGGTGCCCAGTGCACTACACTGGATAGATACAATTATTCTTTTCTGCTTCCCATAACGCTTTCTACTCTATCTAGTGGCTTTGTGTAGAACTCAGTCCCTATCCCGATGTCTGTTTCATTGATTGATTTATAAACAGCTCTTTCAGTTCAACCAACGCCAATTGCCGGTAAAGCTCTCTGTTTAACGGTAGGACTATGCATTACGGTGTTTGAGGTAGAGAAGAAGCTTAAGTATCTCGGGGATATGCCTTATATCGGTGACGCTTGATTTTATTCATCAATATCTGCAAGTGGCATTGCACTAATAGACTTTCCTGTGCAGAACGTTCCAAATCAGGGGAGCATAGGAGAGTAGGATCCGCTTCCAAATTGTCATTGATGTGAGGGAGTAGCTTGTTATGGCTTATGGCTCCATCATTACTAAAAGAGCAGTATAATTGAGAACCGACTGAGGGCTAGGTGCGTTAAACTATACCCAATTTATGAAATCTTGCATCATAAAAGCTTGGATTTTGGACGTTCGTGAATAACATCCGTCCCAGTAAACATCAAGGCAACATTTCAATGCGCAAACTGGAGCCCGTCCTTCTGACCATCCTGTCAGACATTGCGCACATCATCATACACGGATCATGCAACAGCAACGTGGGATATTTGCTTGCGGAGATATGTCTCCTGTATGGGACAGCCGTGGTGTTCAGCCACTTCCCACTCGCCAATACCGCGATCCTTTGGCGCGATCTTTACACCTCTACCGCCGCCACCAATAATCAGATTTCCTGGTCGATACTCCGGGTTGACCTTCAGACGGTTGATGGCCGACACGTGTATCTTTGCATCGTGGGGAATATCACGCACTTCGCCGCGAGGAAGAGGCCAGCGAATGGGTTTCCAGGAGCCATCCTCTTGTAAGTCCATTCGACGGAAGGGCATATACTCCATGGCTTTCCAAGACAGGACCGACGTCCATGGAAGCCCTTTACGGAACTCAAGGCAGTCATGGATCTTTCCGTCCGTACTTGATCTCCGAAGGACATGTTCAAAGTGGGAAAGACCCGCCTTTTCATCGCTGTTGTCCGGTGGAATCACTACTGGGTCTGGCTTGCTCTTGTGGTTCTCTGCTGAAGCCCTGTCCTGCTCTCGGCTCTGGGCTTTACAACCTGGATCATGCCAGCAATTGAAGTCCTTCCTCTTTTTGACACTGAATTGCACGCCCGCCTCCTGGGCCTTTTCTACCATCCAGACCAGGGGAGCGTGACTTAAAGCATACGTTTCGCCATCCTTCAATTCCCACCCGCCTCCAATATCCGCGTGGCACCCGGGAAACCACACCTCTTCAATATCCTGCTCTTCATCCTCCTCTGCCTCCATGGACAGGGACAAACAACTAGCCGCGGCGCTCGGCAGAGAGCGCGCTGAGCGGTCATCTCGGAGACGGCGAGCCGGGGGTCGATACACTGTATGTGTCTTGGTCTGCGCCTGGGGTCCACGGTTTGCAGCCTTTTCGGAATTCTGAGAGCCACTAGTTGCAGTGGCTCCATTATGCTGTTCTCCCTCCTCGTCATGGCGGCGTTGCGTAGGGTCGTGTGGGAGATATAAGTGGTGCCGTGCGAGGTGATCGCGCACTCGTTGTCGTCGCGACGTCGGGCCCGTGGGAGTGGACGGTCTCACTTCGCCGATCAAATCCTGTCGGAACTTCGCCCGGCGCTCATCGATACTGACGGCATGTCGAATGACCTTGGCTCTGGTGCGAGCAGTATAAGGAAATTTGCTGCGCTGCATCCACGCGTTCTCAAATCGGGGGACGCTGTTGACGGTGTCAAAGAGTCCTAAGAAGCGAATCTGAGACACAGGGCGGCTGAAGGTTTCTCGAAACGCTTCCATATATTTGGATAACTGCTCCTTCTGTTCCCTGTTGCCTCGGCGTTGTTGCCATTTGGCAAAGGTCTTCCAAGCAAACCGGAGGAGTTCTTCATTTCCTGCCTCGAGAAGACCGATTTCATCCAACATTTCTGCTAGAAAACGCGCGACATATGCCCCACGACTAAAGCCGAAAAAGAAAATGTCGTCTCCAGGCGTGTAGTACCGCATGAGGAATTTGTAGCCTCCCATGACATGTTCGGCTAGGGTGGAGCCTATGGCGGCGTCTTTTGCTTTGAGATAGGCAGATCGGATTTTGTGGATGCGACCGCTACTCGACAGCGAGGTCGAAGTCACATAGGTGCCGATTCCAGGTTGATAATAGTGGAATTGATCTCCGCTACTGCGATCAAGCATCTGACCCCAGTCAAGAGAGTCCAAGTCTCGGGCGCATAAGACTTACTCTGAAAATCTTCAGCACATTGCTGTCAGATTCATTGCCAGAGAATTTGTTGCCCGTGCCGTCAAAGCACAGCACAAATTGCCTTGGTGCTCTATTGCCCTGCATGATCTTCACGATTGTTGTGACGAACTACTGGGCTACGTTGCGAAGTGCGGAGTATATCTTTCGGACTACGACTGAATATTAACTACAGACTGTCCACTGGGCTATTTAGCTTCCACACCAGCCTCGGGCACATCGACGCTTTCGGCAAGTCTGGAACTGTGGATTGCTCAATGCCGTCAACACTCCACCCTCCTTTTGGTCAACGACACAGTTGCGGAAATGGTCCTAGAACCTCTGAATCGTGATGCACAATAGTGTTGTGCAATTGGAGGCCCCGAGATCTACGGAACTTCAGTATAATGTCATACTTCTGCACGTTGCCCATGTCGTGATGTCATTAGTATTGAAACTAAACTATATCGCATGAGAACACCGGCATGCCGTACTGCTCAATGGCAGTTGGAGTCAGGCTCCCCACCCCGTGTCCAGATGCGCATGAAGGGTCATATAGCTTAATCTTCCTAGGCTACGGTCGCTGGTGATCAGCCCTTATTTCAGAACCAGTGTGTGGCTTCCAGGCTAAAGTGATGTCATTGACCAGCATATCCGAGCATATCGGAGGTTAGTAATCTTGTGGAGACTTCGAATCTTCTTCCTCCATCTATCTCAAACCTTAACACACGCGACCTACTACAGTAGACTGTGTTTAGTGCGTGCGTAGCTAAACCCCGTGCTATGCGTCCTCTAGTCGAGCAGGTGGGCTATATCTGCCCTTGGTCATTATTCGATTGATCAATTCAGTACCATTACGTTCATCAAGAGCATATAAAGGCCTCTCAGATGCCCGATGTATTATTCCATGTGGCCACCCGCAGTGGCCCTATCTCAAGAACTAAACATGAAGCTAATGTTTGGAATAGCGCACCTAAAACATCACTTTTCACATTTACTTTTGCTGATGGTGCAGCGGATAAAGATGCCATGTGCGTCGTGGCTTATATAGATCGGCCAGGATCTAATGAGTATCCATGGCAATGTTGAATGAAGTATAAAATTGCTGCCTGAGGTTGGCGTGGCTTAATATTGTCGTGGCTGTTTGCGAGAAGCCTTAAGGCTTCCAATGCTGACATGTCTGTGCATCCTGGATCTGTCTTCGTTCAAAATACATCATCCTTGTAGCCAATGCATGCCCTGGAGCAAGTTAACTTGAGGATCGAAACTCCAATTCAAACCATCATCAATGCATCAATTTAACCCACCAACGTCTGTTCTACCCAAGACGCAGCTCTCGCCCTCGACACCGTCTACTTGGACTACATACAAAACCCAGGTATGGACCCAGGGAGGCATCCTAAAGGGGTCAATGAATAGTTTCGCTAGCCCAATACCCTATGAGAGCCCCGCACAAGAGAAATTGGTCACCATCGTGCAAGAGCTGACGGGTGTTACGTCAAAGCACACCATCCTGAACCAACAGCTGTGGAGTAACCTTCCTTACTTTCCCGCTGGGCTTCCACAAACCTGGCAAGGTCAGTTCTCCTCTGATTCTTTTTTCGATCATGTTGGAGCCTTGGGGGGAGCTAATAACTGCCAGCAGTGAGTCCCGATGCGAACGACGAAGAGAAGACACGTCGGTTTGTCAATCTCCAAGCTTACGCGGCTCCAATCATTGGGCTCGGTCTCGCCCCGCTTACTATTTATGCAATCTGGGCGTTATCGAATGTGGCAGAGGGGGTAATGCTGCCTGTCGGGGGTAGTCCCGATGTCGTTGAGACGATGGATACGGTTGAGGGTCATAGCTCATACAGGTTCAGACCACACTTTCAAGTCACTAATCGCTCAGTACATACAATATAATTTGTGCATTCTAATAGCCAGTTTCCTCGCTCATGCCGTCACTTCCTTCGTGCATATGCCCTTTATGGCCATGTTTCTTCGCAACAACCATTCGATCGGAATGCAGTGACACGCCCGCCTCGGTCACAATTGTATCCAATGCATCACGCTTTAGAAACATCATCTCGCAGTGATTGATATGAGCAAGGTTATTATACCGAGCTTCAATCACCGTACCCATCTCAGCAGCTAGGAACATCTTCTTCCAGTAGTATGCACAATGCACAAGATGCCACTGATGTGTGGTAAAGAAGTGCGATCCAGTTTTAGGAAGCATGGACACTTCTTCGAGCGATAGGACCCGTGTTTTGTTTTTATCAGCATAGTACATCCAGCTCCCGTCAGAGTTGGGGCCAGATGTCTCGAATTGCTCCAGAAGTTCGTCATTTCGACAGGCGGGAGGGAGCCAGGCAGCGGCAATCGAGTCATATCTGCAGTTGTTGGCGATGGCTTCTTCAACCGTCTCTCCACAGTTACAGGATATTGGCTTGCGAGAGCGGATCATGATGTATGCCCGGTATGTCAAATCGAGGAAGCCCACTGTCGCTAGCAGTAGAAGGAAGGCATATCTGATGCGAATGGTAAGCTTCCGATCACGCTTTGCCATGCCGGAAGATTCATAGTGAGCTTCAAGATGGTCAGAACCATCCGAGCTACCTTCATCCAGAAGGCGCTGATATTTGGCCATTCCTCTGAGCGAACAAGCTTGATTCAGCCAGGGTCTATCGATAGAGGCTAACACCGTGCTTTGCAGCGGTGCTGGGATAGTCAGGCTGAGGCACGTTCAGAGATTTCGTACTAAAATGCAAAGACTCTCCAGTAAGGCGAACTATGCGGAGGCAGAAAGAATTTCTACACCATTGGCATCGAATATATGCACCCCGCTGGGGGAAAGGCTCGGGTAGGCGAAAGTTCTATACAACGCTTGTACCGAGTCCTTTTCCCGCCCCCAATCAAGGAAGCGAATCCTTCAGACACCCCCGACGTTACATTGCAGGATCCAATGTGTATTTTTGCCTTCCGGTTCTTCAGTGATATATCCAGTCACAGTCGAACTTTGTCACCCACTACCTGCAGGCGTAGACGCCGAATGGCGGAGGCCTACCACTAGGGATATCGGTCACGGACAGGTGGAAGACTACTGGGCACCCATAGAAATACAAGAGTGGTGCATCGTGAGTATACGCATCTAATGCGGGGTTCGGTTCAGGCAGATAAGATCGTTCTTTAGGAGTCTAGTACTACTTGGTGGGTTCGCGAAAGAGCGGGGAAGACCTCTGATACCAATTTCCATTTCAGGAATCATACTGTATTTGGCGCGGATAGAGTAGAACTTCTAGAGACATGCAGAATAATGGACTATACGTGAAATATAAACCACGCGAGTCATCTTGTGCTGCACTTGCAGTGACAGCAGTGACTACTCATAGAAGGGGATGGCCTCACTCTCCTCGGCCCGCTTTTCATAGAAAGGAATAGCCTCGCTATGTTCCTCCCGTTTGGGGTAGAATGGTATCGCCTCGTTATTTTCGTCCCGCTTTGGGTAGAAAGGAATTGCCTCACTATTGTCCTCTCGTTTTGGGTAGAATGGTATAGCCTCGTTATTTGCCTCTCGTTTTGGGTAGAATGGGATAGCCTCGCTATTTTCCTCCCGTTTTGGGTAGAATGGGATAGCCTCACTATTGTCCTCCCGCTTTGGGTAGAATGGGATAGCCTCGCTATTTTCCTCGCGTTTTGGGTAAAATGGTATAGCCTCGCTATTGTCCTCTCGTTTTGGGTAGAACGGGATAGCCTCGCTATTTTCCTCCCGTTTTGGGTAGAATGGGATAGCTTCACTGTTGTCGGTACGCTTTTCGTAGAATGGAATTGCCTCGTTATCCTGACCAACTACATAGCCCAATGTCAGCAAAGAAACATTCATTTGGCGGGTTTTCGCACCTATGGGTGCAGTATAGGCCAGGGGCGCTCCAATGGCCAAAAGTGCGACAATGACGTTAAACTGCATGGCGGTGGATGATTCTAGAGGGAAATGTCTTAACGGTAGTAATGAACACACCAACAGCTAAGAGAAAAATATAGAGATGTACCCTCGGGTGTCTATGGACAGGATTTATATCCACGCTGCTATCTCTCCTGGGACGCGTGCTGAGGTAGAGCAGCATACAATTTTCACTAAGGTTTAAAGTCGAGATTAGGCTTTCGACATCATAGATGTGGTCACAAGGATGATAATGCTGCAGAAGGATTCTATGGCTTTCCTCTAGATGGGCTAGGACACACGGTCAGCATATAGTGGATGTAACATGGACGACCTCCGGTGTATCCTATAAGCTGGCACAAATGAATAAAGGTTCTATGCTTACATGAAGGATCTATATCTCCTCTTCGCCAAGCGTGCCAAGGGATGTTGTCGCGGAATCCCGACGGACGTGACCATCAACACTTCAGGCTTCGCTGAGTTACGATATTCCTCGTCATCGATCACTTCGGCTTGATATTATTTGTATCTTGGTCTAGCTGGGTCTTCTGGCCCTTCAATATCCGTGTAAGCTCCTTGCGCCATAATATGACTGATAACGACGCTCACCCTTCTTCGCCGCAGCCATTCCTTCTCTCGTTTCACATACCTGCCGAGCCCTACCACTCTTGATATCCTCTTGGTTTTGTATTGCGTAACGAACGATAATATGTCGGATGCTCAAGAAGGCACCAACGGCCTAGATGATGGGTCGCATCCACACTTGAGTCAAGAGGATCTAGCAAAGCCCCTTCTGTTTAACAATGACCCTGCTGATAGGCCTGGTCATGGTCAAGTCAGATGGATCACCAGAGCAGCACAGCGGGTATACCCCCGGGGACACGCCCTCATGCTATGGCTCACTGTTCTAAATGTGGCATTGCTAATAACCTCCGTTGTTCTCTTGTTCTTGGTATTATCGCGACAGACCTGCGTCCCGTACTTAAGCGATCAGGACAAGTGGAAGTCCACATCTCATTACGGTAACCCTGCATGAACCTTCCACTCACTTTCCACGTAACACTGACCTTTTTAGCACCTCTACTTGACCGTGTGGATATTCCAAGAGTTACCATAACGCCGAATGCATCATTATACGATACTGATCCGCCTTCAATTTTGCGGATCCCGACAGGGAGTGAAGCCGACGCAGAATGGTTCCGCATCGGCACCGGAGTCATGCCGATTATCATCTCCTCCGATGAAATCCACAAACTAGGAAAGGATCCCTCGGTTGCGGTCAAGATTCCAGAAGAGCATGGATACGGGGATGATGCGTATATCGCACAGACGGAGGTGTTCCATCTCCTGCATTGCATTGACATGTTGCGGAAGGAGATCTCCTACGAACATTACTATTTTCCTAAGTTTGGAAACAATCCGGACGCTGAACATATGGCACATATTAGTCACTGTATAGATATTCTGGCACAGGCCATCAAATGCTCCAGTAGCGTTGACGTGATCCTGTTCAACTGGGTCGAGGGGTGGGATCAACCTTTCCCGGACTTCAGTAATCAGCATGTTTGCCGAGACTTTGAAGCTCTTCTGGAGTATGTCAATGAGAATTCGGTGCCACGCTCTGTGTGGAAAACAATGAAAGAACCACCTGCGGGCTACGTGCGTCTGCCGGAGCCTGCGCCGGCACGACGGGCTGAATCAGCTGGCGATGCATGAGGGACTCTGCTTTTTATACATCCTTAATAATGTATTAGACTATTAGCCCTACTAGGACTTGCGGACACCATGCATGGTGGCGGAGAAGCCATGGGTGGGTGAGCGACTTCTACTAGGAAGACCTCGGGAAAGCGCGTTCGTAGCACAGAAGATATCTTATAGAATTGGCGATGAAAGAAGAGATTGGAACTTAGACTCCCGGAGGAAGTCAGTGAGTCACTGATGTTCTCGCGCAGATTTTGCATACAAGCGGATCTAGAAGTAAATTATTATAATTTGAATGATTTTGGTTGCTTGGGATAGGTGGGTACTGAGGGCAGAGGTATTGCTGGGGCCCAAATATATATAGCCGAAGCTACAGGTTATCTGTTCCAACTGGTGTGCCTCAAGATATATGTCAGCCAGCTCCAAAGTTCCTTCTTGTTTTTCTTCTCCCCCCTGTATTTTTCCTTTTCTCCTTTCCACCCATGTCAATCCATGGAGAAGTGTTGGTGTACGCGAAATGTTGAGACAAGAAAATGATCACAGTGCCTATATAAGTTGTCTCAACCAAAGATTTGGTACATACGACCACAGGGTGTGGAGAACAGGGCTTCCCGTCCGCTCAGCCGTACTTAAGCCACACGCCGGGAGGTTAGTAGTTGGGTGGGTGACCACCAGCGAATCCCTCCTGTTGTATGTTTTTCTTTTTCCCCCATCTATCTCTTGTTCTCAATCTGTTTGCGGGCTTGTAGAGAGACTAGTGTGCCCTGAGCGGTTAACATAAGAAGAACCTCGGTCACAACTATCCTAGTAGAGTATAGTTTGATCAACTGTGAATGTCCCAAGTTAGCCACTCCACTCTTAGGAGCAGAAATCCGAACTTCAGATCTGCAACATGGTGTATCCCATCGGCAGAAATTCAAAAACTCATGAGCTACCCCGTATATTGTAAGTGAGCTTTCTTGGTTCCATGGACGGAGGTATCCTAGTCATTCATTCTATATCAGCACACATAAGTTTTCACCAAGCACCTGTAACTCAATGGTTGTCTGAAATGTAGTTGGTAAGGATACACAAGTTTCATAATACCATGTTACCTCAACAGAGCATCAAGGGCGTGTAGCTGACAGCGATAAGCTATGCTTGTACCTACCAGAAAGTACTTATCATGTCTGTATTAGACTAAGGTAACCCGATATTCACACTGTTTGGGGCCCAACTGGGGGCCCACGGGTCTATTATAGGCCTTTATACTAGGCCCAAGGCCTATCATGGGCCCTAGACTCGGGCCCAAAGCCTAACCCACCGTGGGCCTGGGCCGGGATGGGCCGTGAAGAAGCCTAGTTCCGACTAACCCCAAATTACTTAGCTAGTTGAGTGAGCGATATCTAGTTATCTTGACTAAATAATATAGCTGTACAGGTTTTAGTAGAAAGCTCAGAAGTAGCCCTTTGATTTCCACTAATTTTGGTTCCAAAAGTTCTTATTTTAATGGAATGGTAGGTGGTTGAAAAAGGTGCGATTTTTTGACGCGTCGCGGAAACACGTTAGTGTAATCAGACTTTTGACCCACCTTGGTAGTTCTCTCAGATAATCTTGACGATCTAGGCTGCAATCTAAGCTAGCTGAATCGGGACTAAGAATCTTCGCCATGACCTTAGGCGTTAGGGTTTGGCATGGTTTTTCTGTATAATACTCGGTAATGGCTACTACTATGAGAATCACTCTCGTCTGTACCAAAACGCATCTGACGTGGATCTACTCTGTAGCTGAACTGTGGATCCCCAGCACCAATCGCGATCGGGCCATAGATGGATCCTACTAGTCTTTGCTGAAGAAAAGATCGACAGAACCCAGCGGGGTAACAACATCACTACTACCTACAGTAACTCAGTATTTAAGTGCCGGATCTCCCTACCTTTTCATCTTGCTCTTCTTATCTCAAATACCTTCTCACGCACTACTCCTCTATTCCATAGCCCCTCCTATCAACCTAGAACATCAAGTCAACAACCATGGCAAACCTCCCAAGCTCCTTCATCATTACCCTCGACGGCATCCCCATCGCCAAAAACATCAACCCCGACGAAGAACAAATTCACGCAGAGGCCGACCACAACAACCCGGCTGTTTTTACCTTCAACGACGGCCTCCTTGAGTCCGATGGCTGGTACCTGGGACGATTTCAAATCGAGGATCGCAGTTTGCTTCCCAAGCGTGTATTATGGCACAAGAAGGGGGGCGACGTTCGTGAGGACTTGATTCAAAAGACTACTATTGACAATGATGGTGGAGAGTTAGTCCTTAAGAATGGTGGTAAGTATTGACGTTTTGATCTAGAGCTTGGGCTTATGGTTGTCAGGGTGGGTAATAGAGCCAAGCTAACGGACGTAAATAGGTACGGTTCTGACAGTAATTAATGGACAGGTTTACGGTGATTTGATGCAGGGTACGTGGTTTGCCCTCCAGTATCATATTGGAATGAGGATGCTTATTCTTACTGATGGCGTTTATAGAAAACCCTGCTACTGTGGGTATTAAAGCTGCCTAGGATGTGAATAGGTGGATTCATTACGGATTGTAAGCGCTCTTTCGGCGTACTACGATCTATCGGCGGTATGCCTGCGGAGCGCGGTAGGCCAACGGGCTTCAGGAATGCAGTGCTAGGAAGCTCAAGGCGGTTCAAGATTGTATGGCAGTTCCCTCATATAGTGTAACAGAACGAATCGCTTGAGGACCGGAATCCTCTGCGCGATTCTGACCTAACTATTTACTGGGGTATGCTGTTTAAATATTGTACTACCTATTACGGTAATACTTCAAATATATCCATATACAAAGCCTACTATAGCTGTTGCATAGTACATCTGAGACTGCGGCATATCCTCTCCATTGGATCTTGGGGTCGAATACCAAATCCGCAATTTGTGGAGAGGGTTGCGGATATCCATGGACATTGAGGATGTTGCCGCAGTCTACGTGCCACCACTCTATCCGCTGTGCAGGCTTGTGCCAGCCCTGGGCTGGCTTGCGGTGGTAGATAAACGGGCCGGACTTACATAAGTCCGGTGCTCACCGCAAGGCAAGCTCAGCCTTAAGATTCTTTCTCTTAACCAACGAATCTACCGAATATGGTTACCACAACATCAGATGATGTGCATGAGACTACGGCTCTACTAGGGCGCAACAGGGTTCCCAAAGAGGAAAAGCCTCTACCAAAGGCTCAGATCCTACTACTCTGTTATGCTCGTGCCGTAGAGCCCTTGGCCTTCTTCTCCATCTTCCCTTATGTCAGTGAGATGATCCAGGACAACGGGGGTATCAAGATTTCGGATGTCGGTTTCTATACAGGGCTCACAGAGTCCCTATTTTCCCTCACTCAGGCCATAGTGATGATTTTCTGGGGCCGAGCGGCCGATCGCGTCGGGCGGAAGCCCGTCCTGGTCTTCTCCTTATTCGGCGTGACCGTGGCGACGGTCCTCTTCGGACTGTCGAAGAGTATCACGCAGATGGTTTTATTCAGGTGCCTTGCCGGTGTCTTTGCGGGGACTATCGTCACTATCCGCACTATGATCGCCGAGCACAGCACGAGCGAGACACAAGCCCGATCATTCAGTTGGTTCGCTTTCAGTGGAAACTTGGGTCTCTTCCTTGGTCCTCTGTTGGGTGGTAGTCTTGCCAACCCTGCACGCCAGTATCCAGGTGTATTTAAGGACACTGGGTTCTTCGCTGACTACCCATACGCGCTATCGAGCCTGGTGGTGGGCCTGGTCGGAGCTACCGCTGCCTTTTCTAGTCTTTTATTCGTCCAAGAGACGTTGAAAAAAGAGCCTGCTACATCAGGTTCTAACCCCGATATAGAGCTATCAGCCTGGCAGCTTTTGAAAGCCCCTAGTGTTGGGATAGTTCTCTACACATATGGACATATTATGGTACTTGCCTTTGCCTACACAGCTATCATCCCGGTCTTTTGGTTCACTCCTACGTACCTCGGTGGATACGGCTTCACTCCTCTACAGATGTCGGTGCTGATGGGTCTGAACGGCGCCGCCCAATCTGTGTGGCTCCTCCTAGCTTTCCCTCCATTGCAGAAGAGGATCGGGTCGAATGGAGTCATCCGCTTATGTGCCTATGCCTATCCTTTCTTCTTCCTTGCCTGTCCGGCTGGTAATATACTCCTGCGCCTGGACAGCGAGGTATCTGTTAAGGTTTTCTGGGTTTTCCTACCAATAGCGCTGGCCGTCGGCTGTGGGGTCAGCATGAGCTTCACAGCCATCCAGCTCATTTTGAACGACGTCTCCCCATCGCCAAAAGTCTTGGGTACGCTGAATGCCCTGGCCTTGACCGGGGTTAGCAGCCTGAGGGCAATTTGCCCTGCCCTTTTCACCACCCTCTTCGCTTTGGGGGTGAGAACGCAACTTGCCGGGGGATATGCCATTTGGGTAATGATGATCTTGCTTGCTGCCACGTTGTCGGTTGCCGCGCGATATCTACCTGAGCCCGAAAAGCTTGATGAATCTTAAGGTAATTCAGTGGAGGAGTGAAAATAAGGAAGTAGAGTGGCATAACCTAACCGCTGTAACCTAGCTATAACCTAGATAATAGATGACGCCGCACTCTACAGGTATTAGCGGGCGGAGTCGGGTTCAGGGCGGGTACGGGCTATTATGTGAAGAACCCGACCCGATAACAAAACTCTAGTATAAATCTATATAAAAATATAAAAGAATTCTAGAAAAATCCAGATTTTTAGGTCATATGATTTTTGCGGGTTTTTTACAGGTTTTCCAGGTTCATGGCGGGTTTAGCGGGAAACCCGAACCTACAGATAGAACAAATTTGCACGCTGAGAACAGCAAGGAGCATTTCAGACGCCGATTTCAATAGTAGCTTTGTTACCCAAGAAAAGGATATAAATAACCAGATTCATAGGCTAGGCCACGAGTAGGAATCTAAGTGCTGACTTCCGTTGTCCCATGCATCTCGTGAAATTGAATCCCGGAATGGGAATACATGCTGCGAACCTATCTCTGCCTAGTTATAATAGGTGATTATTCTATCGTCAAACTTACTGAACCACCAAACGATGATGCCATCCTCTGGTAGCCTTTGCACATTCAACCTAGAGTGATTTATATCACTCCAGATATTCTTAACGTAACTGCGACCATCAATGACACCGCTTTCCACATATGTAGGGGAACTCCATACAACGACTAAAAGCTCTGAACCACGAAACTATTGGTAGTTCTCAGAAGTTTACGCAGTCGCAGCAATTGACGCAGACATTAGCATTACAATTCTTCTCGAAGAGAGGATCAGCGACCTGGCTGCAAGGAGGAAGTTGAGGTATAGATACAGGGCTGCAGCAACAGCCGCAACAGCAGGTACTCATGTCGACATCGCTGGCGCAAGGGTTGCCGTACCTGTCCATACAAGGAAGAACCGGGGGTTCTTGTCCGCCACCACCAAGGTAGGCGTAATAAGCACAGCTGCCACAGGAGTCGGGGACGCCATTATTGTTGCAAATGTTTGGAATCGCTCTAGCTGCGAGATCCATTTCCTGTCCGTGACGGCCTGCACCGGCCATAGCTAGACCCACAAAAGGAACCGCAACAAGCGCTTGAAACTTCATCGTTCGTAGAGAGTATATCGACCGGGTAGGATGATCAAGTGAGATAAGGACGGAGCAGCGAGGGCACTTTGCGTGGGGAATCAGCCTTGATAAAAATGCATATGGAGGATTCCATCTGATCTAGAACTGTTACGGCTCTTGTCACGGTGACATTGCAATCACGCACGGCGGATCCATTGGTTTGGAACACTAGGGTCCAGTTCAATGTTTTTGACTCCTTTTTAGTCTGTCAGGTGTGAAGCCAGTCCTTGTTTAGCCTATGATCTTCGCAGTTCATAGCCACAAAGCTATTGAGGATGAGGAATAAGAAGAGGCCCTTAGCTTCAGAAGTGTACGTAGAGGTCGTAGGACTTAAGGATTATCGAGATGTTCTTTTTAATCCTTAAGATCATATTGAACGTCAAATCCCGGTTCTCTGCCCTAATAATGTACACGTTTTCAGAGTTTCCATCAGTGGATGCTCTACTAGGGCCAAATTATCAAACATTTTTACGGTGCAAAGAAGGGGGCGTATGCTCTAGAGAGAAAGAAAAAATAGACATTCTGGCCATGGGTGTTTAAGTTGAAACAGGATTGTGTGGAAATGGCTAGCGCTGGTGATTTTGGCATTTATGGCCTCCAGGTCGTGAGCAGTGGTATGACCAGAACGTAACTCTACCCTGTCTAGATTGCGGTCGAAACAATCAGGCTTCCCAATGAAAGTTCAAGTATTAGTTTCCCTGACCATGGTCTACATTGCCCTCGGTCGGCACTAGACCTTGACACCCCATATTTTAGATTACACTGTTAAGATAGCACCACCCTCTCTGACTGCGAGATCCACACACTCCAGAACACTCGATTCCACGCACGTTTCAGACGTTGGACCGACATTGACTGAAAGGTTACCACAGCTACTATCCTCCCTCAATCCGATGAGTACTGCCTCAAAGTAGTACAAAAGAAAACCCAACCGTCTGAATGGTTGTATTGGCCACATCAGAATGTAATAAATGATTGAAAAATGGGATATGTATCAGCCAAAGAAAACGCGCTCGCGAGTTTGAAAACATATTCAAACCCGGATAATCAGGGTTTCCGGTACAAGAGAGCCTTGGTCTATCTCCAAGGCCCGGTCCCATATAGAATAAGAGATCTTCACAGTGGATTCCTTTTGTACATCGATGTAGTGGAGCTCACTATCGTCCGGCAGATGCCTTGCTTTTATGCCTGAGAGCCCTATACCACTGCAGCTAGGATACTCTTGGAGAAGACAACATTGCAGCTATTACACTGAATAGCTTAGTGTATCCTATTACCATATAGCACCATATCTAGGGTCGCATCATGCCATTCTACCGTTACAACTTAGTACGGCGTGTATGTATGTGTGTATAATGTTCCAATCCCGATTCCCGACAGATTTCCTCACTTGTTTCACCAACCAACCCGTCGAAAACACAATCTCACGGAAGTTATTTCAAGAGAAACAATATATAAGTCTGAAAATCATGGCATGTTGATATTAATGAATCTACTTTCTAGCATGCACCTTTCAGAGAAGCCCTCCCCCACCTCTAGTCGAGTCATCCTCCAAGCACACGGCTAAGTTTTGCAACTCCTGCAGAAGCACGTCCGGATCGTGCTCTGTGTGCTATCCATGTGTTGGCAGTACTACTACCTAGCCGAAATGAGGCATATTATGGTCATTTCGCCAAAACTTAATACGTGATTGGCCGATCAAGCTTAACCTTACAATGCGGAAGTGCTCCTGGTGTGAACTGTGTGTATCTATCATAAACTGAGCTAGAGGTTCACTAAACTATGTATAGCCATCCCCGCCAATGGTTATCACAGTATAAAGTCCAAAGCGAGAAACCATGTTAAAATTATGCCTGACTTGACAGTGGCTTCTTGCATCAATCTAACGGATCCGAGAGTACTGGGATCGTATCTCTTATATGCATATCGTCCGCAAAGGGACAGCCATGAAGATCCTTTAACGGACCTAGGGGACAAATATGGCCATATATACATTTCGGATACGTACAACCATTTCCATTCTTGCAAGGAGCTTGGCCGCGTGTGAGATACCGCAAGGCCTCAAGCTCCTCCTCCGTGAGATTTACGTCGTGCCGATGAGAGCAGTTCGGATTCCGACATCTCTCGGTGAGGTAGTGTGCACGGCACAGCTTCAGTCCTTGCACCTTATTCAGTGTATCGATGAGGTCACTGTTCCTTTTGTCCACAATACGCGAATAGCTTAAACTGTCAAGGTCTAATCGTTGTCCACTCTTATTGCGTATCACAGGCGGTCCTGTCCTAGGACTGCGAATAACCGACACCTGGGATAGTGACCGAGATGTGAGCTGAGGTGATTTCGTCGGGCCCACCTCGCTTGATGGTGACAGAGGACCGTTGCTTGCTCGGCTCGCGTTTAGCTCCTCCCGTGCTTGCTCCAACTTCTTCTCTGTACGCGTTGTTAAACGAGAAGCTCGAACGGAATATTTTAAACGTACCTAAGTCATTTTTCTCTTTTATGGTGTCGTCATACTTCTTGTAGAGCTCTGAGTATCGCTTCCTTAGGCCCTTATAGCCGACACAGCCTTTATGTTTCCTACATTCATTGCAGAAAAAATCTCCCGATGGGCTATGAGCCCACAGCTCAGACATGACCTCAAAAGCCTCAGGTCGTGCGTCCTGATTCTCGCTTATCATTCTCAGTATCAGCTCTTGCATGCCAGCGTTTGTGCCAAAGCCACCTCTCCCTGCCCCATCAAAAATGACCCTCACCCAAAGAATTCGTAAGGCAGCGTGTCGGATTTGCGAGTCTTTTGAGAGCGACAGATCGGACTTGGTGTAGTCATTCATATCCGATCTAGGCCTGCCCAGAATATAGGTATATATCTCCATGAAAACGAGACCGAGGGAATACACATCAGACGGGTAGGAACGACCCGTTTCATACACACACTCCGGAGCACTATATCTCATCGTTCCTGCGTAAGGGCCCACCGTGTGAGATGACAGGTCGCTCTTGAACGCCTTGGAGATGTTGAAATCGGTGATGTAGACCCCGTCCTTGCTCACCAGCACATTCGATGGTTTGATGTCCTTGTGGCGGATCCGGCGCTGGTGTAGGTAGAGGAGGGCGCTGCATACACAGCCGCAGATGCGTTGCAGATGGGGGAAAATATCACTTGGCTTCCATGGGGCTGCCTTGGGGCCGGTTTGGATCCATCCGAGCTCAGAAAGCAGGGTGCTCACCGGGCTCTTTTGTTCGTGATACTGGGCTTCGTCCAGTCCCTGGAGTAGCCTCTCCAGGTCGCATGTCGCAAACGGATACATAAGGATGCTGGCAAAGCCCCTGGAGGTAAACGATCCGATAAAGGTAACCAGGTGGCGATGTTTTAAATCCTCAAGAATCTTCACTTCATCACGAATCTTTTTTGCTGGAATGTCGGAAAGTCGCATCGTCTTCCGGGCCACGACGATTCTTTCTTCGTCCACCGTCAAAATACTCCGACACACGCGCCCATATGATCCCTTATATTCGAGCTGCTGGTCATCTTCCAGAGGCACAACATCATTTTGCCGAAACTCGATGTTTACCTGTCCCTTACCCGACCAATGACCTTCTCTTCGGGACAGCCGCTCACAGAGCTTTTTACCAGGGTAGTTGGAGGCTTTCACCGGATCTTCTCCAATGCCATGCTCACCCCATTTTGTAGCCATCATGTCGGCTCCGAAGAAGAAAGCTTGAGGGACGAAGTAAGAGAGTACGATGAGAGACTGCAGCTTGGACAAGATTTGATTGGAACAGCCTTTCAGGGTATTGTCTCCTCTCAGTGAGACGATCCACAGCAGGCCGCTGACTAGGTGAGGGGTGAAGACTGGAAACTCACAAGGCTGGAAGAGTTGGAAAGAGCTGCTTAAGTCAATACCCACAGTAACTTAACTAACACAATTTCTACGTGCTAAGCCACTTTAGCCTGTCACCCCCGCAAATGATGCCAGCTTCCCCTCCTTGTGACTGCTCTCAAGCACTCCACAGTTCATATTTGTACATCTTAATGTGTTTATTTTGCGTTCTGGCTGTGTCCTTGTTATTCTACCCCTGACAATAGCACTGGATATGTGCTCTAGATGAACTAATCGCTGTTCCATAAAAGTCCCCTCAATCTACCGACATTCGGTTCATAGGTTTCACCACCAGCTTCTCAAAATGATAGATATAGCTAGCCATCTGGATCTGATCGTCCATCGCTTCACCCGGATCCAGACAATTGATGACAATGTCGGCATATATTTGACCCATCGCAAATTGAATGGCTTGTATTAACCCGCCCCGATTCCCGAGAATATGCGATTTGATGTCGCTCGGGCCGACCATTCGTTGCACATTGGGGATCGACTTCCACAAGCCAATCTCTACAAGCAATATTCCAAGTGAATAGAGGTCATATTGCATACAGTATGGAAATTCCCGATGCCGCGGCATCTGGGTTTGGATGAGTGGGTGTCTATACCAGTCATCGTTCACCAAACGCGAATGAGCTTCTTCCGTTAGATTGGGTTGTGCTGCCGGGCGAGAATCTTCGAATCCCGAAATATATGGCTTGCCATAGGCAATGTGCCCGTTATGGTCCTCAAAGAGCAGGATATTCGCTGGCCGCAGCCCTTTATGCAGCCACCCGACCACATGAAGTTGGAACACCGTCTGGACGATTCCCTGGGCGAGAGCGACCCTCTCTCCGAGACTGGGCATCTGGCTCTCTAGGGACAGACAGTGAGAGAGTGGGATGATGGTTTGGTCAGCATGTTCGGTGTGCTTCTCGAAAACCAAGCCGAACGACCCACCCTCCTCGTAGTAGCCAACACACTGCGCTACACGAAAGCTCTGCGGTAGCTTTAAGCTTAAGAGTGTTGCTAGTTCTCGGACAATATGCCGCTCAATTTCATCCTTCGTCGGGCCCGCCGTTTGCTGTGAACTGGAATAGTCCCTGTATTCCACCCAGAACCCTTTCTTGCCGTCCTTGGTCGCATCTTGACGTTGAGGCGACGGGTATTTCATTTGATCCGAAGGCCAGACTCTTTCAGGCGAGATTTTCAAGGAAGCTTGAAGACTCCCGTCATCCTTGTTGTGTCTCGATTGCAATCGCATTTCTTTCAACTCAGCCAGTTTTCGGAGGAGATCCTCCGGCTCACTCAGCGGCAGCTGTGATGGCTGGCTATTACGACGATTCTCATCGACGGCAATTATCAGCTCCTTCAGTCCATTGACGGTATCCTGTAGGCTGAGCAAGCCCATTAGCGTCGCTTTCACGGTTTCCTGGATCTCTTGCTGCGTTTTCACCTCGGTTAGGGCGATGACACTATTATTGACATGTATCATACATTCTACCAAATCTTGCAGCTCGTCCATCTTCCAATACGCCCAATGGACACGGTCCCTGAGTCTAACCGTTCCCTGCCTAGCCTTTTGGTACATGTGGTCCAGCCGGAACCGTCGCGCCATGCCTCTATGGCACACGCTCAGTGTCTCCTCTCTTTCGTCCTTTGGGACAAAACCGGGGGTCGTTGTCGTGAAATGCAAGACCTTTTGCCACAGCGGCTCAATGTATCCCTGAACCAAGCACCGAACATGTTGGGGGATGGAAATCGTCAATCCATCTTCCTCCTCTGATTCTTCCCGCAGTAATCCGAAGCTATGGCCCCAACTCAGAAGCTTCCCTTGCTCGATTTCTAGGCGATACCGCAGCCTTTGATACTCCTCAGGTACATCACGTGCCGCCAGCATCAGCTGGATACCTGTATATCACATCGAGTTAGATTTGCCCATCTTCACTCATTGGAGGTTGGACCTTCCTTGCACCGTCCCCGCATAGACCTGGAAGAACAGAGAAATCCCGGAAAGGGCTAATCCAGCTACCCCAATCGGATCGGCCATTGTGTTGTTGAACAACAAGATGCAGAGTGCGGGAAAACGACAGGAACTGATGGAGAAAAGGCCTCGTACTTGATGCCAGCCGCGCCCTCACGCGGGACAGACCCTCTGCCTGTTGGATCAGGCCCCTGCGACTGGTCGGCCTTTTCCCAATCAAAATGTCGCTTGTTCGGCTGTGAGACGCAATTTTGTTCTCCTAGTACAGACTAGTGCGTGGCCACGTCGGATACGAGATTTTAGCATCAACTTCGGGACGATCCGTTGGCTGGATTATTCTGGGAAGGCCATCATCTACCTTTCCTCAACGAACGAGGGCTAAGTTGATTCCTCAAATTGTAAGACTGACTATACATGGTTTTTTTTTTTTTTTTTTCCTGGGTTGACTGTGGCTACGCTCTTTGGCCATGGATGTATGTCTGCTGTGATTCAAAGGATTTACGATGTCGCGTTTCTGGATAAGATTACCAACAAAACTTGTGCAGCTAATCTCGTATCATGCCAAACTACCGGGACACTAGACGTCGCATAGCGTAAAAACCCCGCACAAACGAGGCGCAGGAATGCATAGCACAGTGACAGGTCAACTGGCCGTCTCCTTTTCGGGGATGATGGAGGGCTTTTTCACCTTGGGCTTCCTTTTCGCTTTCTCCGGACTTTCATTTGCGGAGCTTTTCTTTGCCTTGGGCTTTTTCTCGTCGACCGGTTTCACGGACGTGGTTGGTTCCTTCGTATAGGGTGGTGGTGGATGGCGAAATGTGCAGCTCTTGTTGGTGCACCCGATTCCATACCGACACGGTTTCACTTCGGGATGGAAGAGATTGCAATTTTGAGCCACACAGTTGACGCCAGCCGAACAGGGAGCGACACGAGGATGCTTGAACGAGCAGGCTGCATTAGTACATCCTACCCCATACCGGCAGTCGGGCGCTTCTGGGTGGGAGAAGGTACAGCCCGACTTCCTACATCCGGCCCCGTTGCGGCAGGCCCGCGATTTGGGATGGCGAAACCCGCATTTGGAATTGGTGCAGCCAGCTCCATACCGACAAGGCTCCGCATCAGGATGGCTGTACTTGCACTCCATGGCCCGACATCCGGCGCCATTGCGACAAAGCGTAGGTTTAGCCTTTGCGTTCTCTTTCGCTTTCGTAGTCTCTTGCACAGCGTCCTTGACCACACTGGGTTTCTTCTCCGCTGTGCGAGACTGCTGCATTTCGCTCGTCATGCGAAGTGTTCCTCGTAGCAGGTTTGTTGCATCCTGGAGACGGTTGACTGCCTCTGTAAACTTCTCGCCGTCTGTCGACTTCCACTTGACTCGCTCCATGGTCGACATCTCGCTCCGGTACTTACGCCGGATGTTCAAGAGCGTGTTCAACGCCCCCGCGCACGGCGTCAGATGGCTTTCCAGGTTGGTCAGTGCTCCGCTGTTCACGGGCTTGCGCAAGACGGATTTGTAGAAATCCAGCTCCGACACCAGTGCGTCCAGGGCGGGAAGCGCAGTGCTGAACTTGCGCTGGCCGGTGTTGCATTCTGCTCGTGCGTTCCGAGCGAGGTCGAGCAGGCTTTCCGCTGTCGCCATGATTCCCTAGCTTGGTAAATTTGGTTGGCCCGCGGGTAGTGTAAATGTGGTAATAGATCTCTGAAGTGGTGGATAGAAGACTAGATTGTAGATGACAGAGAAATCGGGCGATGGTTATATGCAGTACTAGCCATGGGCATCACGAAGTTAGTTGCAATGAAATGTATATCACATGCGCGGAGTGACAGCCTCACGCCTCATCCAGTCTTATTGACCGTGGCTGACCTTGTTCAATAATCGCCAACTGTTCGCCACGTATGGTGAGCCTATAACCCGGTGCAGCGCAAAACCAATCAAAGTATTAAATCACCCCGCTTCAACATCTTCACGACATACTCGCAGTTGCCATCGAGGGGGTTATTGGATCGCTTACGCTGCTGCGTACTGGGCACAGCCTTGAAGGATTGCTGTGTCAATAGGCGGATCCTTCCCGGCACAATTCTAGTCCGCAATAGGAAGCTGAAAGGCTGGCGGCAGCAGATCTTGCGAATCATAGGCTGTGATTTGCATACTCCGATCATCATTGGTAGTCCCTCCTGTTCTGTATTGTTTCTTGAGCTTATATTACCATTATTGGTGGGAGAGCAGCCGCAGAGTTAATGTCTGTGGAGAAGGAGATGGATCAGATATCGCCTTTTGATGACCTGCAACTCAGGAGATCACCGATATCATCCTTATGGTCACATAGCGCTTTTGCTGCAGGAGGTGGGAGATTGGGAGTTGCCAGATACAAAAGGATTGGTTGACCAAACTATTTGCTACCCTATACTTAGGGCTCTACATCCCCACAAATTTATCTCGGCACATAGAGAGGTCGACTAGGCATCAAGGGCCCCCGACGTCGAGACTGTCCCCGCATGTACAACTGAAGAGGCCGGGATTGTCCTTCTGCACTGAAGGGGTTCTTTGGACACCAGCTAACTAGGAGACTTCTCAGTACAGTTGCTGAACCACTCTCGGACAGTTTTCTCACTAGGCTATGCGGGCAAGAAAGGAACTCCTCTGTATAAATTTGGTCGATAGCTTCCAGCTGCACGATCATATATATAACCTGGAAGGAACGAAGGAGCCCGGCCAGCACATCGAGGTAGTGCTCATCGAGACTCGCATGGTTAAATTGGTCCAGATATTGTAGGATGTTTCCTGTAGCCCCCATCGCATCGATCAAGGTCACGGCCTGATATATAAGACTCTTCAGCGTGGCGATAACAGGGTAACTGTCTCCCCGGGGGGGGGGGGGGGGGGGGGGGGGGGGCGCGGGGGGGGGGGGGGGGGGGGGGGGGGGGGTCAGCACCCAAAGATTGGCTATCTTGCTGGTAATCAGTTGCTCGACAATATTTGTGCAGAAATCTTGAGCGACATTTCGTTCTTGAAGTCGTACTTTGACCAGAAGAAGTAGTGAAGTGGTGGATTGGTGGATTGGTTCCACGATTGTAGGCGAGGTGTCTTCCAAAAGGGCGCTGTTGTTGTTCTCTGCCTGAAGCACCGGTGATTGCGGAGCGCAATGGACATTTGTAGACATTTCTGATGATCAATTGAGCACTGCGAGTATACAACATTAGACAAGACGTCCTATACATGTATGAGGCCATAAGCGTCTATCACAACACAGTCCGTCAAATAATCCTGCCCTATCTCGTATCAAGTCCCATGATGGCCCTCTGCAATTTAGAGGCCTCAAGATGAGAATGTTTCTCGTTAGCCAAACTGAGATTAGTACCTTAACTCTCTATCTGCACTGGAACTAACTCAGAATACATCTGGCGGCTTGATCTCTCCTGATTGTTCTTCCGGATGGCTGTATTAATAATCCAAGATTAAAGCGCGGTTAGTCAGCTGACAGCTTCCGCGGAGGCAGTCTTTCGCATAAAAGCTCAGTGGACTTGAGTTCCACGGAGGCAGGACAACAACTATTGAGTCAAATTGAAAGTGTATTGAGTCCTACAATGGAAATGAGTAATCGGCTGAGGAAGGCATGCGATCTATGCTACACTCGCAAGATCAAGTGCGACGGACAGCAACCTCGCTGCTCGAACTGCATCAACTATGCGACGGATTGCACGCATACGGTACTGAGCCGGAAGTCAAAGCCCAGAGGACAACGTAGTAGCGGGACCAAGGAGACGAACGAAGTCCAGAGCCTGCAAGCAGAAGTACAGCGCCTAAAGACCGAACTTGTACGTATGCTCGGGCGTTGGCATAATGAGGATACTCAATCATAAAAGCTACAGGCTCAGAATCAAGATCTACATCAAGCGCGAAATCTGACTCGAGGGCTCGAGGAGACGATAAGAGCAACGCGCATTGAAGATCAACACTATGATGACAACGAGCAGACAGTCAGCTCAATGAAACTACCTCCGCTACAACAAGCCATGGCCATGATTGGAATCTTTCTCAACACTTTCAACGCAGTCCTGCCGCTCTTTCATACCGACACGCTCTTGTGTCTCGTTGGTGAATGCTATGCTTGTCAACCAGGACAACGCGACCCAGTAGTATGGGCTGCCATCAACGTCGTCTTTGCCTTGGCTAGCCAACAGGTTCCAGGAGGTGCTAGTAGTGCCTATTCTCAGGACCAGACCGATCGAACAACGCAGTATCTCGACAAAGCACGATCCGTGATCTCGACTGTGATGCTGGGTGAGACACGCCTCCTTAACATACAGGTATTGGTAGGCATGGTGATGGTGCTCCAAACCGCACACAACCTGACCCCATCTTTGATCCTAATATCCGCAACTATGCGTCTCGTACATAAGTTAGGCCTACACAACCAGGCAGGATCAACACATCTGGATCCTGTGCAAAGGAGACAACATGTTCGCGTCTTCTGGCTGGCATACATTATCGACAAAGACTTAAGCCTTCGTACCCAACAACCTTCGGTTCAACTCGATGACGACATTGACGTGGAGTTACCGTCTTCCTTGCCGACGACGAATGACGATAATGACAACACGGCTGGCATAGTCATCACGGCTGACGGAAATACTAGGCTGAATTATTTTCTAGCTCGCATCAAGCTGGCCAATATTGAAGGTCGTGTATATGACACTCTCTACTCAACACGAGCAGTGAATCGAAGCCTGGAAGAACGACGCCATGCAAAGGACAGCATCGTTAGCGCACTCGATGAATGGCGAGCTTCCATCCCACCCGAATTTAGCGCCAATATGGTCACCTCGAGCACTAGAAATAAACCGGTACATAGCGGGTTTTTCTGCGTACTACACGCAACCAGTCTCCAGTGCATGGCGCTTGTTAGCAGGGCTCACGCTTGGGATGGACAATGGGTGAGTGGTCTTCGCAGCCATAGCAGAGGCGTTCAGATACTGCAGCTACCACCAGCTTGGGAGACAATAGTACATCAGGCGCGAAACTACATGCTCTTATTTCGAGAGATTTCGTCGAGAGACGCCTGGTTTCGCTGGTTAGTAGTCACATACCACAATGAGGAAATCGTTGTTAACAGTAACAGGATGACTTCATGTCCTTACACGACCGCTATGGTTCTATTGACGGCCAACACTTTGTACAATTCGTGGCATGATAAGATTCAACTAGATATCGAGCTGATCGATTCAGCCCTTCTTTGGCTCAATGATGCTATGAAGGAAAATCAATCGAAGGAGGCCCAAGCGCTTCGGGAAACTTGTGTTGAGGCCGTCCAAACGGTGAAGCAGAAGCTTGCCGAAGGCATCACGACGTCCTCTAGCAATCGTTGGTTACTGAATTATCCAGATAATTTAGAGCCTTTCTAAGCATACATGAGGACTGAAGGGGTTGTATACTCATAGCTCCAAAGCAGATTGACAGTATGCGGAAGGCGAACTTGATCGCTTCCCAGACTTTTAAAAACCCCCTTCTCAGGTTGGTCCACTGATGAATACAGCCTAATCCGAACATTTATATGAACCATCAAGGAAATAAATCCCAGACCATGCTCAACAATTAAAGCAAACCGTCTGGCCCTCTTTGTATGACATCAAAGACGACATCGCCGTTGCCCTCGTATTCATTCTCCACCAACAGATGTAACAATATACCCAACCGCTCCAACAATCCTGAATGTTTCAAATCATATCCTGCAAACCGTGGCTTGAATCCAGCGCCTTCGATAAGCTTTCGAACGGTGTCGATCGAAGATGTGTTTCCCCCAACGAAAATTATAGGTGGCACACGACCAGATGTCCACTTTTGGGCTTCCAAGAGTGTTGCAGGCATAGAATTGAAGGCTTTGAAAAGAACTGCCTCTGGAAAAGCCCTCTGAACCTCTTCCGTAATGGAGGTTCTTCTCATGTACTTGAAGTCATGGTAATGATTGAAGGTGTCATCCACATTGAGTGGATTCATTGTATCAATCACGATTTTACCTGAAAGCGTAATGCCGTCGCTCTGGAGCTCTTCCAGAATATGAGCCAGACGTGGGAAGTACGCCGACAGAACGACAACTTCACCAAATTTCGCAGCGCCCGTGATTGAACCGTATTTAAACCGGGATATCTCATCCTCTCCAATGCCTCTTTCCAGGCCAAATTCTCGCACGCGCTCTCGAAGCCGTTCTGGATGCGTATCTTTGCTGAGCATGACTTCATGGCCAAGGCGAATCCAGGCAAAGGCTAGACGCAATCCGATATTGCCTGTGTTCACGATGCCAACTTTCATTTTCGAAGTGTATCTCAAGAATTTCGGCTGAAGAGAAAAGGGAGAAGGAAGTTAGACGCTCATTGATAGAGCCTAGAATCTGAAAATCTCACGAGGGGCTGGCTGAAGTTATATGCTGTACCCTGTAGCCTTGGAGCTTGACAAGACTAAACAAAAGACAATCAGTTCCGCGGAAGCCATTCGGAATGCGATGCCTTACAATATATAGAAGAATATGCCATTGATTTCTAATTTAACTCATGATATACTATGGCAGGCGGCTGATTAATACCGGCCGTGGCGCTCCCAGATGGAAGAATAGCCACCTCCTCGGATGTCATTCCAAGTGCACTGCTTTATAATCGAGTGGAAGACTTTATAATGACAAATGTGAACTTGACCCTTGCTGAGTGATGGCCGATAGATATCGGTACTGGTGCTTCCATATCGAATAGCTTACCCAGCTCCGCGGAGGCAGACATATGTGTATTCCGCTTGGTTGAAATAGACTATAAATCAATCCATGGTCCCGGAGCACAGGACGAGAAACAAAGCACCAAAGTTACCATTTCAATTCAGAGTTCTTCACATCCATAACACCTTGCTGCAAGTGAACAACACCTGCCAACCAAAATGGCCTCGATCAACAAAGAATTATATGCTATTGCGCCTGGCTCGCGTGTTCTGGTCACAGGTGCCAATGGATTTATTGGTTCCCATGTTGTTCAGCAACTCTTATCTCTTGGATACGTTGTGCGAGGAACGGTGCGTTCCCAGAAGCCGTGGCTCGAAGAACTTTTCAGGTCCAAATTTGGACCCAGCAGTTTCGAGTCGGTTGCTATCCCAGACTTGAGTGACCTTGACACTTTGAGCAAGGCAATGTCGGATGTTAGCGGAGTCATTCATGTGGTATATATACAAAACCTTCCCACTTTTCGTCGCATAGTTGTGCCCAGCTATCAAGTCTATGAGAATCCCTGCAGGGTACAATACTAACCAGGTACTTCTAGGCATCAGATGTTTCCTTTAGCCCGAATGCTGAGGAGGTTATTCCGAGAGTTGTTTCAGCCACTGAGACCATCTTGGAAGCCGCCGCTAGGCAACCAGAGGGATCAATTCAGAGAGTCGTCCTGACCTCATCAGCTTCAGCGGCAGCATTACCACAACCAGGGGTGGAAGGGATTGTGGTCACTGAAGGTCAGATTTACTTTGCCGCCTTCCTGTACCCAGGAGATCAGCCAAATATCTTCCTATATCATAGTCTCCAATTACTACTACAAGCTTTGGTGTTACTGACATGTGTGACCATATAGACACGTGGAATATCGCGACGGTGAATGCTGCTTTTGATGAAAGTACGCCAGCAGATGCCAAGCCGTTCACAGTTTACGTTGCGTCTAAGACAGAAGGTGAACAAGCGGCGTGGAAATGGGTTGAGAAGAACAAGCCGGCTTTCGTGTTTAACGCGGTCTTGCCCTACTATACTGTGAGTAAACAAATGGGAAGGCATATCATGGATTCTAGAAATATATCTCGAGGTTTAATGCGTCGTCTTGGCTAATTCATATTGCAAACAGCTCGGACAAGTCCTTCACCCCGAGATACCAGGCTCCACCATGAAATGGGCAGCCAACCTGCTTAACGGCGACGTCGCCGCTTTCGGGTTTCCTGGACGTAAGGATTGTGAGATAAATTCCACGCTGCTGATCAACTTACTGACAAGGATTCGAAAATAGAATTCGTCGACGTTGTAGACCTGGCACGCGTGCATGTCGTTGGTCTTCTTCATCCCGAAGTCAAGTCTGAACGTCTGTTTGCTTTCGCCTCGACCTTTACCTGGAAGGAATTCGTCAGCATTTTGCGGAAATTCCGTCCAGATAATGCAAAAATCCCAATTCCTCCGGAGAATGAGCTCCGAGACCTAAGTGATATCGTTCCTGCCCAGAGGGCGGAGAGTTTGATCAGGTCACTTTTCGGGCGACCTGGTTGGATTGGATTAGAGGAGTCAATCCGGGCTGGAATCGATAGTCTGGGGTACTAGAGGTTTTCAAGACATAGACAGACCCAGAGAAGTTGCAACACTTATGCGCAATTAGGTGGTAGGGCGTCGTACTGAATAACTGTGAGAGCTTAGAAGTTCTGCTGTCGGTTGTACATGAAACTCGGCGAAGAATCTCTGATTTATATGTTTTTATACCGGGGAAATTGCACAGTAAAAGCATTGGGAGTGAATTGGTATTAATAGAACAATATCGGGGTCCATATACTTCAGAATTTCTCATAGCATTTTAAGAGAGAGAAACACCATATTGTAGGGGGCTGAGATACGTTTCATCAAGTGAGACGGTGGACGTGTTGTTGTGGTTGTTGATCGCCGCCCCCACGGCACCTCAGAACACGCGTTTGCTTTGGAGTTTTCGACTTCCTTCCCTAACACGCTGATATATTATCATGGGACTAGGAAACCTGCCGCGAGAAATTTTGAGCCTCATCATAAGCCTGCTCATCGACAGAGCGGGCCCTCTCTTAGATGAGTGCGAGAATCTACAGCATATCTGTAACGCTCGCCTGGTGTGCCGGTTATGGAACACGCTGGCTACAGCGCATGTGTTCCACACCGTGAGGCTGGCGTATACCGACGGGGAATACCAATCCTGGAATGACATGCTTACCAGCGAAGTCGTTCGACAGGCCGTCCGTTGTGTTTATATCCGCTCTGCCCCGGCCGATGACCACCCACTCGGCATCTGGCACACGTATACAGACTGCGGTTACGACGGCCTCATCAGCGCGATAGGCCGCATCGCCGAACTGGACCGCATCAAGGCGCTACATCTACGGTTTTCTAGACACTGTGGTGGGGTTGAGACTGATGACCATCGTGACGAGGTCGTTGAAGATATCTCGACACGCCAGGAGATCCTCGAATTCGTCTTTAAGGCGATCCACAAGCGTTCAAGTAACAAAGCCGGCGCGCATCCTATCCGCTCCCTCACAGTTGAGAACCTCCAAAATGCCCCGTTACCCGACTTTACCTCCTCTGAGCTGTTCAGGGGCGTCACAAAGGACATCGACACTCTGCATCTCATGGTGGCGGAGGAGTATGATGAAGCCGGACCCGACTGGGACACGTATCGTATTGAGCGGCAGGTGTTTGAACCGTACCTACATCGCCAGTGGCTGGCTCCTCTGGCCGACCATCTGGTCTGCCTGACACTCTCCTTTCAGATTGGTTGGGGAACCATACCTGGTTATTTTGACGGCAGCGGCCTCCACTTTCCACGGCTGAAGACGCTGAACCTGGGCAACTTTGTCATCGGGCACCATGATCAGTTCGACTGGGTCTTGAACCAGTCCTCGCTGGTGTGCCTTCGCCTAGACAGGTGTTCTATCGTGTCTCACATAACCACGCACCAAACCAATCTTGAGGAATGGCATGTTCAGACTCATGACTGGCACGAGTATCCTATTGGCTCCTTTGGTATTGACGGCCCCTATGTTATCTACGGATTCTCCGGGACGTGGGAGGCCATATTTGATAATATTTGTACCCGTCTTCCTAACCTCAAGGACTTCTGTTTTCACTACGGCCAGGACCCGCTCTTCCCAGTCTGCCCCGAGATATTATCGGACCGTCTAACAAAGCAGAGATATACTGCATTCGATGACTTCTGGCATCAAGCGGATGAAGAATCTGGATTGCTGGATTTTGGCGATAGCGAATGGGGCCATCCTGACAAACGGTATGTGAATCGATCGAAAGAGACAGAGATGGGCGATGGCCGAGCACTGGACGCTCTGCTCCAGAAAATACGAGAGCGGCAGCAACATTAGACCCTTAAGTTGAATCAATACCTTGACAGAAATTGACGTCCAGTTAATGGTCGCCGGTATCTGGTCCCTAGTAATTTTTCTTTCCATGCTATTGAGGCTTTTGGCCCCAAATAGCCGACTGGGGCTATGTAATCCCGATCGTACTGGACGAGCATTTCCCATTGCCAGATAGGCTAGCTGCTTCACGAGCCATAAAATCTCAAGCAGCATACTGCCCTTCATTCCCGTTTGCTGGCTGGAATGAGGCCCTCTCGTTTACAACGTCACTAGTTGTATGACGGGTGATGGACATGTTCTGCGTAAAGAGAGTATAATCAATAGGGTAGCTCCCGAATAAGAGGACCCAATGTTTACGCAACCTATAGAACAATCAGTCTGTATAGGTCGTCAGATGCCTTTTTATATTATTTGTAGTGAGATTCTATTAGCTGCAACCCATACACAGTCCTTTGGCTCATAGACTATTCATTCTTGCATGAGCCTTGCAAGCTTCCCCTTCCATTCGTCCAAAGCTGCATTAGCCTTCGCCGTCTCCTCCTTCGCGGCTTTTAGATTCTCTGCTCGGGATTCGTTCAACTCCTTCAATGCCGTATTATCTTGACCAGCCTTGGCTTTCAGGCTTTGCAGCTCTCCATCCCAGACGCGCGGGTTGCCAATCTCTCTGCGCAGATCGATCAGATCCTGATCACGGATCTTGGTTATTTGCTGGTACCGCGAATTCTCCTCCTGCAATCGTTCTATTTGTCGTTTGAGTAAGGTAGCCGACTCAAGCTCCCGGTATATAAGTGACGGGGATGCCTCCACCTCACTGGAGAGCGTAGCGAATCGGGACTTGCGACCTCTAGGCGCTGGGGGATTTTGCTGGGGTGGATGAGAACTGTTCTCCGTAATCTGTGTCAGGGATGTTCTGCGGTCTTCTTCAGGATGCGGAACATAAGCCATTTGTACCGCCAGCCGGTCGCTTTCACCCAGTGTCGAACCCTATGAGCCCTATGAGTCAGTGCGGGCTCCCAAAGTCGATTAGCATCAGTGGAGGTGTGATTGACTATCCATGATCCAATCCGCATGGATGAATCCACAAATCAACGATTGGATTGAACCCCTCGTGGATCCATCCAAACCCAATCCACGACCAGTCTAGCTGTCCGCCTCTCTCCTAAGCTTCGAGACCAACCGAATATCACTCCAAAACGCAGGGCAGGCGTTTCAGCCACGCCAGATCCATGTGACCGAAAGCTCTTACCGTCTTTCCTACTTCTTAGTTCCTCGGCAAATCTACCAGCGCAGCTGTGGCCAGTGGCTGGAGCCACTCTTTCTTTCAGCCAGCCCACCGCGCCTCATATTAAGCGATCTGGCTGACCGCACACCTGGGTGGCTACCTCAGACTCAATCAATCTCATTGATAGTTTTTTTGGAGAAGTAGTATTCTTCGTTCTGCGTGCCTTCGCTGGGCAGAACAGCGTCCACTTTGCCGAAGCCGATAGATACTAGCGATGGCCAGTATTCAGCAATGCTGGCGGGGCCAAATATAATCTCGTCGTCGTTCTGCCAGGGAGTGAACTTAACCCGGGCGTAACAGCGACCTGCGATGAAGTAGGGTTGCGAGATGCCTTGGTGGTTGAAAGCTGCGTCAACCATATCTGAAGATGAAGACGAACTCTGAATGTGTGAATAGAGTAAAGACCTTGAACACTTAGTAACCAAATATAAACTAGGTTTAGCGTGATGAGAAAAGATAGAGTGAAGGCGTGTCGCTTCATATTAGGATTTAACTATGTATCGGCCTAAAGTTCCTAATGGCAGCCTTGGGAGAGGAACGGCATACGTCGGTAGGTTGACTCAGAGATCGCAAAAGATATCATTACTATGTACTGAGCGAGTATGTTGCAGAGCGCCAAACTGACCACGGCTTAGCCAGTTGAAATCTAATAACTTAGATAACTAGATGGACTTAACGGTAACAGCTAGAAAAATCCTCTACAAGTGCGGCTCTGATGGCCACCCAGGAGATCGAAAGTAGGGTTGAATGATATTAGTGCTACAAATGGTACAGGAGACCGGTTAAAAAGGGAAGCTAATAGAAGTATCATTATCCTGCCCTTCTGCGGTCATGTAGTAGACCATATGAGCCTATTTACTGTAATCGCACAACAAATGAGAGAACATGCAACTCCGGGCTGCGAACGGCAGGCAAACTCGGGTGTTCAAATCTCTCCCACACCTGCATGCTGAAAGCTACACCGGTCACCTCGCGGACGTGATCCCAAAGCGCTTTCCAGCTGGACGCATTATGATGAAAGGGTAGTATTGCTCCGACGGCGGAGAACTTGTTTGGATCCTGGTGACCAATATTTTGCCCGATGATCAACGAGTCCGGGCGCGCACAAAGCAAAGCCAGGGCCTGTTTGGCGATGAGCACCTGCTGATCCCAGTTAAACAGGTGGAAGAGAAAGGAGGCGTGGACGATGTTGATGGAGCCTGAGAGCTGGGAGATTGCTAGGGGTTCATCGGCGAGGATGTCAGCGGTGATAAAATGGGATTTAAGTGTGTTGCGGTCTTTGAAGAGGTCGTAACCGAGATCTATAAACTCGGGACGAAGGTCAACCCCGTAAAGGGTCTCAGAACGGGCACCACGATAGGTCTAACCCTGGTTAGCAATATCAGTCAGTGCTTGGAGGAAGGGACGTACAAGTAGACGTAGTTCCTGTCCAAAACCGCATCCCAGATCGAGCAGCTTTTGACCTTGTCTGGTTCTGCATAAAACCTCGTCGTAACAGGGGATGGTGGGAAGACTGAAATTGATGAACAGACATTTGCCAATACATGGGTACGGAAACTTGGCCAGTGGACGAGGTGAGATTACTATTCATCCCGATACATGGTAGCATATGGGAATAAGTGTACGTACGACGGCAAATGCGCGATCTCTCTGTTGGATTCAATCAGTGGAATCCAGCTTTGGCGGTATCAGAACGTACCGCTTCCTTCACGGCTTCGGTTACTCCCTCTGGTGGGATCTTGCTGTAATCCTCCAGAAGGGCCCTCATGGGATCCATGACGACGATGGGATCCGTTGAAAGTCCCCTCCGGGGATCAAACCCGCGAATGACGGCGGCCTCGAGCTCTGTAGTCACAGGCATTATGTACCACGAGTTTAACAGAATTCAGAGGTGATGAGGTTTGGGGGAAGTGTTCTACAATCCAGTAGTGTGCGGTATGTTAGTCCTCTCCATGCCGCGCCGGGGAGTGCGAGAGTTTTAAGTACTACCGTCTTAATTAACGTGTGACACGTGTCATACAGAATACCGCCTATGATGATACGATCAGACTGAGAGATTTCTATTTCGAACTTCATTTACAAAGGGCTGGCAAATGTATTCCTGTCTGTCCAAAGCTGCGTGGCAGAAGAAATCGATCGAGTAAAGAAACCATCAATTAATCAGATATAGCGGAGCAGAGACAGCATGAAAGATCTTCAATAGTCTATCCAACAATTACTGAGATAGCGATAGCTCAAGAGTCGAGAGCCCGATTCCAATAGGGCTATGTATGTTGAGGACCTGTAACGGCAGATTTGCCTGTTCAAACAACTCCTGGAACTGGGCCAGTGTGCGCTCCTTACCGTTAAACGTAGCCCACATCTGCATATCAGCCGCCCTGCCCATAGTTCTGGGTTAGTTTCTCATGCCCATTTTTCAGATTGACTGGTAGTGACACACCGTGGAAACCGCCCAGAGAAAGTACCAACAGTTCCGATTTCGGGCAAAATCTTCTCGCACATGATCAGACGATCATCTGGTTTCATTGCTAAGCAAATCGCCCGTAGGATATGGGCTGCATACTTGTCGCTCCAGTCATGTAGAATGGAGCGTAGGAGGTATACTACTTTCCCGTGGCGGATGGATTGGGGCTGGAAGAGATCATGGTGCTCGAACTGGATACGCTGGCTGAGTTCGGTTGGAAGTGACTCCTGTGCATGCTCACATGCCTCCTGAGTGTCCTGGATTATGAATCTCAAGGTGGGGTGTTTCTTTGCGAGCCCAACGCTGAGATGGCCCTGGAATCCGCCTATCTGGGGACCGGTGAGCTCCAATTCCCATTTGCTGTCAGCTATCTCAACAAAACGTACCTCGACAACAACAGCCTCTCCAATCCCACCCCAGTCGAATTCACCCGCCGAACCAGCCACCTTACTGAAGTTTGCAGAGAGATAGGCACGCCCCTTGCTGAAGCGCTCCTGCAGGCCTTTATCGGCGCGCATATGCTCCCAGAAATTTAGCTCGGTCCCGCACGCAATGTTGAAGCCTGTCTCTGTGGGCTCTTCGCTGCACCCCCATTTCAGGAGAGCATCTGTGATATGCGCACTCCACACCAGTGCATTATCGAAACAAATGCCCACGAAACTGTTGAAGTTCTCATCGGTGGCCATCATATGCGAGAGACGGGTGTGGGCCACGACCCCGGGCGACGGCTGACAGAAGATTCTGCGGCCCATCAAGGCGCCGATCGCGCGTTCGACCAGCGTGCGATCCAGTCCTACCTTTTCGGCAATTTCCGCATATGTGGCGGTCCCGTTGATAGGCACTGCGTGTGCAAATCTGTAGTTATATGCAATGCGGACCGCCGACGATGTGTGGAACTGGTATACGCACGGTGTAAGTATGCCCTTCAACACGTTGAGTCTGCGGTACCTACCTCGGAGCACAGTGAGATGACAGATTGCCGGGGACACATGCATAATTGTAGGAGTGTGGACGCTGCCTCCATGAGGGCGATCCGGGACTTGTGAAAGGGGGCATTTTCGGGTGCCATTGGAGGAAGGCCCTCTCCCTGGCCTGTGAAGGAGAGATCACCATATTTCTTCTCCTGTAGAAATTGGCTCATTTGCGCGGCTGAGTCGGAGACGGTCCGGGCTAGCTCTACGAGATCTGGAGGCGGAGACATGATGTAGAGTGAGATGTGTTAAATTTCTGGAAGGGCAGAATCAGGCATAGAGAAAAGTAACATCCTTCGGGTAGAACAGTATACTACTTATATCCCTGACCATGTCTGCACTACGCTAGACTAATTTACCTGGACTCTTCTCTCCTAAATGTCTGGCCACTGTGAACCACCTGCCGGTGAACACGTACTAGCTAATTATGGGGATCATGATTGGGAGGTTCTGCAGGAAACACAGGCAACCCGCGAAGTCTCGATTACTTCCCCGGACTGCCGAGATCCTGTCGGTTCTGCTTTGGATGTAGCGCAATAAACTCCTTCAACAGGCAGGGTGCATCCTTCATGCCCATCTGGACTTCCACCAAGGTCAATCCACGACCTTTGTTCAGCTGATCAGATGCCAATACGCTATCTAACTCAGACCACTGAGCGACTCTGAATGTCGCGACAGGGAAGTCCGGGTCCTTTTGCGGAGCCCCGAAGAACCCGGCCACCGCAGTGTAATCCCACGGCTGGATCGAGTTGTACACCGCATCCATTCCGTGGATGATTCGCTCGATGGTATATCCCTGATTATTAATAACGAATACAACAACATGAAGGCGGTGCCGGATAATATCGCTCAAAGCCTGAACGGTCATTTGGAAACTACCATCTCCTTCAAACACTATCGTACGGGGAATGGGCAGCTGTTTGCCTTCCTTTGTCTCTTGCTGCGCCGTAGCGACGCCTGTGGAGGCGCCCAGCATATGACCTGTTGACATCCAGATTCCCGACTTGATCAATATGGCTCCCCGGGGGAGCATGAAGTCCTCCGACCCGGACCAGGGTGTCCCTGCGTCGACCATTATGATGTCGGTACTCCTGAAATGCATGGAAATGTGGGACCAGAACCGCAAGTGCGTTATTGATTCTGCTACATTCGAGGGTTTGGCGACTGGTTGCCTTGACGGCACCGTGAGACTGGGCGCCAGGGGGGATAGTTGGGATGATGGCAGGGTCAAGATAAGCTTTCGGAGCACCGACTGGATATCCAAACCCCGATGCTCAGTCCCAAATATTGAGACACGGGTGTGGTCTAGCTCAATGGTGCATTGGGCCCGAGTGAGGCTAGTGAATGCGTATGTATTACAATCGGACTTGAGAGGCCCGATGTGGATGACAAGATCGCATGATTGGATCCATGTGTGCAAGGACGTGTTCCCAGCCGACCCAGTGTAAACGCCATGGAAGTGTGGGTATGTCTCATCCACAGTCGATTGCCCAAAAGGGGTGGTGGCCGTCGGATAGCCGGTGAGGCGCAGTAAGGTATTCACTTCTTTGCGGATACCATAGCGGTGTGCAAAGCCATCGACAACGATGAAGGGCTTCTTACTGGTCTGAAGGCGGCAGGTGATTTCGTCAACTACCATCCGCTCCATCACCGGGTCATTGGGTGGTGGTCGACAATCGAGTGCGTGACGTAGCGGTGAGGCAGGGACTTGCAGATGGATGACATCAAACGGCAGTTCTATATAGACTGGCCGGGATTGTCGAATACACTGCTGCAGAGTTGCGTCAATAAGGGCTGTAGCGGCGGCGAGATCTCGTAGATTGGCTTGGGCGCAGGTGAAGTGGCGATACACGTCAGCCATGACTCTAAAGTTTCCGTCGCCCAGTGTGTGATGAATAACATGCCGGTGATCCTGAGCATGTGTGGACGGCGTTCCGACAATGTGAACAACTGGGACCTTTTCCGCATAGGACCCTGCGATGGCAGCCACTGCGGATAGCTCCCCGACCCCAAAGACGGTGAACAGGGCCGCAAGACCCTTGACACGCGCATACCCATCAGCAGCATAACCGGCGGTGAGCTCACTTGCAGTTCCCATCCACTTTAGGCCCGAAGGATCGACGTAATCCAACGCGGGGAGACTGAAGTCTCCAGGGACGCCGAATATACTGCGAACTCCGAGCTGATAGAGCCTGGTGAACAAGTAGCCGCTTACACTCACCGTATCTGCCATGGCTCCTCGACTTCTTGCTTCTGGGCGAAAGGACGGCAAGGTAAACTGGTCTGCGACATAGTAGGTCCTCAGATGCCGTTGCCTACCGGCGCACTCTTTATAGCTGTCCATACGCATTGGATGTATCAAGTCGGAATCCGTAGAAACTTGTAGATTCACTAGCAGGTTGAGGTGTCTATTACGCAAGGAGTCTCGGAGACATTATACACCAGTTTCTGACCACTAACAGCGTCCATCCTCATCCGATCCAATCCCTCACAAACACCAGCCAGCCCATTAGCACCAACCAGTAGCGGATGTGGCTTCAGTCTCTTCTTATCTAGAAGGCCTTCAACAAATGCAATATGCTCCTCCATGATGGCACGACTTTGAGGGTTTGCAGGTAGCTGTTTCGGCCCAAAACTAAAGGGCTCTCCAATCACAGTGTAGGTGAGAACGCTGCTGGATCTCACATCTTCCCGGGGGACCTGAGCAGGCCGTAAACTCACGTAGCTGCCCCCTTCAGTGGACAGCGCTTCGCTGCAGAACCGGGCCGTAGCCTCCACAGCAATAGTATCAAGAATGAGCTTGAGACTATTGTTGGTAAATGTGCGGATTTGAGCCGCCGCGGCAGGATCATTGTAATCGAATACAGCGTCCGCTCCCCGATCTCGTACCAAGTGAAAATTCCGCGGAGAGCATGTCGTAATGACCTGGTAGCCGGACAGTTTGGCAAACTGGATTGCAATTGTCCCGCTGGCCGTCGATCCCCCGTAGATCAGCACTGGCTCAATGTGCGAAATAGGGGTCGCTGGACGTGCCATGTGCAAACCCTGGTACAGCCCCAGAAGGGATGTACCCACAGCAACTCCCAGGGTACAGGCTTCCTGGAAGCTCAAATGATCGGGGATATGGAACTGGATGTCTCCTTTCACCACGATGTATTCTGCGAAGGTTCCGTCCTCCGGCTGGCCGGCATTGCACCCATGAGCAACACCGGCAATTCGATCGCCTTTCTTCCACGGCTTTTTGACGTCCTTGCCGACTTCTATCACGGTCCCCGCGTAGTCACATCCTACTAGCAGGGATGGCGGCGAGAGAAAGTCAATGTGCCTCCAGTCTGTCGGGTTTAGAGCAACGGATACCACACGGACAAGGAGGTAGTCATCGCGCAGGGCAGGAATCGCCCTGTCCGTTACTAGGGCGGCTTTTTTGGGGCCATTGGTAACGAGAGCTTTCTGATACGTAGGTATGCTAGACATCGTGACGTGATGGTATTCTGTTGCTCTTCTGACGAGCGGAGGAGATGTGAACGATAAAGAGAGGTTCAAGGTAGTCGCACCTTAAAGGCTTGCAAGGTGGTAACGCCGCAACCATTTGTCCAATTCGACCCCGTCCTTATTAGCGGCCATGCAAATGTTCTGCCCAACACTACTCCGAAACCCACTGTGCTCATCTGCCAATTGTTCGACCTTGAGGATTCACAGGTCTCTCAGCCTGGAGGGTCACTGACCATGCACTGAGGGGGCGGTCAAAAGCCAAAAAGTCCAGTTTCTTTTTCTTAGTGACTGCATCCAACAGAGTTCTCCCATCTGCAGTATCGTATCCTGCATATGCCTCATCGTATGCATGACCCTTGAAGTAAAGTCTTACGCCTGAACTATTGAATCCTCCCTTCCTTCACCGCAAGAAAACCCCCACCAAAAAAAAAAGAACCCCCCCAAATACTGAAGGTAGTAATGCCTACGCTGACTATCCATGTCTCTCTATTTTCTTTTCGAAAAAGGGGTAAGAAAGAAGGAAAAAAAAAAAAAAAAAAAAAAAAAAAAAAAAAAAAAAAAAAAAAAAAAAAAAAAAAAAAAAAAAAAAAAAAAAAAAAAAAAAAAAACAAAGAAACCCCCAAAATTCAAACTGCTTACAGGCCTTGCTGGCCGTGCACGGATTTTCACTCTCATCTTGCAATGGCAAACCCTAACCGTGAGGGAGAGTTCCTGCTCGTCGTCCTACGGAGACCCCTTTCCGGCAGTTGCAAACAAAAGATTGTAGAGAGCTTTCCCTCACTCAAGGTTAAACACCACATTATAGGGGAGGGGGAGTGCGACGATTCCGTCACTCAAGGTTTGCATCTGATGGCCCCTGACGAAACGGCTGATTAACACATGCATAGCTGTCACCAGAGCCGTACTACACAGAGTCACAATATTGATGACCGACCAGTATCTTCCAAACCCAGATGATGTAGCACGGTGACTCTACCCGCCAGATACTATCATAAGGTCTTGCATGTCCTGACAGCTCTCTAGCCTGCATTTGGTCCATGTCGCCCGGTCAGGAGTCGGTGATCTCATCGATCATCCCCTGCTGCACCGCGGTTCAGTCACGATAACAACTAGCTCAGGCATCCACGGGCCTCCCATCGCTGAGTGGGTCGCCATGACATGGTTAGTAATCTCAAGGAAATTCCTCCAGCAGAAGGAAGACCAAATGCGCCATCGCTGGAGTCAGGAAAGTGCCAGGGGATGCTTTGACCATGTCAACAAGCGAGTTGGCATTATCGGGTACGGAGGAGTTGGTAGACAGGGTACAGCGATATCATTTTCTTGCCTAGTAGAGAAGGAATTCAACTGACAACGACGTAGTCGCTCGCGTCGCCAGTGCGCTTGGTATGGACGTTTGCGTTTTGACAGCCTCAGCCCGCCCTAACCCTGCTTCGCGACAGCATCGGGGGTACTGCATTCCTGGTACCGGGGATCCGGATGGCACGATTCCAAGCACATGGCACCACGGAGCCGGTAAAATTGCGTTGCATGGTTTCCTCTCCCTTGGTCTGCACCATCTTGTTATATCTGTGCCCCTGACGGAGAGAACACACGCTCTTATCGGAGAAGAAGAGCTGACTCTCCTCTCGCGCCATGCACCACCGGGCCCGAAACCATATATTACCAACATTTCACGTGGCCAGATTATTGACCAGGAGGCAATGGTTCACGCCCTGGAGTCGGGTCAGATATCTGGAGCGTCTCTAGATGTCGTGTATCCCGAGCCGTTGCCATCCGACCACAAGTTATGGGAGCTGCCGAATGTTTATATCAGTCCCCATGCTAGCTCGTACGGAGTAGAATATTTACAGAGGACCACGGATGTTTTGCATGAAAATATTGTTCGATTATCACACGGTGAGTTGTTAATTAACGTGTTTGATCGGGATAAAGGGTATTAGGGGACATTGGTGGTCTTGATGACGTTAAATTATAAGATGATAGCCTCCGTTGCTCTGGATTGGATTGCTAAGTTAGGCTTGCAACAGTTAGGTACTATATTATATTAAAAGCTACTGCGTGGTACAATTTTGGGTAGAATTAACGAAAATCAACTGGCTAAAACTGGCCTAGGTCCCACAGTCATGCAATGACTGCGTCAGACGGTCAAAGGGAGTACCAAGAAGAGCTGCGTTAATCTGGAGCGCCAGAAAGCGAGAGAAGTACCGAGCCTGGCCCATATTGCCCCCGGCTAACCAGAGCGCGGGATCTGTAATCATTCTGTCAGCAAATAGGCTCTTGGGGCTGTGTGGTAGGTTGAATCTTACGGCCAGTAAACTTGTAGGCGCCGTCGAGGAAGTCTTCGGGATTGGGTTGGTGCAATCTTGTCGCCCTGCCTGATACGTCAGGCCCAAAAAAGGTTTCTATCATATCCCGTGAGTCAAGGTGATATCCTGTAGCGAAAATAATGATATCCGCGTCTAAATGAGTGCCGTCGTCGAACTCAAGCCCGGTCTCTGTGTGGCGGACAGGACAGCTGCCGGACTTGACCTTGATCTAAGTCCCAGCGTTCAGGGCTGTGTTAGCTACAGCACGATGCGGAGTATTGGGATGGAATAGATCTCACCTGGCCTGACGCTATTTTCTGTGAGGCACCGACGTCTATGTACCGACCGCGGAATGAGCTTCCGATGCTCTGCTCTTTCCGCTTGAACCCGGATCGATCTAAGTCCCTATACCTGTTTGGGTTGGAAGCGGATAAGGATTTATTCCCTAGCATCATAAATAAGTTTCGTATGGGAGGAGGAATCGAGAACCGCAGCTCGTCGGCTACTTCTGTTGGAAGACGGGAGTTATATAGTCCTACGGTGAACGTTTAGAACCTTCTGGTGCAGCAACCTTTGATCAAGAATCTGGGGATTTGTACTAGTCATGTTTGCATATACGTGCTCACGGGGAAGAACCACTGTACAGTCGTTAGCTCCTTTTCAATAAGAGGATGTTTATTGGCGGACCTGTAGCACCCCGTTGGACCATTGTCACCGAGGTAAGACCGGCCTCAATCATGTCTTCCGCTATATCGTGTGCTAACAAGGGCTCAGTTTTTAAGCCAATATATCGCGCCTGTAAACGGAGTAATGAGGCGTACCAGTGTTGGCAGAACCAATGATTATGGCTCGTTGTCCTGCCCACGACCAAGAATTTCGATATTCTGCCGAATGCATGACCATAGCGCCGGAGACCTCCTTTCCCAACGCGGTCAGTGCTACGCAAGATGTGCACCGGTCTGCAAAACCACTTACCGAGCCTGCATACGTGGGTATTCGTGGCGTTCGAACTCCAAGTCCGATCGCCAGGACAATATGGTCGCAAGTTAGGGTCTGCAGGTCACGACCTTGCCGGACGCGAAGACTCCACCGCTTTAGTGTGTCGTCCCATTGCCCCGACAAGAGTTCGGTCGATAGTGAGAGGTTCTGCACCGGTATTAAGACATATATATAAATCTCTTGGGTGGGGGAACAAACTATGCTGTGTCTTTGCACCCATTCATTGTGACCCCGTGCAATATCGGCCTTACCAAGCCACTCGGGATACTCGCCAGAAAATGTTCGTCCGTAGGGCAAATGTGAAAATTCCCGCGGAGTATGCACTACGCCAGGGCAGACGAATCATTATATATCAATTGCGAATAGCGCTTACCACACATCCGGGAGTATACTCACATTTAACGGAATCGTAACGATTCAGCCAGTTATCTCCTATTCGCGAGTTGCGATCGATCGCAAGGTACGAGATTCCAAGTGCTTTCAGACGCCCTGCCACGGCTAGACCTGCCTGACCTGCGCCGACAACAACGCAGCCATATCGGAGAGAGGAGAAATCGTTACCAATGGGGGAAGTGAGTACTGGAGCAGGGGCTGTGAGAGGATCCAGTTTATCAACGTCCCCTCGCTGTTCAAGCAGCTTATCCAAGCGCGTTCGGATCATCCAAACCTGCCAACTAGTGCTGCTTCTGCGGTCCTTTGGGCAAAAGACTAGCGAGAAAGCTGCGACACCCTGCAGTCTTGGGTCGCACCCCGTGGAGAAGGTACAAGGCACTTCGATCGCCGGGATCTGGCCACCATAGGTTCTGATTTGAACTCCTTCATCGAGCACTTGGAAGTCAGACACCTCCCGTACCGTCAGCAGATGGCGCCATGTGGTAGCAATAGCGACTCCCGATTTGACACTGGTCACATCCCCAGTTAACGCGAAGAGATCGTACCAGGCGGCCCCGGGATGCAGGATTGTTTTGTCGAGGTTGCGGAACAGATGAGCAAAGCTTTTGGCGATTGAAAGAGGATCGACATCCTCAGGAAACGCGGTATGCTGTGGAAGGGCAAATTGCTCCATAGACGACACTGATGGCTCGATCTTGAGGTGTAACTAGTAGTGGCAGGGCTTAGTGTATCTTAACTGGACACAGCCTTCTTAACACAACAATTGGCATTCTTGCAGCAGAGGAACCGATACTGGTGACACCCATTGTGTGCTACCTTGATCTTTTCCCTGTCAGGATGGTGGTCCGGCGGTCTGACTTTCTTCTAGACCGCAAGTTGCAGTACACCTAAGTTGAGTGTGGCTGAATGTCGGTGAGACCCAAGTACATAGTCCCTTGGTATCTGCGGCGTGGGACAGTTCTGCCTCCCCGTTGAGAACCACCATTCCTACTATAACGCATATCAGATTCAAGCGACAGAAGCCAGACATCTCCGAAATACACCAAGCACCATGGGTTTCATTCGCTCATTCCAACACTCAGAGCTGTCAATGGAGCTTGTTCCCGAGGCCGAACAACCCCCCGTTCCGGCACTATCCAATCCAATTCGCAACAAACGGGATCAGCATACGGCGCACATGCTTACCGTACAATGGACGGCCGATTTGGGCTGGGCCAGGCCAGCTATTCAGGCCTACCGTCCACTCTCCATCCATCCAAACGCCAGCGCCCTCCATTATGCCATCCAGTCTTTCGTGAGTTCAACAATAAGTAGGCTCTGTTTGGTCCCCAAATCGCCACTGAACGTTATCTAGGAAGGCATGAAAGTATACAGGGGGTACGACGGGAAGCTGAGGTTGTTCCGGCCTCTCCTCAACTGCGAGCGACTACAACTATCCAATGCCTGTGTTGGGCTGCCGACGTTTGGCCCCCAGGAGCTTTTACAGCTAATCATTGCCTTCGTTTCTGTTGAGTGTCCAAGATGGCTGCCGGAGCCTCATTCCCATCTTTACATTCGGCCCGCCATGATTGGCATGGGCTCTAGCCTTGGCGTCCAAATCCCACCAGAGGCTCTGTTCTTCATGACTGCAGCCTTGTTTCCGCAGAGGCAGGTCACTCAGAACCCAATGAGCAGTATAAAATTGCTCGCGAGCCCTATGACGATGGTTCGCGCGTGGCCGGGGGGAATTGGATACGCCAAGGTTAAGCTCCCTTCCCTTTTTAATCGCGTGCTTTATTTGCTTAAGCTGAAATAATTCTACAGGTAGGAGCGAACTATGGCCCGACAATGCGTGTCCAGGATGAGGCCAAACAGCAAGGATGTACCTCCACTCTTTGGCTATTTGGTGAAGACGAACAAGTTACCGAATGTGGTGGGAGTAACTTTTTTGTCATATGGATAGAATCTAATTCCGTCAAGTTGGTGACGCCGCCGCTCGAACATGGGCTGATATTAGACGGTATAACAAGGAAAAGTGTTTTGGAACTTGCTAGGGAACGACTTTCCTCTCCCAACGCCGAATGTGGGAAACTCAAACCCTTAGTAATAGAGCAGCGGACATTCACCATGACCGATATCAGGAGAGCGAGCGAGGAGGGTAGATTGCTAGAAGGGTTTGTAACGGGAACATCGGTTCGATTGCACCTTTTCCTCCGAGAGCTCGGGATTCACAAGGCTGATTTCCTCTCTGGCTTAGGTTTCCATCATGCCGGTGTCGGCTATCGTTTATAAGGGGGACTCAATCCCGTTCCCTAGTAGTGCTGCTGGCAGGGAAACACGTCCTCCAATTACACAAACGTTGGGGTATGCGAACATTTTCAAGCGGTGGCTTGATGAAATTTGCTACGGGACGGTAATTCACGAGTGGGCATGCGAAGTTTCTAACGCTGAAGGCTGTGACTAGTCTAATTTTGCCTAATGGCAACAGTAATCGCATTTCTCTCAGTATACCATGGCCCTTCCGCGGAATGAGTCTACCACTGCAATTTTAGTATTTCTGCATAAACATTTGCCTGGCTCGCCACGCCTGGTGGAGTTCTAATCAACTATTATCGCGCGTAGTTCAATACTTGCTCTCTTGGGAGTACCCACAGGCGCAGATGGGTCCTTGAAGGCCGCGTGGGGGCACACTATACAGCTATCAGTTTTCTCTGTGATCGAAACTCGGCCGGTAACCTACATAAAGCCTCCGAATCGTTGCTGTCGTACAGCTTGAACATAATTGCCTCGTCACTGTGCATGCCTCGCTTGTAAAACCACCGGTGGTAAGGGCTGTATCGAACATCATATCCCTCTCCACAGTAATGCGTAAGGACGGCATCGGATGCAACGAGGTCGCTATGTTTGAGGCTGCGGTAGTCGCAGACGGCTAAAGGCATGTCTTGATGTGGACCGGTGAGAGGTCTCCATATACTAAAGCGATTCTTTAGGCTCATCGGAGGCGAGAGAAAGCGGGTCTTGAACACTTACTTGACGAAACGATGGCGTTTTGTTCTGATTTCGTCTGCCTTTCCGGGTAGGTAAAGCTTCAGGTGCGTATATATAGCCTCCGGGGTCACATCTGCACAAGCCCAATTGTGAGCGGTATGATCCCCTGGTATTGCAGGATGTTGGAAGTTCTCATTACCACAGTGAGCAAACGGAACCGGTGCGGTCCAGTCGACGGACGGTGATCGTTTAGGGTCCTCACAACGTAGCTGGGTCATCTAGGTTAGCTAGGCTGGTTGGGGATGACGATGGGCGTACAGACGTTGTACGAGTAGATGTACACGAAGCTGGCTTTGAAATGTTCTTGTAGCCAGAGCCTCATGCGAGGTAGATACAATCGTTGTACCTCCGCGTCAGACCACTCGACCATACCACTAGGACAAACTATGAACTGGAACCCCGAGATGGCCAGCGAAAAATAGCCTTCGAACCCAGCTATATTATAGACGGGAACAGTGTAAGCCTTTGTCGCCACATTGCTTCTAGACAGGCAGTCGAGCACGGGGAGACGTGAGTGGAACGGCTTTTCAATCTGGTACTTAGGGCTCCAGTCGAGATAGTTAAATCCTGTCACTTCGCACGATGGGAGGCCCAAGACTCTCAACTTTTGGTCAATCTCGTTGCATCTCGTCCGCTGTTCTAGCTCCTCTTCTTGGTCGTTAACCGGGGTACGTTTCAGGTCAGGCGCAATCATCGAGGCTGTGGGTATTTCCGTAGGCGGCAACAGATCTACTGCGCAGTCCTTTCCCAGGGTTCTTGCCTTTTGCTTCCAACCTTTCATGGGTCTATCGAATGGTTTATCCGGGTTAAAGGACCATTCAAGGGCTTCAGGGAACTCTGCCCTAAACCATTCGTACACTGCGCTGCCTGGCTGGGGTGGCCAGTAGCTCATCCATGGTCGAACGAGGTCCGGAGCCTCGAATTTGTTCTGCAGAGGAAGGAAGTCGAAGGCTTGGGTGGCTACCATGTCTGTTGGGTCAGGAACCATATGCTGTTAGCTTATCAGACGTATTTCAATATAGAATGCACAAATATATACCCTTGATACTGCCGATTACATTCATATGCATGCTGGGCCTCTCGTTTGAGCAAAGGGTATCCTGCAGGCTGCAGTATGATGTGGCTTCCGCACTAGTTGTACACTGCATATCCATCATCCAATAGTGTCAAAAGCTCTATATGTCCATGATAGGACCTCCTTACCGCCAAATTATTGGGCCCAAGAAGCGGTCAGTGGGTCAGAGGGTTAGGCATACCCGCTGAACTCCTTATGCGACACCACTGCCAACTAAGTCCGTTCCTCATTACACGAAGTAAATCTGCTCACACCATCGTTGCCCAAGGTCAACAATGGAAGTGCTTCCCCTCATCTTCATCACAGGAGCCAGCGGTTTCATCGGCTTCGAGGTGGCATTTCAAGCCCTGCACGCCGGCTACCGGCTCAGACTTTCAGTTCGTGAGCATGGCAGTATCCCAAAGTTGCAACAGGCCCTATCGGGACACTCGGATCGAGTAGAATTCGTGGTAGTGCCAGATATTACGGTGCCCGGGTGCTTTGACCGGTTCTTGCACGGCGCAACATACGTCATTCACGTTGCCTCGCCTCTCGCCTTCGCAGGAGGCGATATCTATACACCCGCGGTTCGGGGGACAAAATCAATTCTAAGTGCTGCATTGCAGGTGAATACCATCAAGCGGGTTGTGCTTACCTCCTCGGCCCTTGCTTTGATCCCCGGCGATCATCGTCGCGACGGACTAGTAGTCTCCGGTTCGTATTCGAATTTTAGTAGCGGAGAAGTAGGAGACTGACCGCGGAGTAACAGAGCAAACCGAGCTTGACGAAGCGATTGATCCTGCCTTAATCCCCAGCCTTGACCCTAGGGCCCAGTATAGAGCGGGTAAGTTGGCAGCTCACAGAGCAACGCTCGAATTTGCGAGCGATCACGATCCACATTTCAATATCATTATGCTTTATCCGACTTTTGTCTTCGGCCCCAATCGGCTTCAACAGTCAGCCTCTGAGCTTGCTGGAACAAACGCATTGCTATTCTTTACACTAATGTCCGAACATCCCAAGGGAGGCCAGTTTTTAGGCGCCCACATTGAGGACGTTGCAAAAGCACACATCAGGGCATTGGGCTACGCTGCCCCTGGTGTTTCTGGTTTTCTGCTGTCAGGAAAGCGCCGTTCTTGGAGCGATGTTTGTAAATTTGTGAGGGAGGAGTTTCCCACCATGAAGTTGAAGTTGCAACCCAGAGACTGGGAGAACTATACTGTTGATACCAGTCAGGCGGAGAAATGCTTGGGCTTGTCATTTCGTCCCATGGAAGACCAGGTGCGCGATCTCCTTCAGCAGCAGCTATCGTTCAGAGAGTTGTGATCTAGTCATATTAGGCATGTGCCTATCTGGGGGGGCGGCCACATTGTGGTAGATTTTGTTTCATGTCCAAGGACCGGTTTGAGTATCACGACTTACGCGTACTCAACCTGGCTTTTGTTCTCTAGGGATATAATTTACATACATTCGGGGATACATATGGTTTCCATGCATCCAAGGCTTTGTCACACTGCACATTCTACTGTGCGCCTTACAGTCCTCCCTGTGGTATCGACCTCAAACCTGCCTTATGCCCAAATATCTCAAAGCCTGACCGGCACACCATTAGCAAAGGTGGTTGGGAGAAGGCCTTTGATCGAACAACAATCTACAGTTTGCGGGAGAGATTAGGGGTGCCTTTCAGTTCGTCAGTGTGATACGATTTAATCGAGTAACAATTATCGCTTCTCACCTTGCTATACGAAAATCGATGATCAGCAGGAGACCTCCACACCAATCTGCGACTAAGCTCAACAAGCCCGACCTTCATCTGAGTAATAGCAAACTTCACCCCCAAGCACTTGCGAGAATATAAACCGAAGGGAATGTATGTCCCTTTCACCTGACATATTCTGAAACGCTCATTGACTGTCCCGATGTTGGATCCCCACCGGTAAGGATCAAACTCACTTGCATCTGGGCCCCAGACTGAGGGGTCAGTTTGAACGCCATAGGCATGCCATCCGACTAGAATACCAGCTGGGGTGCACAGATCTGGGCCGAGCCATGTTGGCTTAGTTGCTCTGCGATTCGTAAGTGTACCAAGTGGAGGGTAAAGTCGGAGTGTCTCATAAACCACAGCTGTCAACAGCGGTAGTTGGTCCAGGTCATAAGACGAATAGTCGTACGGGAGAGCTTTGATTTCCAAATGCAGAGCGTGTTGGATCCCTTGATTCTTTGCCAGTTCAACTAGAGAGGCGCTTACAGCACTTTCAACGTTTTCATGGCCGGCCACGAATAATTGCTTGACATTGGAACGATAATGGAAATCTGATATTTGATTGTGTTCCAGCGCTTGGCTTAACCGGTATATCACCTTGTCGCCATCGGTGGGCGAGTGTGCGGTTTGTAGTCGACAGTCAATACAGTCAAGAAGTGCTGTTTCCAGGTTATGAATATTCTTAAAGAGTTCCTCCACAGCTGGCCATTTCCAGGGCAGCAAGTCAAGAAACGGGAATATACGCCTCATTCGCCCAATAGCGTGTCTCCCCTGTCGCCCAACGATTTGGTGGATGGCAGCTGTATGATATTCCAACCCATCCAACTTCATATCTAAGAAGTAGTCTCCATAAATCGAGACAGCCCAGCTCCAGACCAGAGGCCTGATATCCACCGCGGACCCATCTTCATGAGATTCCTGCTGCCGCCAAAGAGCCCGCACAAGGCGCGTAGATTCCATCTTCATACCATCGAGAGTGAACGGTCGCTGTATAGCAGGCTTCAGGATTCTCTGGAACTGGTCATGCAGGTCACCGTGGGAGTCGATGATATTTTCGCCAAAGAGCTGGGCGGCACCACTCGTCGAAATCCTGTGATATGAACCTGATTTCATCAATGTGCCGTGGGGATCCTTCAAGAGCTGGACTAAGTATGCCGGCCGAACGACTAGTATTGTCCATTCACCATCCTGCCAGATCCCGACCGCTCCATGTTTCTGTATCAATGTGCGGATGCGCTTGTTATAAAAGTCCGCCCGTGAAGTTCCACGTATGGCATCCCAGATCACGATCGTCAATGGGATGACTGGGATATTTCGAGGGAAATTGGGTGGAATACGTGTATAGTACACCGAAAGGAGAGCCACCAGCACGATACACAAGGCCAGTAATAACATCTTCTTGCTTCGCCCATAACACCTTTATGAGCAGTAACACCTCTATTCTTATTCCGTTCCCCTATTTGCACGGATCCGGGATAGCCCGATGTCTGTGAGCCAAGGTACCCGATGAAGATGAAGAGGGAAAGACAAAGGAAAAAAAAAAAAGAAAAGAGCGCAGAAATGGAATGAAGGAGGCTCTAACTATGATCCGGTCAACCTCGATTAGTCGGCTCGAGGCCACGCGTACGAAGCTGTGCACCTTAGTGGTGTAGCGAGCTTCTCGCAGTCTGCAGTGTCACATCGGTGGAGATCAAGGTTTAATCCAACAATAAACATCCAATTTAGATCCTAAAAGATCTCAGGTAGTAGAATACGAGAGTTGGTTAACGACGATTATTTTCAGCGAATAATACTGGGGATAAAGTCTTTGATTCAAGAATCCCAAGATATGGTTTACAAAAAAGTATCGACAGAGCCCTAAGCTTACTCCCCGTCATTACTTCCAAAAACCTATGCCGTCCTACTTCCAGGTCAATCTATACTCCACCCCATCAGGCGTACTTTTCTCACCGCTACTTGGTCAATCTAATACGTATCTCGATGGTATGCGTTTGTTTCAGCAAGGTCAGAAGCAGGGCACGTAACCACCCACCCTAGCTCTAGGTGTGCTCACCCCACCACAATAGCCCTGGTCTCAATGCTTGCCCGGTGTGGTGTACCCGCAGGCACCGTTGGATCCAAAAATGCCGAATGTGGGCAGACTGATATTATCCTAAGTGAGCTCAATTCAACCAAATTCACTCCGGGTGGGTTGTGACTTACATTGAGACTCGGACGCGTCAGAATCAAACAGTTTCATTACGATCACATCATCCACGCCCATCCCCCTTTTGAAGAACCACTGGTGGTGTGGGCTGGATTTGAATTGGTAGCTTTCGTGGCAGTAGTGAGGAAACACGAGGTCTTCTTTGATTAAATCGCTGGTGCTGACACTCCCGTAATCACAGACGGCGAGGGGGTAGTCCTGATGAGGCGCCGTGAGCGGGCGCCAGATACTACAGAAACGGATCTCGCTCAGCCTATGAATTTCCCAATGAGCCCTCACTGAAAACGTACCCGATGTAGCGGTGACGAGACTGCAGAATCTCATCCGCGCGGTCTGGTAGAAGGAGCTTGAGATTGGTCACGCTCGAGGCGTTCGTAAAATCTAGAATGCATCAGTTAGGTGGCGATGGGCCTGGCTAGGGCTCGACGATGTTGTTAGGGTGATTAGTTACCCGAGTGAACATATGTCAGGGGTGAAAGCCAAGGTTGCGGTGGCTGTCGTGTTTTATCTTCGCAGCGGAACTACGATCCATACAACCGTTAGTCTTCATGATATCAATTTTGATCGAGCACTGTGAGTCGCCCGTGAGCAGAATATACGGACATTGTAGGAAAATATGTGCACGAAAGAGCTGCCAAAGTGTTCGCGCAGGTAAGTCTCCATCAGGGGGAGGTAGATTTGGTGAATACACTCGTCGGTCCACTCCGAAATATCAACCGGAACCTTCGTGAAAGCGAATCCACTGTCGGCAAGTGTGAAGTGATCCTCGAAACCAGTTACATCGTAGACTGGAACATCGTGGCTTGCCTGGTGCTGGACATAGTCGTTCTTCAATTTATCGAGAAACGGGAGCACTGAGCGGAAGGGCTTTCGAACTGAAAGGAGAGGATGGTCGGCCAAGTAATCCAATTTTGGCATCCGGTATTTGCGAAGGCCGAGGGATTCGATCTTCTCCACAATGCACGTTACACGGGCCTCTCTTTCTCTCTCCTCCTGTCCCCTTGAATCGGAGGGCTCGACCTCCCGCTCCTTCTCGCTGTTGGGAGCAGTATCATGTGTGGGGACAGGTATGGCGGGACACTCTTTTTGTATCAATTGGCGTATCCAAGCTTTCCATGGCTGGTTAAATAGGCGCTCGGGGTCGAACTCGTATGTCAGGACCTGAGGAAGCTCTTCCTGAAGCCAATGGTAAAGTGGACTTCCTGGTTGGGGTGGCCAGTGTCGAGTCCAAGGGCGATCAAGTTCGCTGTCTGTATTGGCACAGTCCACGTCTTTGAATCTGCTTGTCAAAGGGCACGACATCTTCAGAGCCCTTAGATCATAAATGTCTGGGATATTGGACCAGCGCCACTCGTGTCCTTTATCCTCAAAGGTTAGTCGATAAACATTCCTTGAGCTCATATATGCTCACCGTACCTGTCAGGCGCATGCCTACTGGGTGATGTAGCACCCCTCTACGGACGCTTCCATGGGCTCGGGCCTTCGTAATGGAGCATTCTGATACTGGCCCGTTTGTAGTGAGGGGAGGTTGAGAGTCAGTTGCCTTGTTGAGAAGCAAGGGTGAACCCAATAAAATGGTATAAGGTCATTCTGTATCCATTCACTGGAGCTTATGCAAGACCCTGTCGGGTCTTATCGCATTAGTGCAGTGGAGCGGCTCCGCCATCAACCTGCACTTCTGCCTGACAGCAGTTTAATCCCTCACTGCGAGATCGTCATTCGTGGTCGATCATCCCTCCTCCATGTTGGGTACTTCCTCGCCAAGGAATCAGGCGTGGGCGAATGCGCACTGAAACCAGCGTCAGTGTCCTCAGTTGCCAAAGTCCTCCTTGGATTGGGGCCTAATCGGGTATACGAAGAATACCCCTTCAAATCACCTACACCCTAGGTTGTTTTCAGCCCCCTTTAGGGCTTTGCGTACCATTGATTACTGATGTTAAACAGGATCGTATGTGTCGGGGTACTCACGATTGACGAAAGCCGAACCATCCACTCAACCCAACAGCGTAATGGATCTTCTTCAGCTTTCTGAAACGGTCCAGCAGTCGGCGCAGTATATGAGTGATTTTCTAGCGCAACAGCATTCGAGCCTCTCGTTCGATCCTGCGTCGTCGGGCATTCCACCACTATCGGCGGAAAATGAATCATTCCACCGCGCCCGAGACATGCTCTTAGAAGCGGCATCCACACTGCTTCAGCGCTGCATGTCGCCCGAAGAGACGATCCTAGATCTCAGCTTCCAGGTAGGTTGTCCAGTTATACCATCCGGAGCGGATACAGGGAGATCTAAGGCTGCCTCTCCAGGCGCTCACAGCCTCTGCGCTGCGAATCGCATACAACTTTGACCTTGCCCAAGCCGTTCCCTTGAGGGACCATACCACTTACACTGCCCTCGCCGAGATTACCGGGTTCGACACAGATACCTTGTCCCGCACGATAAATCATCTTATCTCGAACGCAATTTTCCGCGAGTTGGCACCGGGTCGAATCGTCCACTCACGGCTTTCGTATTTAATGGCCACGGACGAGAAGTTCCGCGGCTTCGTTGGTCTCTATTTCGAACACGCATTCGTGTGGAGTGTGCATATCACAGACGCGTTGGCCAAATGGGGATCAAGCGAAGAGCCGACCGAAACAGGGCTCAACGCGGCAGAAGGGACCCAAGCAACCTTCTGGGAGTTCATGGGGCAAAATGAGAGAGTCAGGAAAAACTTTCTGGATGGGTTCGCGTATCTTGCCCCAGCAGATCTCGGTATTAGAAGGCTACCGTTGAATGGCTCCGATTGGGCTGCTGGGGCTCCGGCCACGGTCATCGATGTGAGTGCCGCTATATCCACACATGCCTTTTTGTTTTGGTTGATCTCACAAGTCTTCCCTTGTTTTGTTCTTTACAGATTGGAGGCCATACAGGTGGAATAAGCATTGGGCTAGCCAAATGCTTCCCCGAGCTGGACTTCATAATCCAGGACCTTGAGCACATATGCCGGCAAGGCGAGAAAACCCTCCCCGCGGAGTTAAGTCATCGGATTCGATTCCAGGTGCATGATATGTTTGACTTGCAGCATGGAGATCCCAGCAAGACGATCATTTTCCTACTATGCAAGGTGCTCCATGACTGGAGCGACAAATATGCGTGTAAGATCCTCCGCGCCATCACTCCAGCTATGAAACCGGGCGATCGTATTATCATTTTTGACAAAGTGGCCCCGGAAGCGGGCACTACCGCGGTCTTCAAGGGCAGGTTCCTACGGTGAGTTATCCTCGCTTGGTCAAAGGGAGACTATCTTTTTGTTCCCGACTGTGTTTATTTGGGTTGACTAACTGCGCTATGAAGTGCTGCTGATATGCAAATGTGGGCGACATTCAATGGGAGAGAAAGAACAGCCAGCGATTTCAAGGCCCTCATCGCCATGGCAGACCGGCGGCTGAGAATATGCAGCATTTCATCGCCGATGGAGATGGGGATGTCGCGGCTGGTTTTGAGCCTTGACGAGGAATGCACAGTTCCACGCCAATAACAAACTGAGGATACTGATTTCTAAAGGCTTTCCCTATCACGCCCGTGCAGTCAGCTTCGAATCAATAGTCGCTTCACGCCTGGAATTTTCTTATGAGCCTAGAATCCATGTAGCTGTAACCACTCGCAAGCAACTCGATAGGCTTGGGGAGCTGCGTAATGGAGATTGATAGCGTGCCCAACATGTTGGAGAACATAGCACGAGAAATTCGAGGGTCTTCGTAGTTGCTGCCGAACAACAGCGGGTTGAAAGTGCGACGCGTTTCCACAAAATCCGGCCGCGCACTTCGCCACGTCCTGGTCACCCACCATCACGGCCACTGGCCCTGCGTAATGGACGGGCGGTGCATTCTTTCCTACGAGAAACTCCCCGGCAGCCACCGTGTCCTGCATCTCAAAGTCCATCAGCGCAATCTCCGGGTCGAATGCTCCGTTCGAGCCAAAGAAACTCGCCCTTCGCCCGGCAGGCGACGAGCTTACACGTTATCCGTCACTCAAGCCGGAATATCTACCAAGTGTTAAGCGAGACACCGGCACCAAATCTGAGGAGGAGATATCTGGGATAGAGAACCCGGTCACGAATAATGCATCAACCCTGTCCGGGTGGATCGCGACCAGGTTTTAACCGATCATCGATCCAAATGAATGTCCACCATAGATTACTTTCGCGAAAGGGAGTTCGAAAGGGAAGCGATCTCCATTTTTAAATTGTTTAATCACCATCCTTTCTCTGCTTGGTATATGCGCAAATAACCCGCTTAACTATCTGCAGTCTGGGGGTAAAATATATATTCTGGTGGTCAGGCCGAAATCCCCCCGATAACTTCGCTCACGACCTCCGCCACCGATAATCCTCCCAATATCTTCATGACGGGCATATCCAGGCTCAAATTATGCTGAATCCATTTACTAATATCGAGAGCCGTAAAGGAATCGACACCCAGCTCCACCAGGGGCTTCGTTTCGTCCACATAAATTTCACCACCCAGTCTCAGGGTCCTCCTCACATGCTCGATTAACTCCACTAGAAACAGCAATTAGTAATTCAAACTAGTGCCACCGTTAAGATAGGGCCTGGGTCGAAGAAACGTACGCTGAATTTCAGACCTCACACTCTCTGGAGACACCCCTCCGGTCAGAATGCGCCGGATGCTCCGTCCTTCGCGCCCTAACCGTGTCTCATCAGCAGCATCCCCGCTTGTAGGTACTAGGAAGTGAAGGAAACGAGGGTTTCCACGGAGGCTATCCTGAAACACTGCTCTGTCTGTGTATGTCATGACACCAGCAATTAACTCTGGGTTTTGTTTCGAACTGGGCCGACCGGCTAGGATCGCCTCGGCGAACATTTGGTGCAGATCTCCTTCAGACATAGGTGCCATTTTTCGCTTTAAACGCTCCATTTGCAAGTCGCCTCTTGTAGAGGCTTCAAATGCTCTTCGTAGGCCGCCTACACCGACTACCCTTGAAATATCCATTATGGAGCCGGAGACGCCGCGGGCTCGCCTGCAAGCGATGATGGCTTTCATAAAGGTGTTTGCTGCTGCGTAGGCCGTTTGGCCAGCATTTCCTAGTGTGGCGGAGAGGGAGGAGAAGGCAACGAAGAACTCTAGCGATTGCGAGTGGAAGATTTGGTCCAGGTTGTTGATACCGGAGACTTTGGGAGCTAGGACGGCTTCGAAGCTCTCCAGGTCGCAGTTTTCAAATAGCTTGTCCTGAAGAATGACGGCGCCAATTACCACACCGGCAATTGGAGGGCAGCTAGTTTGAATCAGACGGTGGGCATCCTGTAGATGGTCGAGTCTCGTAATGTCGCTACGGCCATATGGTGTTAGCATTTCCGCTCAATGGCTGTTCAAACAGAGGAGTGTGAATGCCCTACCTGGGAATGCAAACGATGCGAATCCCCCGAGATTCATATTCCTGGGTCCAATTTGGGCTGTGTTCAATACGACGGCTTGTAAGAATCACACATCTGGCTCCATGCCCGATGAGCCACTCGGCCAGCGACCGTGCCATATCCGGAGATAATCCTACAAGCCAATATGACTTGCCCGGACTCAATGTAGCCATTGTATCAGCCGGCTGAATGTGGACGACAGATGGCTTGCTCGCCTCCCAGTTGATGATACTGCATGAGAAGCGCATGCTGCCGGGAGTACTGAGGTCATCGAGAGATAGGATGGGCAGCATCCCATCCCCGTCGACGTCTGATTCAATCATCTGGAGTGCAGAGTGAACAGCATCCTGTATTTCTGTGATGTGAGTGGTGGAATTGTGATTATACAGCACGCTCTCGCGTGAAAATACACTGAGCATGCTGACTCGCTGGCAGTACTCCGGCAAGACCACCGCAACGGCATTACTGAGCCTTTCGTTACCTGTGCAGAGGTCCACGTAGAGTGAAGCTCCCAGAGGAATGCACTCCTTGATCTGGCGAGATGACCAAGTATGGTCGATCATAATCCCTGCCTCACTTCCGCCGGACCTGCTTGTGAGACAAACCACCCTACAACACCTGCGGCGAGCTAAGATATTGAGGCAGCTCGCGAGAGCCCTGGGAGGATCAAGGGCCACGATAGTTGCCCCTTGCCTAGCCAACCCGACAATATGGCTGGCCGCTAGTTGCATGGCGACCAGTGAGAGCAGGTGGAGTCCCTCGGTGGAAGTTGGACTGTGGGATAACGGCCACCACCATCCGGGTCGAGGGTGCACGATAGACGACAACCGTGGTGATGCGACAAACCCCCACTGTTTGCTTTCTGTGTGTTCTCCGAACATAAGGTATAATCGACCTTCCGACATGGGCAACGAGAAGAGGGTAGAAAACTGTACCTTGACGGTAATGTCCCCCTGGAATGGCAGGGAATGGCGCAACGGTCCACTACTGTGCCAGGAATACGACCCATTGTCCCATTTCACTTGAAAGTATCCTTCTTCTTTACGAGAAGCTTGAGTGACTGCGCGCCGCAAGGAATTGATTCTCGCGTTGAGCTCTTTCTGTGGCACAACCCGCGGCACATACAGACGCCCACCGCGCAGGGCTACCTCCGCTTCATGGATCCAAAGCAACTCATCCCGCTCAACTCGCTGACGCACCCTCCGGAATAGTGAGAGCTGCAGGAGTTGTGATGAAACGAGGGCGTAATCAATGTCCATTCTGGGATCTAGGTCGAGCAACTGAAACCGGACGTCGGGCTTCTCATAAACCAGGGAGCGAATAAAACCCACTGAAAGCGATGCATATGGTTGTTCTTGTTGGTAGCCTTGCGTCACCCATAATACCTCGGTCGAGGCGCCCATGACCGTCTTGAGATTGTCCCAGAGGATGTAGTCTATGGAGTGGAAAACAGGTGTTGCCAGATCAAGTAGATTCAGAAGTGTGCATGGCCTTGGTAGACTGTCCTGGCTGATATCGTTGAGAGAAGGAATGTGTGTTATTCCGGGACACCACGGGTGTAATATGGACATGAATTGCTCTGCCACATCCACCTGGCCGCCTAAAAGGACTATATTGTCGATCAGAGGGAAAGGTTCCCCATCTAGTGGATGCCGTAGCTGAGCAATGTCGAGGTCGACTGCTTGCGACACAATAGTGGTAGTGGGCTGTTGCAAATCATCACACGTACCCGAATCTGCATCAACACCGGAGAACCCAGCCGTCTGAAGAATTGTTTTCCAGTCGTTTGAGTCATCTGGGCCTATGTTCGCTGTGAAAACTAGGTATCCACCTGGCATAGTTATACGGCGAATATTTGCCAGTGCTTGGACCGATACCCTGCCTGTAGAGAATAGGTCGCTCGCAATCACGAGCTGGTAACGGCTGGCCTCAAAGCCCTGCTTATCAAGGTCCTGATCGAGCTGATAAGTTCGCATTGCCACTGGCTTGTTTAGCGATCTTATTGTTCGCTGGTTGTAATCCAGACCCGGGCTAGCGTACGTATATGAGGCGTATGGGATATCCAACAATTCCACAAGGGGTTCAGCGTCGCCGCCCAGTTCTAGTATGGCCAGGTGAGGCCAACGATGTGTCACCTGCTGTATGACACGAATAATCGAGGCGTGAGGAGACACAGTGGACGCATCACAGTCAGGAGTCAGTGGGACCCATTCGGTTTCCATAAACAAAGTGCGATCATGGTCTTTAGTGGCTCCAGTCACGGGCACTATTTCTAGCGCTTGTGCCTCGAAAAGAATCTTCGCATCAGCAGAAGCTACAGTAACGTCAGCCACGATTTTGCGTGGCGATGAACTCGGCTCTATTACCGTAAGAACCTGAGGCTCCTCTGACGCATTCCGTCCACACTGCGAGGGAAATACCAGAACCCGAGCAACTGAGGTGGGCATAAAGAGGGTCCACATCTCTCCATCTCCTGGTGAGCTCCATGCGGCAAAGATTGACTGCAGAGCCGTATCAACCATTGCAGGGTGAAGCAACCAGGTGGTGTCAGGGGGCTGCTGAAGGGTTCCTGTAGCTACACCAGATGCGCGCCACAGTGAGGACCAACCCTGGAACAAGCCGCTGTAGGCATATCCCACCCGGGCTAATTCATCATAAAGGAACGAAAGATCGAGCTGCTGCAAATTGGTGTTTGGGGGGTCAGGTAGCTTACGTCGTGGCTCGGGAGGTGGTTCGCTCTCCATGAAGCGAATTTCCACCTCCCCCGATGCAGCCAACCCCAGGCTTCCACCCGCTCGGCCCATGGCCGAATGGCTAGTGAAACGACATTGCAGAGCTGTCCCAGTTTGTCGTACACTGCTTATGCGGACCAACGTCTCCGTCCCGGCCTTCCCGTCGATAACGGTGGCACGTTGGACCTTGAGATCTCTTATCTCCAAAGAGTACACTTCCTGCCCCTGGGCAAGCTGCATCGCACCCTCAACCGCCTGGACCATGTAACCGGCAGCAGGGAAAACCATTTCGCCCTGGAGAGTATGACCTGACAACCAAGGTAACTCTCTCGGATGTAACACATTACGCCAGCACCACTCGTCAGGACTACTATCGGCAGTGAGGACACCTAGCAGCTCGTGTCGCGGATGGTCATCTGTTCGAACGAAATTTGATATCCTACTCTCAGACCAGAATCTGCGGTTGTGGTTCCAAGGGTATGAGGGAAGGTCCTTTAGGGTACGTCCGTGCCCTGTCTTCTGTGTGAGTGCTGGGAAGCTTACGCCCAATTCACCAAGGGTGGTCCATATCTTGCAGAAGGTATCTGATAGTGCTTTACAGTCATCCTTGCCCCGGTATAAAGTGCCTGAAAATGGTAAAGATGCCCCTGTAGCATCTTGGAATGTTTCTAAGACCGGACCTTTCAGGGCTGGATGGGGCCCAACCTCGAGGACGAAGTGGTACGGTTCGCGCGTTTGGATGGCCGTACGTAGAGCTTGGGAGAACAAAACAGGGTTGATCATGTTGTCAACCCAGTAGTCCGCCCGTAGTTTGTCTCCCGGTTGCATGATCGTGCTCGAGTAGACACTCGAAATCCACGAGCCACCTTCCCTGTCCGTGGCTTGGGGCTGAATTCGACATCTTTCCAGCACCCTGCGGTATTCACCCGCACAATGATGCATATGGGAGGAGTGGTAAGCCGTGTTTACTTTCAGCAAACGCGCAAATGTCCCTTGATTTGCGTAGAACTCCTGGAGGGAAACGATCGCATCACGATCTCCAGACAGCGTCACACTGGACGACGAGTTCCTCGCTGCTACCTGGACCCGACCGGCGAACTCGTTGGACTCACATTTAGCCATGGCTTCCTCGGGGCATGTCCCTACTGCCAGCATAGCGCCCCGTTGACCGGACGTACATGCACTCTTCTCAACACAGAGCCCGCGATAGTACGCAATTCGGATACAGTCACTCGCGTTGAGAAACCCGCCCGCGTAAGCTGCTGCGATTTCCCCCGACGAATGGCCAACAAGCCCTGCAAAGATGACCCCAGCTGCCCGTAGTAAGTCAACTAATACTATCTGGACCGCAGTGCATAACGTCTGGGAGAACGCCGGTCTCATCATGTGCTCATCGTCGGTGGTTGACATGAGCGCATTGAGTATAGTCCATTGAGGACGGCTATCCTCGGGGAGAGACTGAAGAGATTCGTCTAGTCGTTTCAATGTGTGCTGCGCAGGCAGATACGATTTGACAAGCTCACACCCCATTCCACTCCATTGAGCTCCCTGGCCGGTGAATATCCCCAGTATGGATACCTGCCCGGTCTTCGAACGGGTGCCACAATTCTCAATCCCTTCCTTTGTTGCACCTGCTAGCCACTCCTCCATGCGTAAACACAATGTTTCAATGTCTGATGCTGGCCAGGCCACTTTTACCGGCAACGCTGAGCGGCGGCAGCTGAGGGTGTACGAGAGGTCAAAAGGACAAATTGAGGGGTGCTCCTTGAGGTGTTTGAGGTATGATTGAATAATTCTGGTCAATCCCCTGTCGCTATTTGCAGAGAAGGTAAATGGTATCAAATTCTGCGTCCCCGGGTGGTGCTCGCTCTTAGGGGTCGGGAGATGGTCAGTGGATTCCACGATAGCATGCGCATTTGTACCACCAAATCCTGTATTCAACACATTAACAAACCTCTACACTACATGTCTGGAGAAGGGTATCGCCTACCGAAACTGTTGACGCTCGCTCGTCGGGGCTGTCCATCACGTACCTCGGGCCATGGCTCTACTCCCAGTGGGATACGCAGGTGGGAGTAGAATGGCTCAATCTTCGGATTCAACTTCTCGAAATGAAGGTTTGGGGTCATCACCGCATGCTGCAGTGCCAGGCTGACCTTCAACAACCCGGCAATCCCCGCGCTGCCCTCAGTGTGACCGATTAGCGTTTTCACACTTCCCACGGATAGCTTCTCGTCGCTTGAGTGGCTTCCACTGCCAAAGAAAGCTGTCGCGATTGCCTCAGCCTCCTGTGGGTCACCAGCCTGGGTCCCCGTGCCATGGGCTTCAAACAGCTGGCACCGGTCCCAAGGAGACTCCGGATCGAGCCCTGCCCGTCGGTAGGTGTCCCGGATAAGAGCAGCCTGGGCCCTCGCGCTGGGCATTGTGATACCCGCCGTGCGGCCATCTTGATTCACTCCGGTTTCCCGGATAACGCATTCGATTGAGTCTCCATCCTGCAGCGCATTCGCAAGTGTCTTTAAGACTACGGCCACAACAGCCTCCCCGCGCGCGTATCCGTCTGCCTTTGAGTCCCACATGCGACACCGTGCTGTTGGAGAGAGCATATGAAGTTTACTCAGAGCCACGTACATCGTCGGGTCGATGGTGAGGTTCGTCCCAGCGGCAACGGCCACCCTGGAACCGCCCGACCGGAGCTGCTGTATGGCCTCGTGGACGGCTACGAGACTTGACGAGCACGCGGTATCAAGGCAGAGCGACGGTCCGTGCCAGTTGAAGAAATACGATACTCTGTTCGCAGTGTTGTTGGGCGCTGCACCGGTCAGATGGTATGTTGGAATGGTATTTAGGTCCCTATCTCGCATCGAGTAGTAATCTCGACACATTTGGCCGACGTATACAGCTGTGTCAGAGCCATTGAGGAGCTCCATGGGCATTCCGGCATTTTCAATTGCCTCGTAGACGACTTCTAAAAGCAATCTACCTTGTGGATCGATCGAGTCCGCCTCTGCAGGCGAGATTCCGAAGAAGTCAGCGTCAAAGTGCCCAACGTCCTCAGTTAAGAGGTACGAGTCGGTTGTATTCAGTGTTCCGTGGTGGCTGCCATCCTGGTGATAGTGCCTACCAAGGCTGACTCTGTCGGAGGGAATGCGTTGAACGAGATTGGGTGTCTCTTTCAATATCTTCCAGAAGCCACTTGCGGAATTCACGCCCCCAGGGAGGCGACATGCGCTACCAATGACGGCAATGGAGGACTCTGAATAGGCCATTCTAGAGGTAGGAGCTCCAGATTGGAAATTGATTTATCACTGACACGCAATTTCCTATGTATGGTATGAACAGGACCTACGCTGGATGTCAATTCTTCGCCCACCACTTAACCCTCCTTATTCCCCCCCCCCCGGCGGACATATTTCATGGGGATTTCAGCTACCTTGAACACTCCATGAACCACGTCATTCCTGCATCTTCACCGCTTCGAGAAAATCCTTTCAGCTTCGGTGCCCCCACTCTGAGGTCTCTGGAAAGAAGTCCGTCTGGTCATTTCCTCCATATACCTTGACTACCTGACATCCCAGCGTCAGATCCCGCAGTATATGAAATCGCTAAATATGCTAGAACACCAGTTGGCTCCGCCGCTTAAACAGCTTCCGTGCGGAAGACGACTGCTCATAATAGGACTTCTTTGAGGTAAATGCGTGGACGAGCGGGGCATCAATTGTCTATTACTCAATTGCATCATCACGGAAGCTCATATCCCTCAAGGCAGTTAGACATGACTGCTATCACCACGCCTTGGAAGAATTCCAGGATGCATGGAAAGCGCTCTTGTTTGAAACCAGGCCGGTCTAGATAATCAAAAGCATCCTATGCCGCTTCGGGAGTGCGCTCCCACTATCACTCGTCGTAGGTCTCGCAATAAACAGACGCTAGGGACACCCCAAGTGCAGCCCCGACTACGACAGTCCCCAGACGGAGCAACTTGGATTCTGGCTGCATCTTTCTCGTAAGCATCAAGCTTTGCGCCTGCACGGGGATTGCGCTAATGCCAGTCCCACTGAGACAGAGAAATCTCACCTTACCAGTCATAACTACGAGTCATTGCGGTATCATATCACCAAGGGGGTAAATCTAGGCGCTGCTTGGATGTATATCTCATCGCCATGTAATATTTCCTAAAGAAGGAAAAGATATGTGGAAAAGAAAAAGTGGCGGTGAGCGAGTACAGCGCCATCCAATAGTCTGAATGTAGGCTGACATCGTTTTCTATCTTATAAACTTCAGAAGTCCTGCTCGATGATTGCCTATCCCCATTGGCCTTTCCTAGCGATACCGTAAGATTGTGTCCCAAAGTGTACCCACAGAAGGTCATTTACTTCGTAGTCAAGCTTGCGTGCATGCGTTCCGCCCCCTCACTGCGTTTGCGAATAACAAGCTGGCAGTCTTTCGGTGCAAGTAGTGTTCCCTGGCGCAAAGTTAGTGTGCATCCCAGGCATTTTACAAAACAAGATAATGGAAATGGAAAAAAAAAAAAGGGGGAAACTCGGTGGGTTAACAGACTATTCATCATACCGTACTCAATGATGTCTGGTAATCTCGAGGTAAATCCCACTCTAGCTCGCGAACCAACTCACAGAGGACTACCTTGAGCTGTATGAGAGCGAATCGGCTTCCCAGGCATCTTCGCGAGTGCAATCCAAAGGGAAAGTACATGCCCCGGGCCTGTCTAATCCGAAATTCCCGCTGGATCACCGCGCAGTCGCTGCCCCATCTGTCTGGCCTGAATTCCATAGCTGCAGGGCCCCAGTATTGGGGATCCGTGTGTGTGCCGTAGGAGTGCCAGGCAATCAGGGTCCCCCTTGGAACCGTAATCCCGTCCCCGAGCTGCATGGATGATTTGGCTCTGCGGTTCGCCAATGTAATCAATGGTGGATACAGTCGGAGGGCCTCGTAGATCACCGACGTAAGTAGTGGGAGCGTGTCGACATCCTCTGCCGAGTAGTCCGGTCCCAGGCTTTGGGTTAGCTCGGTGTAGAGATTTTGCTGGATACCGGGATTCTTTGCCAGCTCTAGCATGGCGGATATAGCGACCATTTCCACATTTTCGTGGCCGGCAACAAAGAGCTGCTTGAGGTTAGAGCGATAGTGGAAGTTAGATAAACTGCCATCTGCATAGGCACGGTTCAGGTGGTGGATCAATTTATCGCATTCTTTTGGGTCAGGGATCGCCGGTTTTCTTCTTATCTGGTCATGCACATTGCTGAGGACAAGGTTCTCGACTTTCCCAAATCGCGTTAATGTTCGTTGTGTAGTCCCCCATCGCCATGGTAGCCGGTCCAATACTGGGAAAAGGCCCGTCAGCCTCCCCATGGGGGACTGGTTATGCGCAATGATGATTTGCTGAATCGAATACTGGCGAAAGTCCAGATCCCACGGGTGAAATTCCAGGTCCAAGAAATACACTCCGAAAATCGCAATTGCCCAGCGCCATATGTGTTCGCCCACGCTGGTCCCCGAAGTCGACGAGGGTGCTTGTGTCTGCTGCTGGTACAGTTCCTCTGCGAGCAAAGCCGATCTCACCCTCATATATTTAATTGAAAATCGTCGGAGAATGCCTGGTTTCACGACTTGAGTGAAGAAGCGATGAAGTCCGCCGTCAGAGTCGATGATATTCTCGCCGAATAACCAGGCGAATATTCCGCCCGGCACGCGGTGATAGAGCCCATTCTTCTCCAAGAGTTGACCCTCGTTTTTGAATACCCTCGACACAAACTCGGGCTTGGTAGCTAAAACGACCCATTGCCCATCATGCCAGATGCCAACAGCACCGGCTGTCTCTGCCAGATGTCGGACACGAGTATTGTAGAACTCCACCCGGGAGCGGCCACGCAGGATATCATAGACCAGGGTATAAAGTGGCACGACCGGAATGTTCCTGGGGAGCCTCGTCTTGGGGGACGTAAGATAAATCAAGGTGCACAGATTCAGTCCTAGGAAGCAGATAAACGCCGAAATAAGCATCATTGTGTTGGATACGCAATGGTAAGGAGCAATTGTCCAACGGAGGCCGTCCGATCGGTTGTTGAGATGCCCGCCCAAACGGCATACCATTCTTGTACCATACAAGCTGGCGAATCCTATTTCATAGGCGGTGAATAACAACAGCATCAGCCTTGTTGTTAAGCTCCAATTCGATGTGGTAAAGTCTAATTTCTTTACCAAACCATATCATAGGGAGTAAACAGGAAAACAGGAAAACAAATCAGTGAACGGTGAATGTAACCAGAACCAGGATGGGAAAACTAGTGCATCGGACGGCATATTTGTCTCAGCTCATGCAGAGAGAAGGCAGAAGCAGGACTAGGGCTTAAAATAGCGGTGAACCAAATAGAGCCACTAGATGTGGTTCAATAAAGGAGGTAGGTTATGGCACAATATACGCTGATGACTGGCACAAGTCAAGCTCAATTTCCTCAGCACAATGGGGCACCATCAGGCCGTGACCTTCCAGCATTTAGAGACTTCAGACGGCGAGAGAGAGCTATTTCGCCCTTGGACTAGCTACTGGCCGCCCCTGCCCGGGAGTCATCTGTATAAGTGGCTTGAGGAAGAGATTCCCGACGCCCTCACTTGGCGTTTCCAGCCGGACAGCCCCTTTGACCAGCCGTGGAAGATTTGGATCAAAAAACTCCGAGAAGCGGGCAAATTCTACGCACTAGACCCTCCACAACGGCCTGATCCCGTGGCAAGTAGTCATGGCAAAGTCGCTGATGAAGGTGCAAAACAAAAGGAACTATCGCGTCAAGAGAATACGCGACGGATTGACGAGGAGATCAAATCGTTGGAGCTTCCGGCGCAGCAAATCAACAACTTCGAGTACCTGGCTTGGGATCCCAGGTTCCTGGTTGAAAAGCCATTCCGTTCCCGCCTCCCATTTCTAGATGGGCTGAGACAAGATTATGTGCTAAGTCAGCCCTACAGGGTCCCCATCCATGATATCTCGGGGGCGGAGAACCACTTAACTCTCGACACATCCGGCTTCAGTTTTCTACGGGTTCCAGCGAAAATGGACGAATGGAGCGATGATTCCATCCGCAATCAATACTTGCCACAAATGCAGCAGTGGTTAAAAGAGTATTTTGGCAGTGAGCTCGTTTATATCTTTACATACAGCGTAGGTTCTCGGGTTTCCGATGGTACCGAGTAGCTGAACCCGTTTATTAATTCCCTTCCGTACTCCTTAGCTCCGATGCAAAGATAAACACCGAAACCCTGCCCAGCCATGGTTGGATCCAGTAATGCGCGTTCACTGCGGTATGATCCCCATGATTACCTTCCTGTCTATCATTCTTCATTTCTCTCATAATGGCAGATATCACCCCGAAGGCCAGCGTTACCAACTTAAAGGTTCTAATGCCTGACAAGGCTGCCGACTTGCGGCGGAGGCGGCATCGTTTTATTAAGTATAACCCGTCACCCCTCTCAATTCTTTTACGATATCACCATTATGGTGTTGCTAACACAGTCTTCAGTCTCTGGCGGCCCCTCACGGCACCATCCCAAGACTATCCTCTGGCCGTATGTGATTTTCGCAGTATTTCCACGACTGACCTCGTTGCCACGGATGTGATCTTCCCGCATTACTGCAATGAGGGTTTCGAAGTCAGGCACAGCCCACACCATCGATGGTTTTATAAACCAGGAATGAGTGTCGACGACGTGATCCTGTTCACTATATTTGACAATGACTCTACCAAGGCTACATGTAGGCTTTCTCTTTTCTTCTATTTTTTTTTTTTTTTTTTTTACTTTTGGTAGAGCCAGATCTTAATCATGGAAATAGTGTGTCCCCATGCAGCCTTCCTCGATCCATCTGCTCCGCTGGATACGCCTCCTCGTGCGAGTATTGAAATACGAGCTATTGTTCTTGGATAGCCATATTCCCGGAGAACAGGTCTACCCTACTAGGATGCTGTGGAGGTCACTTTCCTTTGCCTGTGATTGGATGCCTTCAGCCCCATTGGTTATCTTGTATACACCGGTCTAGTTGGGAAATATTGTCTATTTAAAGGACGCAGTTGAGTTGATGTGCGACTTTCACCACAAATCCCCGCTAGCAGGCCCCTACTAACCAACCGTGGTTAAATGCACTTCCAGTCGGCCTTGATTTGTGTCGGTTTTATGGGTCTAAATTTCAATGGCTTTCAGAATTCAATTTCTCCTACCTTAGGCGCCTACTTATATAAAGTTAGTGGTTTATATGAAACATGTGGTATTTATCAATATACTTATCTAGGTCTGAAATGTCAGTTGAATATTTATACGGTTGAAGTGGGTGGTGGTTAATTAATCGTTCTTAAGACTATAGAGTTAGTAATTGTCAAAGTTGATGTATATATTATAAACCATCACTACTTCCCTACCAAACCATGGCAGAAATTCCCTTATATCTCACCAACCACTAGATATTCTGAATTCATATCTCGTGGGTAGATAGACTAGGTCCTAGGATATCTGGTGATATCAATATTTCCAACGAAAACATAACGTAATCCACAACCGAACGGCCATTCCGCCCGCTAAACCATAGATTATCTGGCTGCGGCCAAAATTGGAGGCGATGAGTCAGCTGACAGGCTGGTCACGAGACTCATGACTATTAAATTTGGATTCGAAGTGGGAAGTTTCCAATTATCATCAGTGCTCTCTAATCTGACGACATAGCTATCCGCGCAGCATTATCCTCTGCCACAAGGACCGCCAGATTGGAAAATCGACTTCGACGGATAATTCGGGGATTTCGACCAATCGATTCGGACGCATTAGACTCTGATCACATTCGAATCCTCCAAAGATTCGAAAATTCACGCAAAATTGAGGACAGTGACTATCTTGCGACTTGTGATGTGAACTTCGGAATCAAAATGGCGCGACCGGAAACTAAGGGCGGCGTAGTGGGGCCTGGAGGCCGTGATTCTGCGCCAGAGAGTCGATCTAAACTACCCCTACTTTGACCCCATGGCAACCTTGGTCAGCATCACATATATCTCCAAGACTCGGTGGAATGTTGAGAGGCCCCATGATTACCCAAATCCCACTGGTATCATTGCTGCGTGTAAATACTGATGGACTGGAAGTCCTGGCGGTGTAATTTGCGCTACAACATACTACAGCTGGCAGTGCAACACAGATGGACAACTAGAAGTCGCCTTCCCCACTGATGTGATATATACGTAGACGGCTAGAAAGTTATGAGCCTGTGACCCCCTTATACTATGCGCTGCTTCGTCTTGGCGGATAAATCGTCTCTGCTTTCCATCTCCGCCACTAGCTCAATGAAGTCACTATCCCCCTGTTTCGCCAGCTCCTCAAACCTCGGTGCATGATCTCTTAACCAAGTGGCGTCCTCTCCAGCCTGCAGCCACCGTAAGCGAGGACCGTGAATTACAAAGTGATCTTTCCTGAGGGGATCGTCTACGCCGCTTACCCGTGGTAAAAGAAACCCATTTTCCATCCCCGCGGTAATAGTACCCATAATGAAGACTCGATTCAGCTGGCTTTCTTTGGTTCCGGACTGGTCTCCCTGCACAACGATCTGATTCCAAACATCAGTGACACGCTGGGCGAGCTCTTCGAAATCGGCCGTGGTTCGATTGCCGCCGGGTCGAACATAGGCAATGATGCGATTGATCGAACGCTGCTGACTGTTTGGCAGTGAATCTCTCAAGGGATGTATGAAGAACGAACCTCCTTTCCTCCTATATAGCTGCAGGAATTACTTGCATCCACGAAGCGGACATTGACGAAAAGGCTGGGGGTGGTAAATTTGCGCGTATGAAGAAGGGTGATGGCCTGAGCAAGCTCGTCGCGCTGAGCTTTACTCAAGGCAATACAGTGTTCGACTTCATACAATGGCATGATTGATTATACTTCGTATGAAGATGACCGTAGCAACTGCTCTCGTCCTGAGAAAGTCAAGCAAGGAAATTTCCGAGTGATATATATACCTTGGCCTCGGGCGCTGGACTGATTGATCAGTAATGCGGGGGAGGAGACTCGGTAAATTCAACATGTCTCTCGCCCGAGAAACCAACAATTTTGCAATGGACAGTATTCTATTCTTCTAACATATCACCCAAGAGACCCTTGCCATGGTTAATCTGCTCCATTTATAGTCGGGTAGCTACCTGAATAGTAAATATGTAACATGAACTAGGTGACTAGGCGTTCTAGATTTTGTTTGTGCTCCTCCTACATTCTCGAGTACTGACCCTACTCGGTATATTACACTACATCTCTGAAATCGACCCGCCAAAAAATGCAATATCCCCAAGGCAACGGCCTTTAGACACCAATATTTGATGCAAAGACAGCTTTACATCCCAACCAAAGCAGGGGAAGCCTAAGCGAATGAGAGTAAAGGTACTGATGGGGATGAGGAATTGGGCATCAAAGATCGATTTACCTACCGCGTAGATATACCATATAGAGCTGATTGACCGGAGTAGGTCCCAGTACAGGCATATTCATGCGTGTGGGTCAACTTTGCTCCCAGATCTGTCATCAACGAGAAATGTCCCCGAGAAGTGGCCGAGGGTAGTGACAAGAGGACTCGTTGCCAGTGGGATCAGTAATCAAAGGCGAGTTGAACTGACGGTACTGGTCTGTATCTGAGTGGTACTGTACACGGTACCGTTCCGTACAGCAGCTGGGGTCGCTTGGTCAGCAGACCCACAAGCATCTCGCTATGGATGGAGTTGATCTTAGAGACTCTTGGTGATGCTATGATATATTGTATGGGGAGTTTTACCTCTATCAGACCGTTAGACGGTAGTAGTGATACAGATCCACTGTGCATGTATCTGGATCTCTCAGGTTTGGTCTCCCAGAGCTAATAATTTATTGGATATCCCCGAGAACTGAGTCGTTGCAGAATAATCTAATAGTTGAAGTCTAGGCAGTGTGGAAGTATCACTGATGTTTAAGTCTAACTGGCCTTGGCATGTGTCCAAGCTGACTTACGTAGCGGAATGGCATCTATAAATTTCCAGAGTGTCTCGTGGTAATCGACGACTATCGTAAGCACCTGAAGAACTACCTAAACCATGAATTGTTTATTGATCTACGTAATGTCAGCCACCGACTACAACTCCGAAGGACAGATAGGTCTGGGCCCTGAGTCTGTTGAAGGCGATATGGCCTGGCAAGAGTTTGAACCCAAGCCCTGGGAAGAGACCAATGTGGATATTGAGCGCACACATATGTGGGCCAACTGACCCATTCTATTGACGATTGTACTATTCTGCAGCTCAAGTTGAAGCTAAAGGAACCATCCCCAATATTTGTTCCAATGAAGATGGTTTTAGTGAGATCATTGCTCATAAAAAATCTGAATCCCCGGGCCACTGAATCTCCGCACAAGTGACAATCCAATTCAAAATACCCCAGATTTGTTGGGATTGGCCTGACTCCCACCGAAAAGTAATCCACGAGTACTATAGTATGTCAGTGACAAATTCAGATTGACCAGATTAAATGGGTCATTCTTTACCTTTCCATTTTATGAAGACGCACAAAGTCCCATTGATATGCGTCTGGGAGGATGCCAAAGACAGCGACGTTTGACTTTCGCGCGCTACGTCATGCGCATTGGACAGCGCCTAGCTTATAATGTTAGATATACAGTTTATGGCATATATAGACAATAAAACAGCTCGTAATGCTTACCCATGTACCCCAACAATTGGGGCGATCCCGAAGTTACATGCCTCGCCTTCTTAGCCTCCAATATAATTAATTGATGTGCTTGGCTTTTGTGTGAGGTATACCATATCGAATAGTCTGCTTCGCCACACGCTACGACCATTTGCGAAAGCCCGATGCTCATTGGGGTCTCGAACCCCAGGTGCATAGTTCTGGCTTCTTGGGGGGGAAGGTGGAAGGGGGGGGCCTCTGTTCTCATAGAACAGCCTGTAGGATGAGGTTGATCTGGACTCTGGAAAGCGCCTCATTCTCGAGGCTTCAATCAGTTAAAGTATCTCGATCCTTCAGGCCGTCGGCTGATCAATCAATATGGCATTCACATCATTCCAGTCCAGTTAAATAAATCTTCACCAAAAGAGAATTAACAGATGGGATGAGGTGTGAAGAGATTGATTGCGTGCAGGAACTGAGTAGTAGCGACTCGGGTCTTGTTGATAGCCCGGTTGACACATGATGGTCTCGTGATACTGTACAAGCAGCAAAGACATGTCCAGGTATAATATCTCAATATATTCTGGCACACTTGTGAGGCTAAATTCGGTTCACATTGGACTAGGTTATCTACCCTACTGTTTGATCATACTATAGTCTTTGCGACGTGTCCACAATATACATATGTTCTTTCATCAAAACCCACTACCTATGGGAATACACGGATAGTCCGAGCCATCATCAATCCTCCGCACGCCGCACAGCATAATCAGATATTGAAATACTCAAGGAGTATAGGCCTCGATAGCATTAAAGAGACGTGCGCCGTCAGCGTTGTCCTCGTTTCGACGCTCCAAGGTATTCTCGACTTTGCGCTCTGAAGGCCGATCACCATAGGAATGAATGATGAATAGATTTGCACCTTCTGGGGTAACCTCCTCCCTGCGGTGCAAGGCATCATTGACCTTGTGATCGGCGGGTGGCGGACTGTAGGCGTTGATATTGAATGAGTGTGCGCTTTCCGGTGCGACATCCTTTTCAGCAGCGACCTGTTCGCATTCATTAATTCTTATACTTCGTACTTATGGGTCTTGGATCCGTCCATACTTTCGAGGTAGGGGCGGCAGAGGTCATGCTGACACCCATCAGGAGCGAAACAAGGGGCAGGAAGGTCTTCATTTTTGCTCAAGTCTCTCTTGCTAAAGGCTTCAAAGTGAAAATTGGAACGGCTTTGGTTTGTGTCACTTGCAGTATGGGAGAACTTGGGGCCGCCAGGTTAGGGTACTTATATAACTTTGACGATAAGGAGAACATATTCCAATGGCCTATCAATCTACGAAAGGCTCGTCACTCAACCTGTCATGATATCCGTAATCGGATGCAAATCATCCCCGTGCCCCGGGAGCAGAATGCAGTAACGTTACATTAAGCCACGCCAGGTTATCTGATCCTTTGCTAGAAGGATCTGTCTCATGCCGCGCTATTTGTTATGGTTGTTTGATCGCAGCAAATTAAATCATAGAAGTATCCGACCAGTCGCAATACCACCGAGCACTGCCTGTTCTCCATCGGTTCATCTCAGACATCCTGTCTTTGCTGCAACCAGCAAGGAAGACAGCCATGGTCCCTCAAAGATCGCCCGAACGTATTTCGGAGGAGGGCTGGAGTCCTACTCAGCCATTCCTTGAACAGCATATCTCTTTGAAAGAGGAATCCTTCATCCCGCGAAGGGGTAGTCTGACCTGGATCCTTCACATTTTGGCCTTGTGCGTGTCTCTCACACTGGGCCTAGTGGCATTTACCATGAAGCCAAGCGCCCTGCAGTGTACCCGCCAACTGTCGCCATACTGTATGCTCTCCCTCATCACCCCCCATCTACATACCATGCTTGCCTTAAGCATAATACTGTCATGATGTAGTCTAACGCAAACCTCAGCTCCACTTATAGAAGAAGGGTCTATTAAGTATGAATCCAAAAACTTCGCCAACGAATTCGACAAACCTTCGAACTATCGTGGAAAGCCAAACGATCTGACCGAAGCATCGTGGAAAGGGCTCTGGGAAAGTAAGCTACACCACTTCTCCAACACAGACGCGACACTAAGCCAGATAGCTCCTGCAATCGGAGTACCAGAGGAAAGACTAGAGGTACTCAATAAGTCCGGACCAGCAGGTTTGAACTGGTTCCCTGCTCCTCGTACTTCTGATCATGGTGCCGAGGATGAATTTGCTGCTTTGGTTGAGGTCTTCCACCAGTTACATTGCATAGTAAGTCCCTCTCCTGTCTTTCATTGTACAATCAATTATTCACTCAATCCTGGCTAGAATACCCTCCGTCTGGAGGTCCATAAGAACAGCTACTACGAGTATTTCGGCGAGTGGCCAGATGGAAGTGGCCCTGGGAATGAGGAAGTTAAGCAGACTCATATAGGTACTTCTGCCACCACTGGCAAGCCAGACAACCACTATCTAGCATCGATTACTAATGCAATACTCAGATCACTGCATTGAACTCCTACGCATTACTCTTATGTGCACCTCGGATGTGACACCGTTGGTGTTTATAGATGACCCCCACGCCTTTCAAGGACGAATCCCCGATTTCAATACCATGCATACGTGTCGGAACTTTTGGGAGATTCACGAATGGGTTGAGAAAAAGGGCCTGCCTCCATTATCCTGATTTTAGTCACGCTACCCTTCCCTACCAAGCCAAACAGATTGTTATTCTCATGACCTCCTCCCATGTTTACGTAAGCGCTAGGATAGATCTTAAGTAACCAGGAAATCCTGTGTGAGGGGCTTGAGCCGCCAAGGAACGGTATCCGCCGGCGTATCTTCTATAGTATGCGTTGTTGTGGATCCATATTCTCTTGGCCCATGTAGGTGATTTGATCGGCGATATTGTTCCTCTTGCATGGGTGGGATTAGCTAAGACCTGCAGGACTTATACCCAAGAGAAATGGTCCGGGAACATGATCCATCGCTGAACTCATCATGTTAGTGATTGTCTAGCTACAGCCATACGAGTTTTAGGACGCCTAAGAGCATGAGCATGTCCTTGTGTGTGGTGTTGGTCTTCGCGGTGAGAAATCCGCTGTTGAGAAGGAAGATGTAACCACGGCAGACGCTCAAGGCATGCGGGATATTATAGTCCTCCGATCATTTTGCCTTTGTTCACTTCGCTACGCGTGGATGGGCATTGACGCACTTTGGGCTAAACAGGGATTTCATCCAACGGCTCTGGAGTATGCCATGCAATGTAACGCTGTTCGGTGACATGGTATGGAGATGTTAAAATATGATCTTGAATGAAGAATCAGGATATACCGTATGCAGTCAGAATACCTAGATTCATTGCTCAACGAGGATATCTATCCTTGCACAGAACAGAAGGGTTTGTGCCGTGTGCATTCGATCCTACCACCGCAATTGCACTCTTGTCTATCTTGAAGACACCCCTCTCAGCTGGCCTAGAGCTTCATCGTGCGGCCTGACCACCATGAGGCGCCTCTTACAGGACATTAGACACTCAGCACACGTGTCACTCCAGAGGAAGCAATACGCCCAGGTGGGATCTAACGCATTGTCTGCTCCCCCTCATTCCTTGTTGGCCCGCACATTGCCCTGGTTCCTACAGCTGGCGTTCTTTTTCACTACGTTTGGGTTTCTCGCGTTCAGGTATCAGACAGTCGCTACAGAGCAGGCGTGCACCTCCCGCCTTTCATCCTATTGTACGTACGTCGGACATATGGAAATCTTGTATGGTAGCTGAACTCGGAATAGCACCAATCATAGATGCAGGGGTCATCCGATATACGTCTTATAACATAGCTGGTGATTTTGAACAACCGTCCGTCTACCGAGGACGACCGACTAACACAACAGAGGCAGCATGGAAAAAATTGTTCATAGGTATGACAGATCCTCAATTTGAGAATGTATGTTGCAGTCGCTAGATTGAAGCTGAGCTCCTCAGCACCGGGCATCAATGTCCCAGAGACAAAACTCCCCTTGCTGAATAAGTCTTCCACCGTGAACTGGCTCCGAACTCCCGAGGATAAAGGCGACGGTTACGTCGGGTACCTGGAAGTGTTTCACCAGCTGCACTGCTTGGTGGGTCAAACATTCTGCCACTCGCTTGAGACAACTTATTGACCGGAGACGGATAGCACATGGTCCGACTAAAGATCTATCAGAAGGAATACGAGGAAGAATTCGGGTATCCAGCGGCCCAGTTTGAGCCGGAACACGCTAATATTACAGCCACGCATATCGGTGAGTATCTGTGTATCTATCCTAAATCACGACGTTACCCTTTCTTAACAACCGCGTAGACCATTGCCTCGAGACGCTGCGGTTAAACATGATGTGCACGGCGGATGTTACACCGGTGATGATCGTGGCAGATGAGACAGCGCCTCTGGGTCGCTATGTCGATTTCAATACCATGCACAAATGTCGGAATTTTTGGGACATCCGGGCGTGGGTTGACCAGAATAAAGTAATGGACTGAAACCTTTGCCGTACTTGCAGTGAAGGGTCGGACTATGCCCCTGAAGTACGTAGGAGTGAGTGGCTAGCAGTGAAAATAACGGAAAATTGAAGGATCTGTTAATGTCTTGAATCAATTGATACATTTGTCTACATCACATCGTGTTACATCATGTCTCTCATAACATCGCCAATAGCCTCTGCACCACCGCCGCCGCCAAGCAGCTTCTCGTTCAAAGTCTGGACCGTGACTCGTCGGTAGCTAGTCAACGGTGGTGTTCCATTGTCTTTCACCTCCAATATGATATGCAATAACTGCCCTCTAGGGAGCGCTTCGCGACTAATGAGCTCCAGACAGCACTTTTCTGGTGGCGGCACAGTTACTTTGACCTTGCTTCCAGCGGTGTTGAGTGGCTCAAATGTCAGCTGTCCAACTTCGTGACGGACGGACCACTGTGTCGCGCTCGGGTCTTTGTACTGATACCATCTGAACGTAAGGGAATCGTTTGTGTCCGGGTCGTATGTCTCCGAGGCGTCGAGCTCGAATGTCGAACCAGCCTCCAGCTCGAGATGTAAGGGTTCTAATCCTTTGCTGCCGTTCAGGATGATGACTGGCTGGTGATTGGCCTTGCTCAACTCAGGCGAGAGTGTCCACTGCATCCGCGCCGCAAAGTCATTTTGGAAAGCGTCACGCCACCGCCAGATCGTCGCGTGGTTGGACTTGTGCGTCCGTCCGTCTAACCCAACCACTTCATCGACAGTGTCACTGTAGTGTCCATTCCGAAGGCCCTTGGCGCTGATATCCGTCGCGATGTATCGACCTCCCCATGAGCCCCACTCCGGATGTTCTGGCACTCCAAGGCCATTCTGAATCAGATAGAGGAAGGTTGGGGTATCACCTTCGGGGATGAACATGTAGTCCGGGTATGTGGAGCCAAGAGGTCCAATTTGGATATTCTCTCGGATCCATTCCTTGCTGATCTTGCTTGGATCGGGACCGCCTTTATCAAATCCATACCAGCCATCGCCGGAGATACCGCACCATGCTGCCATGCCATATTGATTCCATCCATGAACCGAACAAATATAGAAGAGATCAGGGTATCTGTTGCGAATCCATACACCGGTATCGTCCTGGTCGGAGATCGTATAGACACGCAGCTTCGATCGGAGTGCTGCCGCAACTTCTTCGGACTTGGTGTTTTGGATCTTGAGCAAGACCGAGGCCAGTACATTGGTGCCACCCCAGCATAAAATCCAGAGAGGCTCATTCGAATCAGCCTCGATGCGCTCTAGTAATAATTGACCGCCCTCACTGAGTGGAATATCGTCTCCGACCGCGGACATGCCATATGTCTATCGCACTTGGGTCAGCTGTCGATTCACCGACGGAAAGCCCATATTTGCAGGGAGACTTACCTCAGCGCCTTTCTTAATCAGACCCCTCATATATTCCGCCGTAGGGTACGGATCTTGTGGATGGGCATGAGCATTCAAATTGTCGACTACCTTTTCATAGCCATCGACGATCTTATGCATGTCCTGTGGACACACCTTGGTTTTCATCCAGGTCGATGTACAGGCCACCAATCCCTCTGTCTGGAACTGATTCGAGTAGAGAAGATACCGAACCAGTGATTCGGCATCGTCGGGTTCATTGGAGATATCGCTGAGGATGAACACCCGTGGCTTGGAGGTGAATGTCTGAAGACGCTCGGCGTGTGCCATGGTGAGTTCTGCAGTCAAACGAGAGAAATGCAATGAGTTTCTCAACGTTGCTGGGAACCGCTACTTATTTCAAATCTCCAGACCACGACAGATAAAAAATATGACGACATGCCCAGGACAGAAGTCCACATATGCGAACACGTTGCGAGGATAGCACCAGCATCCACCGTTGGCGGAAACAGGCAGTTGCAGCCACCAACTACTTCGCCAGGACGAAGAACCGGAGTGGGCCCAGGCGGGGCCGAAACAGGCAGTTCCAAGCAAGCCGGAATTGCATCGGGAGTTTCATCGGGAGCTTCAAGACTTCAGGTTCGAGGCGGAGCAAGACGTTCCCCACAGTTTCACTACTGGCCAATTTAATCCACCCAGAAAAGCCCCATGGGGGTTCCGGCTTCCCCCAATCTCGTGGAGTTAGCCCTGGTCGTCCCAACTCAATCCCCGCGGGCGTACAATTATCCCCAATAGACAGTATGGGGAAGCACCAGGCTACCAAGAACGGTGCCAACCCTAAGCTGATGGCGTCGGTAGCTTCGTTAGTCTCATGAGCCATCGGTCTGGTCCGTATACCACTCCGCTTTCCGCTGTGGCGACTCGACGTGGTGTGTTCTCGAAAAATATAAGTATGCCGCGGAGACTCTTGTCCCGTCGCGATGTGCATGTCATCTATTATTCTCACCTTCCACTGACTCTAATTGTGCCGATTTGGCGACGGTCGGCAAGATGTTGGGGTCCTTCAAGCAGTCCGCTCTGTATCAGGAGCTCAATGCCCGTCTCGTGTTCATCGGATGTTTAGTCTCCTTGGGCGCCATGGGATTCGGCTTTGACAACTCCTGGTGGGGAGGTGCGTTAGGTCTCGAGCAGTTTAACAAACATTACGGAGTATATGATCCAAGCACCGGTGGATATGTTCTTCCCTCGGAGAAGCAGTCGGCCGGCACGGGTACCGGTTCGGCTGGTATCATTCTAGGATGTCTCGCAGCTCCTTGGTTATGTTCGCATTTGGGAAGGAAACCGACATTGTTGGTGATGTCGGGACTTCTGACCGTCGGAACGGTTCTGGAGGCTTCCGCCGTCACCTCCTTCTGGCAACTGGTTGTTGGCCGTATTGTGGTCTATTCCGGCATCGGCGTAGCTTCCAATGTGGTGCCGATGTATCAGTCCGAATGTGCTCCCACCAAGGTTAGAGGTTCGTACAGTGCTCAAGCGATCTCCTGGCAGACAGAAGGTGGATGCTGACCATCTCCATCCAGGGGCGTTTCTGACAGCATACTCGATTTGGAATACATTTGGTGGCTTCCTCGCGACCCTGGTGGTTTTCCTCTGTCAGAATATCAAAGGCGAGTGGGCCTATCTGTAAGTGTCATGGCTTCTCTGCACCCATTTGCTCTGGAAATGCTTGCATTGACTAACCAACACGTAGCACGGTCATTCTCTGTCAGCTCTTGGTTCCACTAGGCATCGTGCTGGGATATCCCTTTCTCCCCGAGACCCCTCGATACTTGGTCTATCGCGGACGGCTGCAGGAAGCCAAGGCGTCCATGAAAGTTCTGTTCGGGGCCGACTACAACGCCAGCGAGGAAATCCAACTCTTGCAACTCCAGCTCGAAGAGCAGCTTGAGTTCCATAAGGCAACAAGTGTGCTAGACTGCTTTCGTGGGGTGAACCTGCGACGGACCATCATCGCGATGGGCGTCCAAATCCTGCAGCAGGCTCAGGGTATCTCGTTTATCAACAACTTTATCGTAACGTTCATGAAGCAATTGGGATTTCCGGATCCATTGAAGTCGAACGTCATTGTCCAGACTTGTGGTCTGGTGGCCAACTGCATCTCGCTATACACTTTCGACAAGCTCGGACGGCGGATCAACATGCTTGTGGGTGCTTTGCTCATGGCCGCCATGATGATGGGGGTCGGTGGCGCCAGCGCATACGGGACGGCCAACCTCACCGCGATAGCCCAGAACGGGTGCGTCGCGATGCTCATTCTGTGGTATGTCTTCTACGGTTTATCATGGGGGCCGGGTGTGTGGATCCTGTCCGGTGAGGTCGGAACGGGGCAATTGCGAGAACGGACCTTGCTGTTGGCATCGCTCGGCAGCTTTGTCACTTCCGTTCCCATCAACTTCGTGAATCCATACGTTCAAGCGTCTATCGGCGGTCGTGTCACATTTATCTACGGCAGTTTCTCCGTTGCCGCGATCGCTTTCGTGTATTTCCTGCTGCCCGAGACCAAAGACCGGTCCCTGGAGGAGCTGGACGAAATGTTCCAGAACAAGATCCCCACGAGAGAGTTTTCCACGTATGTTTGCACGGGTCTGGGGGCCCAGATTACGCAGTTGGAGAACAAGGACGACCACAGTGACCTGAAGGTGAAACAGGTTGAGCACGTAGAAGCAGCATTGTAGATCGGATCTGCCTTTACTGTTAACGCTGATGAGCTGAATGAATCCTGGTGGGAGACTGGTGTACATAATATCTATTGCCTAGGGTAGTTTGTCACGTATTTTTATTCATATCTACGATCGGTACGAAATTGAAGCAATGGTTCTATTCACATAAATGGAATGCCACATTGCATAATTAATGGTAAGCATCGCCTGTTCTATGTCAAGTGATGTCGAATTCCTATACCGAATCTGGGCCGCCCCATGAATACCGTTTGGGGGTTTCTTCTGACAGATTTACGGGGAACAGGCTCCTTTCTTCTCCGTACATTACGCATACGCGTTGCTAGTTCTTCTGGAGTGTCCGTACGTTAAGAGTCACGACAGATCCTGGCGGAACATTGGGCCCACAACTCTCGCTTCGCACGCCGCCCCACAACATGATTCAAGTCCTACCCAAGGCGACTTGAACGGTTGGTTGACGAGATTTAATGGTAGAATTGCATCGATATCCTTCTATCCTCTTCCATGGTCGTAGTCGGGATGTACTCGGTGGTCATGGTTTAAACTGGATGAAGGCTGTGCCACGGCTACCACGGCCAGGGGAAAGAGTAACCTCCACCGCATGTTCTCTATTCGGACCCTCCCATCTATCATTCGGAAGTCTATTTATCATAATTGATTACTTTAACCAAGGGTGCCACAAAATATCTGCCTGGGGTGCAGCAGACATGATTCGGAAACTGGTGGCTCCGGGTGCCTGTATGGGGAGATCCCGATCGAGAGAAAACGGCAACCCTAATTGCTCAGTGGAATCCACCGGGTTCCCACCGGCGGAATCGCACCACAGGGTCCAGCTGGCGGCCATAGTAAATACCGCTCCCACAGTTGTTCCCCGGTCGTCGGGCCGGAGGAGTTGAGTCTCTCCGATTGCTAGCTGCATCGCTGGGTTGTTCCTCACCCTCTCCCCACACTTGGCTCTCAGACCCAACCCGTCGGCTTCAGATATTTACCAGGATGGTCCATCGATACATTATACGACTCTCAAGTGAACCTCCATAATGAAAGAACAATGCACCAAGTCTGGGATATGCTCCTGTTGGGGAAGTAGGAGAATATATATCCGGTGGAACGTCTGAGACCGACCAAGTAGCAAAGGAATACCTTGGCGACAAATACGGTCATTTTGTTCAGTGCGCCACGCAGAGGAGACAGCAGAGAGCCAATTGAGTGGTCAGAGCTTATAGATATCCTATCTACACCCTGCACACCGAAGGTCTAAAGTATTCCTATGCCAGCGTTGTTATTTGGGCGACTTTACGGCAACCATCCGAGACAACCCGGTCAGAACTGTAGCACGAGAAGGCCATCGATGAGGCTGCACATCAACATCGCTGTTTCTGGCAGGTGGCATACAGTTTGGAATCGAAGACTCCGGTCGATTGTGCATCGTTGTGTCGCATCCTCTCAGTGACTTCGACGAAGGGCTATGGAGGGACCAGGAGGCTGCTGGCTGTCACCATCACGGCAATGAATTGGGACAAACGAATTCGTATAGGATAGACACAGACGATCCCTCCACATGCCTTGCTTGCATTGATTTGATGAACTTTGCATATATGCCCCTGCACTTAAAATATGCACATGCGATCATAAAGCATCATAGTTTGACATAACACCTCGCCGCGGAAGTCAGCGAAAAGAACCGGGATGGAGCAGGATATACTACAAAGGGAAACACCACAGGTGTCAAGACTAAACTGTTGTACTTCAGAAGGAAGATTGATTGCTTGCATTCTCATTCGAAAAGACACATACACCGAGTGAAGCCCAAATGGATTTCCAATCGGTCTGGATTGAAACGGGAACAACAACAGGAACAGAATAAATTCAGTATATGAGGCTCTTATCATCTCCCATGTAGAACCTGGATTCACAACATGAATCCCTCGGAGGGGCTGGAAATAGAGATCAGAATATACATGAAAAGAAAGATAATAAGATGTACAACATGATAGTATTGTCCCACTGTCAAAAATATCAAATATCGACTGATTCTCCATGATGAATTACACTAGCCAACTATTTTCATCCGTTTGTGCAGTGCTGTGTTGTAGTAGAGTTTGCAACGTTGAACCAGAGAGGAAACGCGGTGCTTTCGTCGTCTTCTGTGTTTCAGCCATTCAGATGGCTCTCAAGTGCTTGATTGGTAACAATATCATTTGCAGTGGACTGAGTTAAATTCCTTCGCGAGTCTCGAAATTATTTTGACTGAAACTCTATAAAAATCTCCTTTAATGGTAAGTCTGCCATCTCGTCGACCATGGTGTTGATCTTCGTTAACATCTCCTTATCCTAACCATAAAAGATCTTGGCCAGGTTCAGCTCTTGAAAGATGTCTTTGACCTTTGCAACATTATCCCGATTCGTGGAACCATAGCAGTTTCTCAATACGCTCTTTTCTTCATCGTTGCAATGCTGTAAGGCCATGACTGAAAGCCAGCTGCATTTGTGTTCCTGGATGTCGGTACCAATCTTTCCAGTAACTTTCTCATCCCCATAGACATCCAGAAAGTCATCTCGGGCCTGAAAGACAAGGCCCAGCAGCATTGATACCTCATATACTTGCTTTAGCTTCGCAGAGGTTGCAATGCGCAAGTAAACAAGAGGAATGGCCACGGGAAGGTAAAAGGTATAGAAAGCTGTTTTGTGCATGGTGATAAACTCACAATGATCCCAGCAAAACCGATCGAGCTCCACTAACCTTGCTGAAGACATGAGATCACAGTGCTGTCCAAGCTCAGTCCGTAGGGATGCTTCAGCAAACAGCTCGTAAAGGTCTATATACGCTTCGTGTTCATGGAAGCGTTCCTTGAGCGTGACGTAAATTGCAGATTTCACAAGACACGCGTCGTTGATAGCCATCATGCCAACAGCTTCGCGGCGATACCAGCATGGCTGGCCACGCCAGGTGGATGATCCATCCATAATATCGTCCCAAATCAAATATGCAGCGTTGAGCAGTTCGACGAGGCACCCCAGTACTTTCAGGTCCTCGTTTTGGACCCGGGACAGATTTTGACCATTCAGCATCCAGCCACTGTCAAGAACAGTACGGCCACGTAGGATATTTCCGCCTTTTGTTGTTGAGAACAAGACACTTGTGTATATTAGCTGGTTGACCTGAACCAGAGGATAATGTACTTTGATCCATACGTACTTGTAAAATTCTTTCGGCAGCCTCGGGCGCAAGCCCTGTTTGGGACATACCATCTGTGGCCAGCTTACTCACTTGAACCAAGTCGCTCTGAAACTGCTCAGAAGAAGCGATGGCCATGGTGATGTGACTGCTTCACAAATGCCGATTATCGATTGAAATGTGTGCCGGGTAGGAAGGCGCTAAGCGACCCAGTATATAATAAGCTGGGAGGACGCCCCTGAGATCTGACACGAGGCTTCCATCCTGTCCTGCAAGATTAACTACATTGTTGCACAAATATTACTGATCTGGTGTAACGATGCTGCAATAGACGGGTCATGCACAGTGACATCGCATCGTTGATTTGAAGATGTATATATCTCATGCGTGGCCTGAGACACGCGCCTGTGCGTCTAGTTTCCTCCAGAATGACAGGTCAGTCTTGAAAAAGAACGCAAGGGTCTTTTTTGAGACCAATGTATACTTGGAAACACACTAGATCTTTCTTTTAGCCGATAGATATACTTCAGCCACACCCCCTGGCCACGAAACAATTCACTCTCTGGTATCCACTCATGTTGGACGACTTCACCGCACTAAGTATGAAAGATGCACGATACACCATAATATCCTGATATGCTCAATGTACATTACGCAAAGGAGATTTGTGAAGTCCAAGTGCAAATAAAGCTATGCGGAACCACATCTTGGGCGCAGATAGCATCATATTTCCACATCTTGAGGAGCGGAAGCTTGAATAAGAGTTCTAGAAAGTCAGACTTTTATATATAAACACCGCCTCTGCATCAACATCCAGACGAGGTTGTCATGGCACCTTGTGACTCGACGCATTCCACTGGGAATACCTGCCTGATGCAATAAGACCAATATTGAATGAACTGGCTGAGCTCCACTGGGAAGTCTTGGACGACCATACGTCTGATCAGCACTCTATTAGTAGCAAAATCTCGCTAGAGGCTCAATATATACATCTGAGTGCATCCACAACAAAGAAAGCTACGGTGGCCGTCGTCCAGAATACGGTTATGACGAGCTCACTTTTGCCTCGTAAGAAGATGCCGATTAGAGCATTAAGCGGAGGATTCCTCCTGCGCACCGCCTCCATTTCCTTATAAATCATACGTCTCAATTCATCCATTCATAGCTTCAATCCATAGGTCAAACGGACTGGAATTGCCTCGGACCCAGAGCTATATAGAAAAAAGCAGCCGGCATTCGCCACGTTGACTCTCGACACGGAAAGGGTCAGTTGTGGGCAAATGCTACAAATTTAGTCCTCCGTCGTGGGTCTCATCAGACTCCTTTGGGACAGCACGATGCCATCACTGAAAGAGTGTGAGTATACTTGATTAAACAGTATCCCAATAACTGGGAATTCCGGATGCGTCATCTAATACCGCGTATTCTGGGGGCTTTGCGTTGGATTCGTGCCCGTCATGTGTTGAAGGATTATCTGGGCATGTTTCAACCAGTTTCGCATCATGGACATGGTTACTATACTGGGGCGGAACTTCTTCTCCCTCGTCCCAAGTCGAAATGTCTAACAGCGCCTGGCGGCTAGCGCTGGCCGGCGGACAGAAAAGTATATATACTGGGAGGGAAAGACGGACCTACCAGCGATAAGGATGGTGTACCAGGCTGGGTGAATAGAAACGGCTAACTTACCGTGGATAGATGACCATCAGGGTTCAACAGAGTGATTGAAATATGTATCGAATGTCTAACCTGCAGGACCGTGGCTGCGGTGCTTTGTAGACACTGCTGGGTAGACTTTGGTAAATGAAGCAGCCGGGAGCATTGATACCAGCATCTGTCGTCGGTAGTTAAACCCATGTCTTCCCAAGTGGGAGGGTCAAATGCATCGACCAAAACCTCCCGAGATCGAGAAGCAGGAGCTGGTCTCGATACCGTGTGCGTTTCAATGATAGCCGATCTAATGGTTTTCAAGTGCAGCCTCTTAAGTAAAGGAACGAAGCGATATGTGACTCGTATGTTGCCGCCGAATTGGACAACCGGGGTTGGGATGCCGACTTGGTACATTATCTTGTTCGGCCAATCGTTCTCGATGCTCTACCTAATATTAGCTCCTGAAGCTCTGGGGCTGTCTTGTAGGGTGAGTTACTTACACTGGGAACAGTACGCAAAGGCGTATCGTATACCTTTCGAACGCTGATCTCTCTCGATGTGACGACACTCTCGCCTTTCCGGCCATAGATCTGTGCTCTCAAAGAATACCGAATATAATAGTCATCCACACCCGTCATAGATTCCGGTAACCGTCCTGGAAGGCACATTTCAAAAGGAAATTCATAATTACCCGGCCCCAAGATTGTTGTGGATCTTCCTGCCGACACCCGCAGAAAGCTCCAAACATCGTGATGGAAGGGTAACTCCTTCCAAAAAGCTTTGCAATGTCGATGTGAGTCACTGGGGAACGTTGCGTCCCAGCTGGAGAACACATTAGGTCAGTGATAGTTTCGTTCTCCTAAACGTGGTGAACATGTCACATACTTAATATAGTAGCGGCCCTCAAGATGCAACTTGATATCCCACACTCGCGTAGGTTCACTGAGGCATAGAATAACTTTGCCTGAAGCATGGCCGTACTTAATCGTATGCCCTGCTGTAGGGATCCAAATGGTGTTCTGATCCAACCTGCAGGAGACAATCAGCAACCATCCTTAACTACAGTTCATAGCTGGCTGCGCACCTAATAACAAAGTAGGTCGGCTGTGCCTTTCGACGGGAGAAGTATTTAAACGGTTGAATCATCATACCCGTACTGCCTCATTGCTACGCATACTAGTCTACCGGATGTCCATCACAACTTCAATTGATTTATATGAGCCCCTTCTCCCGATCATCTTTGCTTGGGTCACCTTTTGCGGATTCCTCCGAGAGGTTGAGATGTCACTCGTGATTGAATAACATTACAGCAGGGACGGGCGATGTCTATGGAAAAGGACCGGAACGTGGCATTCCATCCCACGAGAGAGATTCCTAAACGTGGCACTTTCATAAAGGGGTAGAATCTTATTTGGGTCGTACGGATGCAAATATAGAAATAAATAGAGGCTAAGTTCAATAGCAGGAGGTGGGCCAACCCACAGAGCCCCAAGCAGGAACATGTTCAAATAGCCTGAAGACATAAAAGGGGTAAAAGAGTCAACCATCCAGACCCAAAAACTGGCATTGCTGCTCATTTGCCAGCTTTAATGCATTAGCCAGCTCCGAGTACGTAATCTAATGCATAAGCCGAGGGCATAAATGCCGGCATAAGACGACCCCGGACATGATCTGCACCCCGATATCCTGGACGCGAAGTGGAACTATTGAGACTAAGAAAGGATCTGCACTTTTCCGTGGACTTTATTGGAAGGCCAGCCTTATGTTACTTAATGATGCATTCCCCTCCTCCCACTGGGAGGTTTTTCTGCATTCCCTATCCCTTGCTTTCAGATATCTTTCAATCTTCGTCACACTCGTGGATCCTTGATGACCACCAGCACAGGCTGAGAAAGATCACTCTCAGCGATGTCCGAACGGCCTCCACCGGCCACTATTGATTCCAATGCGAATAATGCAATCCCTAAGAATAGTTTCCGGCTCCCCGCGTTCCTCGATCACTTCAATGCGCGGGAGCTGAAAGTCTTCTTCCGGTGCTGGGTTGGCATTTGGGTGGCGAGTCTGTTAATCTTCATCACCCCATCGCTGACCAGCATTGGCACCGCTACTTTCTTTGCGAGGTAAAGCTACCCAATGGCCGATTATTGTATCTTTCTTTTGAGCGCATATGTCCCTCGTTCGCAATGCTGAGGATGTGAATCAATAGCATGGTCCTCTTGATCCTCCCGCCGTCCGGGATCGTGTTCATTTACCTATTGGGAGCCCTGACTCTGATTATTGGAATGTGTCTGGCTTGGGCATGGGGCGTCATCACGATGAAGGCCGCTTTCGCAGCCAGACCAGCAGCAGACACGCAGGCCCGACTTGCATCATTGCAACAGACGGCGGTGGCCCAAGCCAATGCGACAGGACTTCCGCCTGCCAGTGTGGTACAACAACTTATCTACGATGGCTACATGCTGGACACGCGGGTCACGGCGGTTACATTCTGTCTCATCTGCACATTCATCTACTTCATGGTAGGAGATCCTCTGCCGTGATACAAACTGACCAGCGAGAAGCGTAATAACCATGCATAGGCTCGTCTACGCGCAAGTAATCCCAAAGCAGCCTTGACCTCCGTCTTCGGAATCATCATCTCGGACCTCTTTCTCAACTTTATCCCCCTTCTGCCCTCGTTCTCGGGAACGCTGCCTGTGACGCTCGTGAAACCGGCCGCCATCGGTGTGGGACTCGGCTTTGCATGTTCGGTACTCTTCTTTCCCCGATCGACCTCACATGTGGTGCTGGATAGTATGGAGGATATCTTGGAGCTACTCCAACAGCCACTGGCGTTTACCTCCGTCACGCTGGGGAAGAAAGCACTGCAACCGGACATCGACCGACTACGCAAGACACATGCGCGGATTATCCAGAAATATCGAGAGATGGAGCCTGGCTTGGCCTTTCTGCCATTGGACTTCTCCGTAGGCCTCTGGGGCCCCGAAGAAGTCGCGTCGTTCAAGGAGCCGATGCGCCAGGCCGTCGCGGCAATTATTCTTCTGCTTGAATTCCACATCGGTCGGATCCATGGGGAAGCGCGCACGGACGAAATCCTTCGCGAACATGCCGAACAAACAAAGGAGGCTGTTATCACGGACGAGAAGCACCCCCACAAGGTTGGAGCCCAGCAGCTCTCCCAACTCGTGGAGCTTCTGGAAGGGTTGCGCTGCCCGGACAGCCAACAACTGTCCCAAGAGGTCGTCGATGAACTGGTCCGCACGAGCGCAATGGCTATCGACGCGTGTCTAGAGGGATTGGCAGTGACAAGGGAGTGCCTTCATATGGTCAATTGCCGGCGATGGGTGAGACGAGCGTCCCCAACCGAACGCGAGGAACTGTACCAGCGAAGCCAGACAGCACTCGAGAATCTCCGAAAGGCTCACAGCGGCTTTCTGCACGATATGACCGAGCTCCTCATTGGGCATTTCGCACCGACGACAAATGGAGACTCTCGTGACCAGCGCAAGTTAGGAGCACTTGTCGTTGGGATGGTCTTCGAGGAACACGTCTGTACTACGATCACTCGCACAGAGGCTCTCCTCGCTCGCGTATCGACGGCTTTCCACGACTCCAAAGGAACCAAGCTATGGTGGCCGACAAGCCTTCGATATGCCGCCTCCTGGGCGTTTCGGAAGAAAGCGAAGACACCAACAGCGGCCATGGCTGTGGAGGACGATCCCGACGAGGCAGAGGACTTGACTAAAGTTGCCCAAGAAAAGCTTCGTATCAGTCGTGGATATCGACCCAAGCACCGCAGCCCCCTGGGACGAGCGATTTTAGGAACCTATCATTGGTTTACTTCGAACGAAGGCGTCTTCGCCTTACGCATGGTGGTTGTTACCATCGCCCTAGGCATCCCCGGTGTCATTCCCCATACTGCTGCATTCTACTATCGGGAAAAGGGCCTCTGGGGGTTGATTATGGCACAAACCGGTTTGCTTGTCTACATGTCGGAATTTACCTTTTCCACTATCGGGCGACTGATTGGGACGGTTGCTGGAGGTGTTCTCGGGCTTTTGGCATGGTATATCGGCTCGGCCAACGGTCCTGGCAATCCCTACGGATTATCGGCCGTTATGGCCGTGTTGCTGGCGATCTTCATGTGGATTCGTCTCTATGTGTCCCCGAGCCTACTTCAAGGAGCAATTATGGGCGGTGCCACTTTTATGCTGGTGGTGGCATACAGCTACGATGATACGTGAGTCCCTCCTTCGATGTCACATAGCGCCACTTCCTCTGCTAACCTTTCAATCAGGCACATTCCACAATACGGCAACCCTGGAGTTGGCTATACGGTCTTCTGGCGACGGCTACTTCTCGTCCTGATCGGCGTTGCTGCCGCGACGATTGTCCAGCTGTTCCCCCGTCCGCCATCGGCCGCCCGACACATCTGCAAGACTTTATCTCACACGATCCGAACGTTGTCCGACCATTATGCCTTGCTCTTATCGTGCTGGGGCCGCTCCCGTCACGATGGGCGTGTAATCGCCGAGTCAATCACCCTACAGTTGAGTGAAGGGCTGGTCATGCTCGACGGCCCTATCGAGATGCTACGGTTCGACTTCTCGAGCTCCCGCTTCGACAGTGAGAGTCTGGGCCGCGTGAAGCTGCTCTGCCATGCCATGAACCGTAATCTGGGACAGCTGTTGGTGTTGTCTGGCAACCTTCCGAGCGAGTTTCAACATCGACTCACGCAACAAACCGCCCTACTGGACCACCAATGCATTGGCGAGATCATGGCTGTCCTGGGGATGTGTGAACAGGCGCTGAAGACAGGCGATGCATTGCCTGAGATTCTACCCACGCCACTCGTCCGACGGGCCTTCGACTACTGGCAGTCCCACCCGACAGAGATTGACTTCTCTCCAGATACAGTGCGGGATGAGCATTACCGCCGCTTCTGCGTGGCCATGAGCGCGTATCTTAAATTCCTCGGCACCATCGATGAATTAGTACTGGTGATCAAGGGGGTTCTGGGTGAGGCGCACTTGGTTTCGCATGAGTTGGGAGACTTTGTTTGACCTGGTGCATGTTGGTTGTGGTGTCGCGGTTTATATTATCAAAAGATAGAACAACAAGCATTATAGACTATGCACGCTCTCGTGGGAGTATAAATGATACCAATGGCAGTGATATTAAGCCTTCCATGAAATTGACACTAGAGCATTAAGGTTTTTGAACATTTTTCAGTCCGTGATTACTGACAACTAAGTATTTCCAAGTTTCTTCTTTTTCTTCCTCTTTTCTGGGGGGGGGATCAAATAAAAAAGTGACTGGGCTCGTCCGAGTATCAAAAATCACTCATCTTTGATGGCAACAGTGACGGTTCCCATGGTACCGGACTCTTGCCAATCTCCAATATCAACTTTATATTTCGAATTATGGTTGAGCATCTTGAACATATTCCGTCTTCCCGTCTGCATGGGAGCGCTCCATGCCAGCGTGCAGATGCGGGCGTCCTTCACATCGTCCATGAGATCGAATGTTCCTTGGGTTCCCGACATAGAGTCGGTTTCACCACATGAACAGATGTCTCTGATGCCGCCATTGTGACGGATGATCATATCATCCACATCGTCGGCTGTCATGATATCGCTCTGGTCCCCTTGCCGATAGAATTGCCCGCTGAACCAATGTCAACAACAGCAGAGGCAGCACCGAAGCACTGCGTACGTACCTGTCAAGGTGGGCGTTTTCGATGCGCAGATCATATTTCGTGCCATCTTCGATCTGGATATCGACATACTGGCCGAAAGCGTCCGCAGGCATGTCGACTTAGTAGAGCACACAATGCTGTTCAATAGAATTAAGATAGTGAGTAATATGTTTGTTGATCACCGATACAAAGCTCTCCTGCTTCATGGCAGGTGGGTTGGGGATAGCATAAGCTATTTAAGTGAGGTGATGATGCAGCTATGACCGCGACACTTAAAGCTTCACCTCAAGAACCGTGGAACGGGCTGCGGTATCCCCACCCCCGCATGTCTGTCACAGCGGACTCCTCGTATATACTCCGGAATAATGAACTCGAGGAAGCTGGCTGCGCCATGGTGTGGAGAAAGATAATTCCGAACGAATGCCGGAAAGTCGACTGTTACCAGATGGACGGATCGGAATGATATTCCCTTGGAAGTAAAGCCACAGCTGTTGTTCGATTCAACATCCGAGGTTGCCAAGACCGCCATCGTATAGACAGCTCAATCGGTGGCCAAGTAAGGCTAGTTTTGCCTAAATCAGTCAAATATTATACATAATCTCTCGCTTTATTTGTTCGACATGCCTGCAGGATATGACTCATCTGTCGACGTGCAGTCTCCGACATTTATTTATGTTGCTATCCGGGACGAGAGCTGAATTGAACACCCAGCATGTTACACCTATGAAGCGAAAGCACCCGTTCGTATCCAGTTAAATTCGCTGTCCAGTCGAGGATCCCGTTAAGAAGACCCTCAATCCTGTCCGGGACTCCTCGGCCAGCCCTTGACTACGAGCAAAACCAAGATATCACTCCCAAAGGATATGGCGGACCAGAACAACATCCGAACGCAACTCCGCCACCTTCCGGTCCTTGAAGGTCCATTCGCTGAAGTGAACTTTGACCACTTCCCTGACACCCCTCACGATGCTTTCAAAAACTGGTTGGACGAGGCGATCATGGCCGGCGTCAAAGAGCCCCATGCCATGACGCTGGCCACGGTTGACGAACAAGGCTACCCAGACGCTCGAGTCCTCATCCTGAAGAATGTCGATGATCGTGGCTGGCACTTCGCCGTCAAGGCAGATAGCCCGAAAGCTCAGCAGCTGGAGACCAATGGATATGCCGCCCTGACATTCTACTGGCCCCAGGTTGGTCGGCAAATCCGATTGCGCGGAACAGCCCGACAGCTGCCAGAAGCTGAGTGCAGGGAGGACTTCGCCGAGCGTCCGTTTAAATCGAGGGTGAGCGCCATGGCCTCGAAGCAAAGTCAGGTCCTCCAGGACCGCGAGGAGCTCACCCGTCGCATTGCGGAAGTAGAACGTGCCGCATCCACTGGGCAAGAGGACGGCTCTCAGAAGTGGAGAGTATATGCCGTGGCGCCGATGGCGGTGGAATTTTGGCAAGGGTCGAATGATCGCCTTCATTATAGGCTACGCTATGTGCCAGAGACAGAAAATGGTGTTTGGCAAAGGGACCAGCTATGGCCATGACATACTCTTGACTCGACGAAACAGCCAAATTCGAAAAGAGAGCGACAGACTCATCCCCAGGTTTCATTATAACCAAGTACTTGACCAAGTCAGGCCCTGTAGGAGCGATTGCACAGCTGTCCGTAAATCACATTCGATTCTTGACCCTATTGCCTAGTGTTCCCAGTAGTCTTCTCGGTGTCACATTGCTCTTGTTCGTCCTTTTTAATAGATGACTAGTATCACAAATAAATCACCGGGGGGGTAGAGATCCTTGACCATCTGCGATGAGTTCTATAGACGGGTAAGGACAGCCGCTAGAGAAAATTATATCCAGGGTAACCACGACACACGGCCAGGTACAGTTTCACATCAGCCGAATGTCGGGGTGGCCAACGACACGAGTTGGCTGGGGTGACGTCACGACCTGACTGCCGATGAGGGTTTCCGATGCAAGCCCTGAAGCCATCAACCAACGCGACCCAGACAACCCTGTTGTCCTTGAACGAAGGTCCGAACGGCTTCTCGAGGGCGAAACTTAGCGGGATACAGTTATAGCCAGAGGAATTGTTACTCGCCGCCATTGCAGCTTTTTGTGTGGAGTACCGATATCTACCAACAACCTTGAAAGTCAACTACGCTGTCAATCATTTCCAGCGGAGTTAAACGCCGAAAAGAGACCTACAGATTCGGTCAAAACGAAGTCCTACCTTGATTCCTTCCTACGGTAAAGTACGACGCGGCCGTCGAGCATCCCGGATTGGGGGCGGCATACCATTCAGGCCCTCGATTTATGGCGGCTCCGTCCCCCGGCAATCTGTCAGCTCAGCAGCTGGCAGATATCTCGCCGATCGGAACTGCTGTCCTCAATGTGCGAGATGAGATTCTATTCTCGAACCGCCGTTTCCGAGAACTGATGACCTGCCGATCGCGCAGGGCATTCGACGGTTGGTCACAATCGATTGCCCGGGGCGACTACGAGCGGGTGGCAACGGCATATGACAGCGCGCTGAAGGCCAACAAAGCGCTGCGCACCGAATACCGTACGGGCGACGAGCCATGCCAATGGCGCCTCCTCATGCTAACGCCATTCGGCGAGGAAGAACTGCGCGGACTCCCCCTCGGTACCGAGGGAGGCTCCTACTGCACAATCACCGACATCACTGAAGAAAAGCGGGCGGAGATTTCACAAAAGAAAATCGCCGAGGAGGCGCAACGGCGGAAGGAACAACAGGAACGCTTTATCGATATGATCAGCCACGAGGTCCGGAATCCCCTTTCCGCCATTCTACATTGCACCGAAGATATTTTGGAAGCCGTGCAGCAGAAGGACCAACAGGACATCTGGGTCAAGGACATCGCCCAAGCGGCGGAAACGATCAGTCTTTGTGTTGCGCATCAGAAGAAGATCGTTGACGACGTGCTGACGTTCTCGAAGTTAGACGCAGAAATGTTCACCTTATTGCCGCGGCGCGTGCAGCCACGACAGCATCTGGCCATGTCGTTGAGCATGTTTCGACCAGAGCTACGAAAGCATGACATCGACTTCGAATACAAGCTGGACCACTCCTACGCCGACTGTGAAGTGGACTGGATTATCGCCGATCTCGACCGCATGAGTCAAGTTCTCGTGAATCTTGTCTGCAATGCGATCAAGTTCACGGCCAAGGCGGGCAACGAGAAGAAGATATCGGTGTTTATGGGTGCCTCCAAGGTGCGCCCGACGTCCTACCCACCCAACGTAGTCTTCTTCAGCTCCGATGAGTCGGCTCTGCGACGCAATGCGACGAACCGGCCCGAGTGGGGGGAGGGTGGCATGGCCTATATCATGGTCGCGGTGAAGGACACGGGCATTGGAATCACCGAGGAAGCACAGAAGCGGCTGTTTGAACGATTTAATCAAGCCACCCCGAGAACCGAGTCGATCTACGGTGGGTCAGGGCTTGGCCTCAACGTCAGTCGGAGGCTCTGCCATATACACGGGGGCGAAATCGGCGTGAGCTCGAAGGAGGGTCACGGAAGTACATTCGGCTTCTTCTTCACCGTTCGTCGAAGTGTCGAGAGCGCCAAGAGCAAGCCACCTCGACAAGAGCCGGGGGCCATCGCCGAGTTGTGCCGGGATGTCCAAGCGCTCAGCCATGAGGTAACGGAAGGGACAAACGAGATCACCAATCCGGCCATTCCTACCAGTCCTGAGATCACGCATGTGAAGGAGATCTCCCCCAGCGCGTCCAAAGACGAGGCCTGGCAACATACCGCCCGAATCGCCTACGAGGCAGGAAACACGGAGGTGATGCGTCACAGTCCCAGTCTTGCCCAGTCCACCGACCAATCTCAGTATCCCAAGCAGCAACCATCCCAATCACCACGGTCTCCACCGGACGCGACCAAAGAACGACGGGTTCTGGTGGTAGAGGACAACGTAATCAACCAGCGTATTGTGGCACGCAAGCTCGAGTCCATGGGGTTTCGAGTGACCGCGGCCAGTAATGGGCGCGAGGCTCTGGCTATGGTCCAGCAAAGTACATTCGACTGCATTCTAATGGATCAGGCGATGCCAGTGATGGACGGAAATTCAGCGACGCGAGCCGTTCGCGATCTCGAGAAACATGGGATGGCGCATGTCCCGGTTCTAGGCGTCACCGCAAATGTCCGGGCCGAGCAGCAAGCGGAGATGAAGGCAGCAGGCATGGACGACATTATTCATAAGCCATACAAGATGCAAGACCTGTGTGACAAGATTCAGCAGTTGATAGGATGAGTGTCCGTTCAGGTTCAGTTCAACCGAAATATCCTGGGGCGGTCACTTTTTCTGCCGATACCCGAAATCAGCTTAGTGCTCTTTCCCTGAACAGGTCTAACGCGGTGAAGTCTTGGGGAGTTTTAGACATTTTGCCATTTGGACATTCGACGGAGAGAAGAGGGAAGAGACAAATAATCATGATCTATGAAGGAATGAGAGGAGTGGACGGGGATTCTGTATGGAGCCTTACTAGAGCATTCACAAGGGCGTTCAATTCTTGTATTAATACACATCATCGTATATCCCAACAGTCTTGTACTAGTCTGACGGCGAGGATATATATTTTTGATATCTGGGGATTGATCTTGACAGAATCTCCTCAAGTTCACACTGATGATTCAACATAACAATTACGGAACATTGGAGATCTTTCTCATGGGAAAGCCCAGTAATAATACTAGAACTGATCTAAGACGTTGTATCTTCTGCTATGCGCAACACTGACGTCTCCCGCTGAAAGCGACTGATACTGTCTCAATCTCGGTATGGCCATCAGAATGGGTTATCGCACGAAGGTCCACGACGCGTAGTCACTAAAATGATGAAAAGGTTCCTTTGGACGTTGTTTACGAATCGAAGGGGCTTTCCCTTGGAAGCATACGACTGTCCGTCAAAATGAACCTAGTGAAAGTAGACCCAAAACACTCCGGCACTTGATGCTGGCTAGCTCGCGATAAGCCGAATCTCATGCTGAGAGCTCCAATTAATTCGCTTAGATAAATTACCTGCCTCTGCTAGTCTTAGCCGGGTCCCCGCTACTGCAAGTCCGCTCAACACTATCACAGTTGAGATTATGTGCCTGCTGCATGGCTGGCGCTGGTCCGACGCTCTCCGACGGAGATTTGAAAGTTCGCGCATACTACCAGAATCTGAATGATACGATGGCTGGTCCTTGTATACGGTGGCACCGGAAAGCTATGGATGCTCTTTAATTTCCTTCCTCCCCCGGCTCGTGCCATTGCATGTAGCCACGCTCAATGTCTCGTTGCACTGAGGGTGTAACCGTATCCCTTCTCCTGAATCAGTCCCACTGTGACCAGAGGGCTCGACACAATGCGTTTCGTCTCACCTCTCGGCGTTGTCACGCTCTTTGCCTCGTGGCCCTCGCTCAGCCGCGCGATTCATCCGCCCAGGCCGGTTCCTCCGCCGGTCTCTCGACCAGTCTCGACGCGATCCTCGGTAGTTGAAGGAGAGGCAACCTTCGAGCAACTCTTAGATCATCATGACTCCTCAAAGGGGACCTTCTCGCAGCGTTACTGGTGGAGTACGGAGTACTGGGGTGGACCCGGCTCACCGGTATGGTATTTGCCTTGCAGCGATACCTCGCGTGGAAGCACCATGGTCACTGACTGGACACCGTAGGTTGTATTATTCACTCCTGGCGAATCGTCTGCCGATGGATATCAGGGCTACCTCACCAATACCACATTGACTGGTCTCTATGCGCAGGAAATTCAGGGCGCTGTGATTCTGATTGAGCGTGAGCGGGTCATTTCCCTGGGGAAGAGTAGAACATTGGTCTAAAGATGATCTAGACCGTTACTGGGGTGAATCCTCGCCTTATGAGCAACTCACAGCCGAGACGCTGCAGTATCTTACGCTGGAGCAGTCCATTCTGGACTTAACCTATTTCGCCGAAACCGTTCAGTTGAAATTTGACACATCCAATAGCAGCAATGCGCCGAGAGCTGTAAGATAGAGTCCTCATCCAGACGATATCACCAAACAAGAAGAGCCATGTTTCTGATATATGAATTACTAGCCATGGGTGCTGGTTGGTGGGTCATACAGTGGTGCTTTGGCAGCCTGGACCGCTGCCGTCGCCCCGGAGACGTTCTGGGCCTATCATGCCACAAGCGCTCCTGTTGAAGCAATTGACGATTTCGTGAGTGCCACAAGCTCATCATAGATGTTGGTTTGATGGCTCACAGATGTCGTAGTGGCAATATTTCGATCCTATCCGTCATGGCATGGCACCGAACTGTAGCAGAGATGTCTCGTTGGTGGCCAATCACATTGATAGTGTTGGGAAGAATGGATCCGCCGCAGCACAATCGGCTCTAAAAGAGCTCTTCGGTCTGGGAGCTCTCGAGCACTATGATGATTTTGCGGCGTAAGTGCAAGGAATCCGCAACGTCGGAGGCAGACCTAACCTCTACAGTGCCCTTCCGATAGGGCCCTACCTCTGGCAGGACAACACCTTCGTGACTGGATACTCTGGGTTCTTTGCTTTTTGCGACGCTATTGAGGTATAGTTCTACCACATTTGTGGTTTTCTTTGATACATGGGGCTGACTCATTTGGTACAGAATGTCAAAGCCGGCGCAGCTGTTGTTCCAGGGACAGAAGGCGTTGGCTTGCAGAAGGCTCTTACAGGGTACGCGAATTGGTTCAAATCGACTATTCTTCCCGGCTGTAGGTACCCTGCATTGAGCTTTATATCGATGAATCTGACTGTGTCTCTAGATTGCGCCAACTACGGATACTGGAAGGATAACCGGACTGTGGCCTGCTTCGATACGCATAATCCATCTAGTGCCATATTTACGGATACCTCTGTCAATAATGCGGTCGATCGACAGTGGCAATGGTTTCTCTGCAATGAACCTTTCTTCTGGTGGCAAGAGTAAGTTTCACTTACCTGTATACCAAGCATAATCTAAAATTTAGTCTCAAGCGGTGCCCCGGACGGTGTCCCAACAATTGTTCCCCGGACTGTGAATGCAGCGTACTGGCAGCGCCAGTGCTCACTATACTTCCCCGAAGTGAATGGTTACACGTATGGCAGTGCAAAAGGAAAGACTGCTGCGACTGTCAATAGTTGGACAGGAGGGTGGTCTGAAAACAGGAACACCAGTCGTTTGCTCTGGGTGAATGGGTAAGGATAGCCTGAGCTTGCGACACAACGAGGGATTGAGGAAACACTTTATTAACATGTTCCCAGGCAATATGATCCTTGGCGCGATTCGGGTGTTTCATCGACCCATCGCCCTGGTGGCCCACTAACGAGCACACCTGAAGAGCCAGTGCAGGTTATTCCTGGTGGATTTCACTGCTCGGACTTGTATCTCAAGGATTACTATGCAAACGCAGGGGTGAAGCAAGTAGTTGACAATGCAGTAGCTCAGATCAAGTCATGGGTTGCTGAATACTACAAATAGAGAGGTACGAGACGATTCCTGAAGTGAGATGCTGTTTGCCATTTCGATGCGCTGTGTATATACGTACCATGATCTTTTATAATTAGCAAACAACATGGAAGAGGACCGAGTCAGGTCATGACCTACTAGCTCGATTGACCGTAAGACAAGTTTGTTGACATGTTCCCCTCTTATCAAATGCCAATGTTACAATGGTGTATACTGGATGGATGATCGGAGTAGATTACACTCCAAGAGAAACCTTAGTACGAATTCTCATATCCTCACAGATGCAATCGGGTAAGACGACTACAGTAGAACCAATACAAGACACAAGGGATAAGAAATTTAATCGCAGCCATAAACAGTAAAATTCAGTGACCAGTAAGAATACCAGTAGATGAACTATAACGTTGCCAGATCACAAGCACAAGATTCGAGTTAAATCAAACATCGGACCACAGTTCAAGATACATCGTACGTGTCCCGAGATTGCCCAGCCTATTTCATTCCGTTCTTCAAGTTGTCATACTGCGAGGCTGGGTAATCCAATTGATTCTCAACCTTCTCAAAGGCCCCTGTGCCTCCGAGTGCATTGACTGCCTGCTCATACAGTCAGACAACTTCAACATAGCCCATATTAAGGAAGGAGAAACTTACCGTACTAATCAGACTGTCGCTGCCTCCTTTGTCAGAGCTGGTTTCCCACCACATAGAGCCGCCCAGACCCAGTTTCTTGATATATCCAGCCTTCAACTGAACGATCTTGGGGGTGTCATAACTGATCAACCGTTTCTGCTGGCTGTCGTAGCTGTAACTGGCAAGGATATTATCCATCTCATGCACCTCGGATCCCGGCTTTGGTAAGGCTTTGTAGTCCCACACCCCTTTCTCCCAGGTACCCTCGCCATCTGCCGTGAATGGCTTACCTAGACCATCTGTACTAGCGAATGACCGGCCATACAGAGGCATGCCGAGAACAATCTTGTTCGCTGCTACACCTCCTTTTAGATACAGATCAAGTGCCGCTTGGGTGCTGAACGGAGTGCTATCCAGATTTGAATTATCAGGGTATGCGTTGGCTTGGTGCCCAGTCAAATTGGAAAAGCTTCCGGCATAGTCATAAGCCATCAGATTCCAGAAATCCAGCTGGGCGTCCATATCCTTAATGTGCAGTTTGTTGATTTTATCCGGGCCTGGCAGAGATAGTTATGTTAGATAGAACGCTGAGGTGCTCAGAGGGGCCTGATGATTAGCTTACCTGCCGATGTTGCGATCGTGAGGAGGAAATGCTTGCCATTTGCACTCTTTCGACTGTAGTCATCTAGTGCCTAGCTCGGCATTAGTTTAGAACTCTATGAGGCACAATTGGGAAGGAGACGAACAGTTCTGATCTGCTTCAAAAGGAGAACATAGTCGTTGGCTTCTTGATCGTTCTCCGGGTACTAAAACAATCGCAACGAAATCAGTGATCGTACGCAATATTGGAGGGCTGGTGGGACAAGCGGACCTCCCAATCAACATCAATTCCGTCAAAGCCCAAGTCGGACAGCAACTTGACGGACGAGTCGGCAAACAACTTTCGTCCAGCGTCTGTGCTCGCGGCCTTTGCGAAGTTCGGGGAGTAGGTCCACCCGCCAATGGAGAGGATGACCTTCAGGTTGCGGTTTTTCTTCTTCAAGAGATACATCTGTTTGATGCAACCGTAGACATTGTTGCCAGGGTCAGACCATGAGTCACCCGGATAGTGTTTCTCGAAATCAGCGTAGCTATCAGTCATGTAGACTTCCCCAGTCTCAGGGCGCACATTGGCAAAGGCATAATTGATATGGGTGAGTTGGTCGATCACGATATCTTGGGGTTGATGATTGCGGCCGTAGATAGCCTACGGTGCCTTGTCAACCTCATTCCACATTGGGATTAGAGAGATGATACTCACCCAGTTGACGAAGTACGCAACAGATCGATAGCCTGACGCTGCAGGGGCGCCCTGCACCTCATCCCGTCCATCAAGCTTCGAGACGGCCACGCCATGGGCTACCCACGCCCAACCGAGCACAACTGTGAGGCTGAAAAAGATCCTGGTTGAGAAACGCATTGTTGGTCTGTGTGGCTGAGACACTGAGAGAAGGTTGTGAGATGTTTCAACTTCGTGAGATGGGTTGCGATGGTTTTATAGACAAAGGTAGCCACCAAGGAAGTGAATTAACTCTGTATGTAAATTGTCCTCATGGCTGGGCCTATACAGGCGGTCGCCACAGACTGCAGGTGGTGGTCACATCGTGAATGAAAGCGTTTGGGGTTTTGCCGCATTGTCCGAGAAAGTAGGATTGTAGTGTTTCATCCTCATATAGAGAGGCAGAGTTTCTTTATTACACAAGTCTCGGGTTGCATACAGTCGAAACATCATTGTAGTGATCACCCCTTGAGGTTTCTTTGCATACAACGAATGTGGTTATCATTCAGATCAACAACTTAGTATACTTGATTGATCCCAATCGGGGACTGTAGGATCAACCCCAAGCATATGGGAGATGACCGTAACGAGGGAGCCACATCTACTAGTGGGCAAGCCCTGTGCAACGTATGGAATTTACAGTCACCCAATGCCTCCGTTAACGATGGTCATCCTAGCGGCGAGGTAACGCATGCGCCGCATGTGCATACAGACACGGATCATGATTGTGAACTGGCACATGGCAATACAATTTCATTTTGGTTCAAGTTTTGAAAGTAGAAGACCGATACCTCCATGCATAGAACCAACGTAACGGCGCTGGCTAGTGTTGGCCGCGATCCGCGACGGGCCAAGGAGTTCCTTGGCTGGTATCACAACATGTCAGAAGGACAAAGATAACCCTATTCAAAGTTGTACGATGGCCATCGTGGTCACTACAGACAAAGGCACGTGTCCCCCTTCACTAGAATGCTAAATCGAAGGCATCAACTGAAGTTGGTGAGTTTCCCACAGAGGTTTCCCGTGCCTATGGTGTCATTCGCTTAGGACGTAGAGGATGATTAGATGGGCTTTAGGCGCATTCCACTACTTGGCGCACATTTAGTAGCACTGAGTGGAGATTATCTCGAATGCGACATGAAGGAAGATGCTCACACATTCCCCTTACTGCCGATCCCGTATAGCCCAATGAAGCCTAAAGCCTATTGTCAGATTGTCCAAGATCCAGGCGACGTAACCTTGACTGCGCACTTATCCAATCACCGGGATTAGCATCATTGTCAGGAGACTTGGACATATCGCACATCTTGTCTGCGACCTCCACCTTCCGCCCACGCTAGGCTTTCTGATTAAAATTGACACTTGCGATAGATCCACTCTCTGTTGCGATCGAAGAAAGTCGGCTCAGTCCTGTAGCGCGCGAATACCACCCAAGACCACAGTACAACTAGCTGCTACATAGGCTTTGGCTGGGGATTGCAGACGACTGTATCAGTTGACATGAAGGTGACAGCATCTGCCAGTGTCACGCTGTCTGCACGGGCTTGCAGATCCTCATCTGCAGGGGTCACTGGCTCTAGAAATTCCCCTCCAATCATTCTTGTCCGGCCGAGGCAGGAACGCATCCCTTGAATCACGGCCGAGGTTACATCTTGTAATTTAATAGCGCCGCACCTATGCCTGCCTGGGACTACCGCATAACCCGCCGACCGTTTCCTTCCACGGCGATATGATGTGACCTCACCGTTCCGAGTTCAACATACTAGTGGATGGACGTGTAGAGGCGCAGGGGTAACACCGGGTCGGAACGGACGATATCCAGAGCGACGAGAGTGGGAAAGGCTGTTCCTAGAGAGGATATATACGTGAGTAATTCTTGTAGACTAAACCGAAACATGAAGAAGAATTATAATTCGGCATTCTCGCATAGCTAATGACGCCGGTTTTTGCACTGTTCCGATGACTGGCTGGTGGGGCCGATTCGGAGATCCCGAGGATAGGCATAGGAGTTAGGGTCTGGAAAGAGCTGGTGACCAGCTCGCATTTCTCATAGACGGCAGCACGTAGGGGGATCTACTTGCTGGAATCTTTAAACAGCGGGGCAGATCTCTCTCGGGACAACTCACAGTGCCGTATGAAGATGCCTCATGTCTTCAGCCGAAGTTCTCCCGGGACTCCCTCTCGGCATTCCCCAGACAGAATCATAACCCCACAGGCATCCCCGCAAAACAAGTCCAAGGGATTAAAATGATACAAGACAATCCCCATGTATGAGACCCACTTTATGGGCAAGCGTCGGTGGTAATTATACCGACAGGCCTGGTGAAATCCAACTTAAGTGACAATTGTCATCCGCCCCATGTGGGCAGTGTTGCGGACTTTTCGATGAACGCGAATGACTGAACGAAGCTGTATGCGACGATGGTCCTCAAGCAAAGTCTCTTCTGCACAATCAGTGCCGGGTTGTTGGCTAGTCCTGTATTTTGCGAGAATACGTTTACCCCTGTGGGCGTGGCTGTTGGCGATCAGCCTGAGCTGATCACAACCGATTTTGCTGCATTTGTTCTCAATCCGCAGTCTCCTCTGGCAACTGTAGACTATGGCGCAGAGCGCGCGGGATATCCATTTCTCGTTGTTTCGTCTCTCACGCAGCCTGTCCAAGTCGAAGTGAAGTATAGTGAAGAATTCAACGGGCTAGACCACCCTTTCAGTGACGGCCCCTACTCATTCGCCAATCAGCTGGGGAACTCCTTCCGCGTCGAGACGTTCAATATCACCAGGACTGGGAGGGTCACATCTTCCTTAATCCAAGGTGGGCAAAGATGGCAGTCCATTCGCTTGTTGACCGGTGGGACTGTCACACTATCTCAGGTTGGCTTCGACGCGACAATTGACACAGTGGAACCAGAGGATCTCCCTGGACAGTTCACCTGCGATGATGAAGTCTTGAATGAGATTTGGAAGCTAGGAGCGAGGGCTGCTACAGCCGCCTGCGTTGATAAACAGTCTCAGAAAGCAATCTGGGAAGTCGACCCGGTGAACGGCGTATATGCGCGCAGTGTGCGCCCATCCCTGTCAGTCAACGGAACAGCATTTGCCAATTACACCCTGGAATTCGAGACCATGATCCAGAAAGGAGGTAGCTGGTGGTCTGTTGTAAGTGACTATGCGAGGTACCCCGGGATAATGATCGAATGCAACTGATCCGTTTACCTACACAGGCATCACCCATGGCTGGTAGCGCGTACACCATGTTGCTCACCGGCGAGCTTCCGGAAGCCAGTCGACTAGCGAATGTGAACACAACACTAACACCGCCCAACACCATATCGCTTGCCTACGGGGTTGACTTCGTCAATCAGACCACCCTGACAACATGGGTGCTAGATGTGTTCGAGGTGCCGTTCGCAGTGCGCGAAAACACCTGGTACAGAGTATCCGTCGCACTGTCTCCCAGTGGCTATCTTTCGGCCTCGTTGAACAATACGCAAATCTTCAACATCTCACAGGCCGCATATCCGCTGGCAACCGGGGAGTTCTCAGGGTCCTTTGGGTTTGGTGCATACCAAGACCATGCGGCGTACTTCAGAGACGTCAACGTCTATGACACTGGGAATGGGTCTACCTTGTACACAAATTCACTGACGACTAAGGATGTTCTCGCGGAGTATGGCACTCAAGAAAATCAAGAGAGTCTCTGCTTGGACGGCCCAAAGCGCGACCGGCTTGTATGGCTAGGCGACTTCATCCATACAGCGCGAATTCTCGGTGTCAGCACATCAAGAATCGATCACGCTCGAGGGACATTGCAGTACCTGTTAGATTCGCAAATTGAGGATGGCGAGCTGGCTATCTCCCCCAGCATAGGATACAATATGAAAGCCTCGCCGGATGCGTTCGCACCAACTGGCTCCTACTATCTGTCAGACTACCAGCTCTTGGGATTGATTTCCTTTCATGACTTTGTACAGTGGAGTGGTGACCTCTCTTGGGCAAACCACACATGGCCGAAGTGGAAAAAACAGATCGACTGGATAATTGGGAAAGTCAACAATACCACCGGTCTTATCTCTTTCAACGCTGGCGCCTTTATAGGCCCTCAAGATGGTGGATCTGCTGTCGCTTGTGCCAGTGTGCAAGCGCTGACTGGCGCCGCCGAAGTGGCCACTGCGTTGGGAGACACCAAGTCGGCTACTCGCTACCAGCAGGTCGCAGAGTCCATCGCGAATGCCGTCAACAGGCGTCTCTGGAACGGTCAGCTGGGAGCATACAGCTCCTCCCTGGACGATATTGGAAACTTCTCCGTCAGCGGTACAGCATTCTGCATCAGCTCCGGGGTGGCGTCTTCTAACCAGACTGCACGCTCCTTGGCTACCCTATCACGGCTGCGCCTGGGGCCTGGCTACAAAGACTCTTCTGATGTGTCTATCTCAGATCCCACGGTCAATATCTCCCCGAATACTAATGGCTTCCTGCTTCCGGCTCTATTTCAGGCCAATGCTACAAGCATGGGTCTTGAGTTAATCAAGAAGCTCTGGAGCGTGATGCTTCCGCTCGATGAATCACAGAATCGGACTGCAGTGGGAACAAGCTGGGAATATGTCAACTCCCAAACACAGCAACCGGGACTTGGCCTGTTCACCAGTCTCAGCCACCCTTGGGGTGGGGCGCCCACATATGTCTTGACCGAGTGGGCAGCAGGATTGCGCCCTGCCCCGGGGCCCGACGGGTTCGGATACCGCAAGTGGATCGTTGCACCTGAAACAGGCTTCCAGATAGGCTTGAAGAGGGCCCAGGCCAAGGTTGTTACTGCCTTTGACGGGTCACTAAGCGTTGAGTGGCATGTGCGGGATGGTAAGCTTTATGCGAACATCATGGCGCCCACTTCTACTGAGGGACAATTTGTCTTCCGGGGGAAGACTATCCAGCTCTCTGGTAAGGCTTCCTATAATTTCTCTGTGGGTATTCACTAGGTAGTAGTATGCCCACTCGGGTGACCTTGTTCTATCAATGAGAGCATCAGATATGTTTATTTTCCCATCTACCGACCATAGAATCGTCTATGCATGAATCATCGTCGCCAGCCGGACAGACAGAAGCCATACAATGGATGTAAATATTTGCATCTTCTGACTGCGGTCGTGAATCCTCTTGTCTTATTGTTAAAGATTGTCTCCTTTCTTTCCCTCTAGACATAGCTGGGCTTTGCGGCAGCTGTAAGCTGGATTCTAACTGCGCACTCAGGGACTCGGGGGTAGAGCACGACATATAATTGATATGGAGGTCTCAGGATGAGAAATGAGATTTGCATCTGACGGGCTGGAACGTAAAGGAGTTGACTCTTCTTCCTTCTATCAAGCTACTTTGATAAGAACACACTACCTGTATCCAACGAATTATATGCGCTCTATATCTTCGCCATTCCTTGGGTAGACCCTTCATCTTTCTGCCTCTCGTCATGGAATGCCAGTGTTCTTGGTCTAGCAGGAATGTCAAGCATTGTCAACGAGACCCCTGGGAGGAAGGTCGTGTCCCATCGCTGTAGCACTATTCCTGGTAATAACTTAGGGAACTTGTTCAAAATAGTATCTCTTAATTCCGGAGTCTCCATCGCGTCCATCTGTTGCCGACTGTGGGCCATATGCATAATTTGGGACAATCTTGGGGCGCGCATATCTTGGACCTGCTGAAATATGCTGTGAAGTTCCGTAGTCGACGGCGCACCCAAAGACGACGGTTGCGATAAGACCTCCATGAGGTTGTTTGTCAACGCCGCTGCGCTCTCAACTGCTTGGCTTCCTCCCTGCCCGATGCTAGGAAGCATCTGTCACCAAGAGTACTCGTCAGTTACATCACCACTTGCAGTGTCTCTTAAGAGCCATAGCATGCGATCTTACCTTATGTACGGCATCTCCAATGAGCATGACTCTGTTCAGGTGCCAATGTCTGTCCACGCACTCACGCATAGGGGTGTATATTGTCGATATTCTGTTCTTATAGAGATCTGAGAATCGCACATCTGGCGTAATGTGGTCATTCCAGTGTTTTTGCGCGAGGGCATCTTGTTCTTTGTTGCTTAATTGAGGGATATCTTCGCCGTGGAATGTTTGCCCCATGTGCGCCATAAGAAACCAGTACGTCCGGTTATCAGGTCCACTCCCGATGATGTGTGAGGACTGTTCGTTTACTACAAAGTCGAGACAGCCTAAGGGGATTCCAGAAACCCCAGTTGAGACGCCGAAGATGCAGGAATAGGTTGCAGGAGCGTCGTCACCATAATCGTCCTGGTGCCCGAGGGTTTCTGCTAAGCGAACCATTTCTTGTCTGATACAGGAGTGCGTCCCATCGGCTCCAACAAGAATGTCACCGCTGTATCTTGATCCATCTATCGTGGTGACCTCGACGCAGTTCTCATTGTATTGAACCGTTGCGATACGCTTTTGCGTCAACACCTTCGATTTGTCTGAGATACGACTGTAAAGAACCTCGAGCAGTGCCTTGCGGTCCATCCACAGATAGGGATAACCATATCTATCTTGGAATATAAGCGAAAGTCCAGTCCCCGATCGGAGGATACAAGGCATACCTTTCACTTATAGTTGATCCATCCACCGACCCTAGTGCCTTGCCCTCTAGATCTCGCCAGGTTACACTCGTGACGGGATTCCGGGTATGACTGAGTAAATCCTCATAGCAGCCCAGCTGATCAAGGACTCGGAGACCGTTGGGCATCATGCAGATACCAGCCCCAACCTCTGTCACAATATTCGGGTATGCCTCCAGTAATAAATAGTCCACAGCATTCTTTTCCAGCATAAGCGCAAGGGAGAGACCAGCGATCCCACCCCCCACGATTAGGACCTTGCAGGGACGGAGAGGCATTGGAGATACTCTTTTCACGAACAGATGCCAGAGGAGTTTCAACTAAGATAGCCAGAGATTGGACGCCGATGTGCAATACGTTCAGTCGAGGTCTTCGACTGTGCGATCGAGGAATCCATGGCGTTAAATAGTTTGGTGGTTGTTAAATGGTTTGGTGGGTGGCCTAAACAACAGAGCTAAGGCGATACAATATGCCTGGTGACTTGTACTTGTAGCCCCGTTGGTTGACTACGCCTCTAGATGACCCGAGCGGATCCACATCAGATGGATACGATGAAAAGCTACGTGCTCGGTCCACAACATAGCCCCAAAGGGCCGCCTCAGTATGCAATCCCATTGGCAGCTTCGTCTACGATCTTCACTAGTGGCTATCGTATGTGATTACAAGAGTATCAGTCAAGTATCATCGCCCTTACGGGCATATCTCTGGGAAGCTATCAGGGAGCAGGGGCCAGGGATGATGACTCAACAGAACTCAATTTGGTCTAGGAATCTCTCTATGGGAAAACAAAATAGCAAAAGGGAAGCAACTGGATATTTCTTCTTTCTTCTTTATACGCCGTGTCGCCGGAGCCCTCAACGCGCCATAACCTGCTGCAGCGCCTTCTTTCTCTTCTTCCCGACTCTATCCTCCCCGGGCCACGCCTCTCCGTGTGCTCGATAGCTGGTAAGCCTCGACTATGCGCCTTGGGGCTCCAGGACGACTTGCACAGTAACATCGAGGGTGTGAACTACGATTTTAGTGCTGGACTTTGAAACAAGGAGAGCAAGAAAGGAATACAGCTGACTGCTTGCGCGTCAATTGATGCTTAGTGGCCAGGCCGCGCAGCTCTCGTTACGGGTGCTGCCAGTAGGGCTTATACGAACGAGCTCATTCGCAACCTGCTGAACAAGCCGCGATGGTGGAATAGGCTTCCATCTGAGCAGCGAAGGCGTTGAACGCTCGTACACAGGACCAACGGGACATACATTTGACGCTTTCAAGGAGGTCCAGCGGAGACCATTCACCATCAACCATAGATGCATCGCGTGCCCTGTTCGTACTAGACACGCGCATCTTTTGCTGATGGTGCGTCATTATGGCCACAAGTTCCTTGGCTGATAGACGCTGTCCCGCCCGATTGGTGACGATGGGAGTCGTGTCATCGGGGAGCTGGCCCGTCGCCAAACAGGTCTGCAGCTCCAATTTCAATGTTTGAGAGGCCAAAGAAACACACCAGTTGGAATCGAACGGCCCCTCGCGATGTGGCCAGTACCAAAGCAGTTCCATGGCTTGCCACCGCACCGTGTAATCCCGACAAGCGAACGCAGTATGGAAGAGGGGAGGAATGATGCCACATTGAATGCTGATACTCGGTCGCTCGGGATACTTTTGGAGGAATGCTTCGGTGAGGATGACGACCATCCGATAGTCGGGGGTATAACAATCCAGGACGGCGATGTCTCCACCGACGAGGCATGTTTTTAACGCCACCGATAAGCCTGTGATCCATATGTCTACTAGGTCGGCCCCTCTCTGTTCTGCACGACTTAGGCGATTGTACATGTTGCTGTAAAATTGCTTGAACTGCCGTATGAACTGGCTAAAATGGGACCAGGTTTCGAGCTGTTGTCGGTGCAATGCCTCATAGTCGGGACCGATGTGATCCGGTGGGCGATACATACAGGGAGAAATAAACTGAAATACCATGCTGAAGTAGGGTTCAAAGACACGGAGGACATCTTGGAGGCTTTGGAAGGGCATTAGCGAATCGCTATCAATGTGACGATCGCTCAGTTCATTCTCAATACATAGGAGCGGACCTCCGACCCCAAAATGTGTGGACATGGTATCCAAGTGCGCAAATGCCGCGACGAGGCTCTGTTCGACCAGCTCCTCCCGAGGTGTCGGTGCGATCAGTTGGCGGTGAGCCTGGAGGCCTTGCAGGATACGGATACCACTCTGGAGGTGGCTGAATGCGTTATCATAATGTCCGCATAGCAGATCCGATAGCACGAACAGAAGGCAGCAGACCAGGGTGACGTTACAGAAGCGAGGATCCTGGGATGTGCGGCGCTTGGTCAACAGATTAAAAGCGCGGCTCAACTGCTCCAGAGCGAACTGATGCCATGTATTTCGCGGTTGGTCCATGGGCAACAGCATCCCCTTGGCTTCAGAGTCGTAGTGAATCGCACTGAGGGCGACCACCGCATGGTATACGGCTGGCTCAGACTGAGAGATCTGAAAGACCAGCTTTTCCCATAGGGTTGAATCGAAAAGACCGAGCAGGGTGGGGATGGTGTGATTTTGGAAATATGAGAGGCACCGCCGCTCGTCCGAGGTCATCTTCCAGCGAAAGCCATTGAGGATCTCCACCTGGACCTGTGTTGTAGGGCCCTTCACCGTCCTCCCCTTGACGGGTAGCCGATAAAGATCATAGCCATCGCAGCGTCGGCCGCTGGATGTGCAGTTTTGACACGAGCCCGGGGCCTCGTCACATTTGATATGACGCGCTCTGCAGGTACGACATCCCGTTCGTGATCGCTTCCCGCCTGCCCTTTGGCGATCTGTACGCGTTGGTTTCATGGTGAGGGTGGGTGTGGTCGTGGATAGCATAGCGGATCGTAAGGCTGAGATCTCCACGCACCGTACCCTTAGCTGAATATATCTAGGCAACGGCCGATCGGCGGAAAAGGGGGACGACCTCAGCCGCAGCATTCAATGAGGCTGACAGTCGGAATTCCACTCCACAGCCTCAGTCGAAGCTGGCTTGTCATCCAATCAGACTAGTAACGCAGGCGAAGAGGAACGAGCCGTCAGCCGTCAGCCGTGACTAGTTCATTTAGTCTAGCAGGAACGCTGATCTTGCACTTGATGTTCTCTTTCTTTGACTTTCCTTTTACTCTGGCTTGATTTCTTGTGCCTCTCCCCAATCCGTACCTGGTGGCCACACTTGTATCTCCCCGTTCTCCAACGTCCAGGATACCCCCATCACTCCACCTAGAGGGCCTGTGTCCAGCTACAACTTCTGAAACGGCCCCCAGTAACCGAGTGGAGACACGTACGTCGGTGCTCGGACTAGAAGATAGTAAGACACTAACTGGTGCCCCACCGCATTGCAACGTGAGAGCAGCGCCAAGACACACAGCATGGACGTCCGGGTTCGGTACCTTTTTAATGCTGCTCACGGCCCAGACGGAGGCTTAGCATCCGTGGGGCCTTCAGCTGTCACCGAGACCGCTTCGTGAATGGGATTGTTCTCGATTCGCCTTTGCTCCAACCATGTCACCACCCCTGCGAAGCCGACGACGAGGCAGGCCAGGGCAACGAAAAGACCAGTCGTCCAGCTCGGCCGATTCAATCGATTCATCGTCCACATACATAAGGCGAGACAAATCTGGAAGACGGTGTTGAGCATGTTGCCCCAAACCACGACGTCCATCTTCCAGAGCGGAGTTGGTTTGAGATGTGGTACGTCTAGTTTGGTGGAAGAAGATGCACTGGGCAGCATTTCCATCACCTCCCGAGGCCGAAGGAACCAACTAGAATGGATGTCTGCCAGATGAACGAGCCCTCTTTGACGAGTTCGTTCCGATCGACTTAGTCGCCATAGCCCCCAGAAATATAGGTCGCGCATGCGCCAGGGCGCCAGCCCAAATCCCGTCACACAGAAAAGGGCGTTCAGGATTTGAGAGTCGATCTCGATCCAGACTCGGCGCGACGAGTCAAGGCTGTCGCAGTCAGGGTGACACATCGCCGGCGCTGCATTGCACATCAGGAGGAACAGCATGCCTCCCCAGGCAACAATATTCAATGCGTAGATCGTGGTCAAGATACCCATGGGCGTGAGCATCCAACGCACGAGCGGACGAGCGGACGTTGTCCAGAAGCTGTCAGAAGACTGTGTGGCTTCATCAGTCTTATTCTGTATCTATGCTCAACGATCAGCCAATGTACGGCACTTCTACCATGCGACGTACTCGATTGTAAGAATGAACCCAGCTCTTTCTGAGACCCCTATCCCGTTTTACCTCGAAGGCTGCACTACGTTCTTCCTTGGTCTTCAACCCTGACTCCAGTAATTCATCTTGTGTCCTCTGAAGGCTGACAACTTCATAAGCCTGCAGGGAAGGAATTGTTAACCGGATGATGGTCATGATGTATCTGCCTTGTAAGATATGGCAGAAACACAAATAATATGGGACATTCGGATTTCAAAAGGTCCAGAAGATGTCTGCACATTCTGCAGAAGATAAAAGATGGTCCTGTTGCCTGCATGATGGCTCAGATGGACCGATTTGGCAGCGGGTACGAATACGAATCGACAGCATGGACCACCGTTTCTTTTTTTACCCCCAAGTGGGTTCCTTCGACGTGGCCAACACCAACACCACGTCGAAGCCATAAGTGAAGCCTTGGCGGAAATTTGACAGATATTCACTTAAAATTTGTTTGTTCTTGTTTTCTCCGAAGTCTGTTGCATGGGTCGTCCTACACCATGGAAGTTGTGCGATCGTCTGTCTTGTGTCTACCGCACGAACATGATGGTCTCGAAGGATAAGAGTGAGAATCCTCAACCAAATACGTGATGATAAGGCGGCAAAAGTGAGATCATTCTAGCGTGGTATCTAGCACATCTATTGTCTAATCTACTTACTTTACAATTTCCCTTGCGCCGGCTGGGTGCGCTTCCCATTCTTCAAATTTCGCTCGTATCCGACCACCATACAAACCTGGGAGCTGATGGCGACCAACTCTCCATTCTGGTCAAAGATCTCCACGCCAAGGTCAGCCCGTCCGGCGCGAAAGGATTTTGTGACCACACGGCTATGTAACCAGCCAGCTCCGTCGGGAGGGAGGGATTTTTTTAAATCCACGTTGAAAGCCACCGTAGGGAACCAGAAGGGACCCGGTGGACGGCTCTGTTTGTCTTCTGGGTCGTGGGTGCTAGCCCAGGCGGAGGTTGCCATGGCACCCAGTCTATCCAACGCCATCGGAAACAGATCGAGTAAGCACATTACCGCCTCGTCTGTCCATCGGGCAGGAGTCTGGCCACCGGGACGAAACCGCGCCCACTGATCCACGGTGGTATTGATGCGCTCCTGCACAGTGGATGGCGGTAGAGCTCCAAAGAGCTCCAAATGCTGAGAGACTGCCATTGCGGGAATTGCGGGGAATCGTGTCCATGGACCATCTCTACCCTGTTCCGCCAGGGTAGCAAAATCGATCCCGCCGTCCGGTTTTGAACCTGGCGGTGGGATTGGCTGCAGGGTCGAATTCCCGCTCACCACAGGGCCTTCCTGATCTGCCTCCGCCGGACTGACCGTTATGTATCCCACCGCTTTAGTTTGCGGTCCTTTGGACGCTGCATCCTGCGAAAGCGTTACTTGAATAGTACTCGTTCGCGCGCCGAATTTGACGTCTTCAACGGATAACGTGGCCGGTCCGACTTGTGTCGCCCGTACAAAGGTTAATTGAAAGGAGATCGGTAGGACGGGTTTAGATCGGTAGGGCGACGCATCGGATCGAGCGAAATGCGTGGTGGCCAGGCGGTAGAGGATGGCTGCCGTATAACCTCCATGGGGGACTAAATCGAGGTTAATGATGATCATGCACGAACCAAAGGAAACATTTCAAGTTACCATTTCCGATACACCAGTCCTTGTGTAAATGCGCCGAGTATGTATGCGAAGTCAGAGGAGTGACCTTGATCGCTTCCTCGAAGAGTTCGGAATGTGGAGGTGACATTTCTATATAGTATCTGTTGCGCAGTGCAGTCGATGAATAGGCGCAGTTGAGGAACAGGGACCCATCCTGCTTTTCTTTTTCTGTCTTATTTGCATGGCGATAGATTTGCCTGTTTAGCCAACCGAAGTTCGCTTTGAGGAATCAAATGGGAGGATGGATTAGTCGCATATCCACACTTCCGTCCATGCAACCTCGGCAATAAGATAGGCCATCACGTGGGACCACGTGGGACCGTCAAACAAGGGAATCGAAGATCCATCAAGTAGGACATGAAATAAAGGAGGGCGGAAATAGAACAGAAATCGAAGGAGATATCGTGCAATGTGAAAAGCTGGAAGACATCCAGACAGTTGGATATTGTCGTTGCATTGTATATATTTCCGTAGACCTCGGCAATTCGCGACAACTGGCACTAGTCTGTATTGAGCACTAACTACGCTAACCCCATCCGTCGTAGTTCTCTAGCATCGATCCACGGTGGAGTCATTCCGAAACTAAGTTGTAAGGATGTATATCCTCTCGTACTGGAATGAGAAGATGGCTTCGAATTGCAAAGAGTCCAAGATCAGGGCCTTCTGGTGTCCAGATAGTCAACAACACAATATGTCCATTTATCGTATCCGGGTTAAGCATGACTAGCCCCGATCACGAGATCCGGTACGGCATGCATGCGTTGTCGCTGCCGATCGCCAATGCATTTCAGATACAGCCCCTCTAATTCTAGGTCAAACATATACATTCCAAAAACTCATCGCATCACATTGAGGGACCACTATTTATCATTTTCAGTCTATATCGTCTACCAGTCAAGATGAAAACCATAACCCCATTTCCCCTCGAGAATCTGCCATACGGAGTGGTCTCCACGCCGGATGATCCAACCCCGCGGTGTGCAACTGCATGGGAGGACTATGCCATCGACCTTGGCCGCCTCCAGAGGGATGGGGTCTTTAACTCAATCCCAGGCATGATTGACGGTGCCTTCAGCCAGGTATAGCCACCCCGCCAATGTTGCTATGGTAGAGCTTGACCCATCATCTTTCTCAAAGCCTGTGCTGAATGTCTTCGCATCAACTCCTCAATCCACGCAAGCCGAAGTGAGAGCGCGTCTGGTTCGGTTCCTTGAGGGCGCGACTGAAGCCCATAAGGAGAAGTACTTCATTCGCTTGTCGCAAGTGACGAACCATTTGCCAATGGAGACCGCGAACTTCTCCGACTTTTACTGCTCGCTCGAGCATGCAAAAAATGTAAGTGTCCATGTTCCTTGGCCTTGCCTTTCGGGAGAGCGGAGGACTCGCTGGCTGACTATATGCATGCATAGTGCTCAAACATCATGGGCCTCGAGATCAATCCAAACTGGTACTACATTCCGTCAGTCTACAACGGCCGCACCTCTAGTCTTAGAGTATCGGGACAGCCTGTCCGCCGACCGTGGGGTGTTATATCGGAACCAGGTGCATCCTCGCCGGCGACGTGGTCACGAAGTAAGAGGCTCGACTTCGAGCTCGAGATGGGTGTGTTCTTGTCGAAGCCTCTACGGCCTGGTCAGATCCTCGACATACGCAACGCCAAAGAGCATGTCTTTGGTTTTGTCATTTTGAATGACTGGTCGGCGAGGGACATCCAAGGATTTGAAATGGCTCCTCTTGGTCCGTTTCATAGCAAAGGATTTGGAACCACGATCTCACCATGGATCGTCACGCTCGATGCACTGTCGCCCGTAGAGTGCCCCGTATCTATTCCGCAGAGCCCACCACCCTTATCCCATTTGGCCTGGAAAGGGGACCACTCACATGCGACGTGGGATATTGAGCTGTCCGCGAGGATATTGAGTTGGTGTCCCCATTAGGCCTGCACCGTGAGAGTCACGCTAATTGCTTGAGCAGGAAAAGGGAAGACATATCACATTACTTCCACGAACCTAAAAGATCTATATTGGACGCCGTATCAGCAACTCGCCCATCTTGCGAGCGCGGGAGAAGGCCTCTCCACGGGAGATATATTTGGCACAGGTACTATCTCAAACGATGTACGTCCTATCTTCTGCTCTTATGGTCGCTGCCCTCCATAGGATCAACTACTAGTACGTTAGCTAATGCTACGTGCAGCGACTCAATGGAGTCGGCGAAAAGTCCGGCCTGGCTTGTCTTCTAGAAAGGGCCCTGCCCGAGAATAAATTAGCATGTATGGAGATAGACAGCCTTGAGTATCTAGAAGATGGGGATGAGGTCATCATGGAAGGGTGGTGCTTACATCCAGAGACCGGTAGGTATTTTGGATTCGGCGAATGTCGAGCTGTGGTAGTGCCCGCGTTGGACCAGCGGGATATGTGATATAGGGCTATATCGCGTGTGGCAATGGCGACAGGGGGCTCTCTTATAGTATTTTCCTGGTTTAATGCCATGTTGGACCAGGCTAGCCGATACGAATGGACGACCAGCAACTGCAATACCCTTCAGGATCCGCTTAGATGAACTACACCTTCCACTGTTGGAATCTCCCTACCGCTTCCTACGACTACTAACTACTACTTATTGTTGTTTTTATTGTTACTGCTCACGTGCAGGGGCTCCGTGGCCTCGGTGGACCCGATTCGATGGATGCATGCAGCAAACGCAAGGGGTGAATACTAGTACCATCCAGACTCAACCTCAACTTTCTCCCTAAAATCACCCTTCTTCGCAGTATATATAAGGTACCCACCCAAAAACATGACAGAATTGTAGATGGTACCTAAATCAGTGTATTTGTTCATCACTGGGGTCGAAAATGATGGATTTGAAAGATCAAGAGGCAGGTGGGGACGCGCAACAGGAGACTATCGAGGACACGAAGGTCGTGTTAGGTGCGACAGACGAGCGCATTCTATGGGATGAAAAGGAATCCCAGACTGTCGTGCGCAAGTTCGACATGCGACTGCTAGCTCTTTTCACTGTCATCAATCTGTTCAGTTTCATAGATCGCGTTAATATCGGCAACGCGCGTTTACTGGGACTAGAAAAGGACCTGGGGTTATTCGGACTACGCTTCAACATTGCGCTGATGTGTCTTTTCGTGTCGTATTGCATTGTGGAGTTACCTTCAAACATTCTGTGCAAAATCGTTGGGGGACATATCTATATCCCTACCCTTGTGCTTTGCTTTGGCATCATTACGATGCTCACCTCGCTGGTGGAGCAGAAAGGCGGCCTGTACACATGTCGCTTCCTCTTGGGGGTCTTTGAAGGTGGTATTTCCCCCGGATTGGTCTTCATGTTGGCTTTATTGTAAGTCCCCTGGCCCTTTTCGTCTCTTGCTAGCGGATCCCGACAATGCAGTTACCGCCGGCATGAATTAGGTGTCCGAACAAGCATTTATATCTCTGCGTCTTCAGCGAGCGGTGCTTTCGGTGGTCTCTTAGCGATCGGACTGTCTAAGATTCCACCCTGGGGTCTCATTCATACATGGAGAAACATTTTTTTCTTCGAGGTGGGTAGCTCTCTTCCTTCACGGGAATATCTAACAGTACCCCAGGGCTTGGTGTCCATCATTCTCGCGGTCATCGCGTTCATCTGCATCCCAAGTGGCCCAGAAAGCGCGCGGTTCTTAACAGAATCCCAAAAACGCGTCGCCGTGGATAGGATGCGCATCGACTCTGCTGGAACAACTGAACATTCGCAGACTAAGTTCCGCCATGTTGTCCAGGGGTTGACTACGCCGCCGGTTATATTCTGCGCCTTCGGGTTCTTCTTTGGAAAGTAAGTCATCTACCGCGATCAAACCGGTGGACTCTTTGCTCAAGCAGCCTGACAGCACTTGCGCTCAATCCTTCTCCCTGTTTTCACCATCTATAATCAGCGCCATGGGTTATACCAAGGAGCTAGCTCAGCTGTTATCAGTTGGACCTTACGTATGTCTCATGGTTCCATTACAATCTCACGCAGACCGCGGTGACTGATCAAGTAGAGTGTTAGGCTGCCGCCTGTGCGATATCCATCGTGGTCGGCTACATCTCTGACCGTTATGAAAACCGGGGCTGGGTGATCTTTGTTACCATTCCGTTCGGAATCGCTGGCATGGGCCTGCTCGAGTTCCTCCCGGCTTCTATGCCGGGTGCCAAGTACGGAGCCTTATACCTTGCGGCGCCAGGCATCTACAGCTTTCTGCCTCTCTGGCTGGCCTGGGCCGTTAATAATGCCGCGACACCGACCGTCAAAGCGGCATCGTCGGGTCTAGTCTTCGCCGTCGGGTCGCTGGGCGGGATTCTCGCACCGTGGGTCTATTTACCAGGGGATGCGCCGAGCTACCGCACGGGTCATACCATCATGTTTTCTTTTTTATTTGGAAGTTGGGCGATTTGCATTGGCTTGATGGTATATATCAAATGGGAGAACCGCGTCAGAGAGATGGGAAAGCGAGATCGTGTGCTGGAAGGATTGGGGCCTGAGGAGCAACTAGAGCTGAGTAGTCGACATCCAGCATTTCGCTATGCTGTGTGATATTCAAAGCAAGGTATGTGGAGGATCATGCAACGGAAATGCAACCCCCACTAGCCGGCTCGCGACCATTGGGAGCACTGTAGGGTGCTACCTTTCGGTAGACTTTCGGAGAGAAAAAGCCTTGGAGCGCTTCCGTCCGATCCGAAGGCCAGTTCGGCCTAGCCCAATGCCTTTCTAGCAGTTATCGAGCTTTGTCCGTGGATCTTTCCTTGCTGTTGATTCCCAATAGCGTAGGGTTGCTTACGCAGGATAGTGGAGGTTGCCGAGGTCCAAATCTCCCGGATGCATTGATCAGCTCATCTGATTGCTAATGTCATTTAAATCGATGGACGGACACCTGCAAAGGGGAAAGTAGCAGACGATATCAGAGAGCGTTAAGGTGCCACCATCACCGCACGTGCGTCCGATCTTCGTCCGTTTAGGGCTCTCGATGGGGATCCACTTCGTTGAGTAGTGTCGGCTCTAAACACCAAAGGGGAAAAGGATATGCATGAAGGTCGTACTGCCAGGCTATGGACATGCGATAGAACGTGAAGAGACCAGGACAGAATATTTCACTGCACGTGCATGGTCTGATTGTTTGCCCTTATAAGCCCTGGGTTTGTTCCTGAGATATGGTGGAATAGGTCTGTGGCCCATATCCCTCGCCTCATCATTCTTTCGGTCTTCCCTGTATTTTACGGTGAATAGCTTTTTGGTTACTGAGATTTATCATTGATTATGTTCAACTTGCAGTCATTCGGCCAAGTGCTGCCACTGCTAATGGGCACTGCCCTGGCAGCGGTTAGTTATCCACCAATTCCAGAGGACTTGACGACCCCGTATCAACAACGTCTTGCGATCTATGGTCCAAATGGTGAGCTAATTTGTTTTCTCTCTAAAGCGCAATCACGATTAACCTCCGGGTATAGCCGTCTCGGTAGGTTGGAACACCTATGAGAAACTAAACCAAAGCTGTGTCCAATATGGTACTTCCGAGGCCAAGCTCGACGCGCAGGCTTGCTCTTCGACCTCGTCGACATACGCAACCTCTCGAACTTATTCCAATGCGGTTGTCCTCACAGGGTTGACTCCAGCAACAACATACTACTATAAAATTGTTTCCACGAATTCCAGTGTGGATCACTTCCTCAGTCCTCGCAGTCCTGGCGATACCACGCCTTTCAACCTCGATGTAGTCATCGATCTTGGGGTCTTTGGAAAGGACGGCTATACTATAACCTCCAACAACGCTAAGAAGAGCAGTATTCCATCGATTGACCCAGCGCTGAACCATACCACCATTGGCCGCTTAGCTGACACCGTCGATGACTATGAATTCATCATTCATCCCGGCGATTTTGCCTACGCCGATGATTGGTACCTCAAGCCGAAAAATCTATTGGATGGCAAAGATGCCTACCAGGCCATCCTGGAGCAGTTCTATGACCAGCTGGCCCCGATTAGTGGACGCAAGCCGTATTTGGTTTCGCCAGGAAACCATGAGGCAGCCTGTGGCGAGATCCCCTTTACAACTGGTCTCTGCCCTCTGGGACAGCGTAATTTCACTGCGTACATGCATCGGTATGACGAGACCATGCCTAGTGCCTTTACTTCCTCGTCCTCGAACAGCACGGCCCAAAAGCTGGCCTTAAAAGCTCGGAGTCTCGCTCAGCCACCATTCTGGTACTCATTCGAGTACGGAATGGTTCATGTTGTCATGATCAATACCGAGACGGACTTCCCCTCGGCCCCCGATGGACAGGATGGATCGGCCAAACTCAATAGTGGCCCGTTTGGCCAAGATGGCCAACAACTGGCATTTCTCGAGGCAGACCTTGCCAGTGTCGACCGGTCTGTGACGCCCTGGGTGATTGTTGCCGGGCACAGGCCGTGGTACTCGACCGGCCTCAGCTCCAACATCTGCAAGCCGTGCCAAGAAGCCTTCGAAGAACTATTTTATAGGTACGGTGTTGATCTCGGAGTGTTTGGCCACGTGCACAACTCTCAACGTTTTTTGCCGGTCTACAAAAACACGGCAGATCCCAACGGTATGAATGATCCAGCGGCTCCTATGTATATTGTCGCTGGTGGTGCTGGCAACATCGAAGGTCTGAGCTCGGTTGGCTCCAAGCCGTCATACACCGAGTTCGTTTACGCCGATGACTATAGTTACAGCACTCTCCGCATCCTTGACGCAAACAATCTCCAGGTGGATTTTATCCGCTCTTCCACCGGAGAGGTTCTCGACTCGAGCAAGCTGTATAAGAGTCACAAGGAGCAGTTTGTTGTCCAGTGAGATAGGGCTCACCAGTGTTCTCGTTGGTGTGTGAAACTTAGTGTGACACAGTCAGACCATGGTCTCTTTGGAGGATATGTTTTGGCCCCAATTGTATATCATGCATAATTTCAAACGTCTTCTTCTTGCGTCCTGTTCAGTACTTACATCTCTAATGCCTGCATACTACACCTGTCATACTGATGCGATTTCATTATTTCATTGTACATATTTCTCCATATGTAAGGAATGAAAGCTTGAGATGAGCAGAGTTATACACATTAAGATCTATATCTACTGATTTTGGCTCAGGTTTTACTCCAACATGGTCACACTAGCAACATTAGTAACCGAACAAAAGACTCCAGACCTCACAAAACACTCAAGATAAACAGATCCAAACTATCACAGCGCCGGAACCGCCACATCGTTCTTACTATCTTGGCCAGTTTTCTTAACACTCTTCCATTCCAAAAAGCAACTAGCTACCAAGGCCACCAGGGCCAGTGCCAGACTGACACGGTATGCGTCGCGAAGCCCACTCATATACGCCCTAATCACAGCATCAAGCTGATCCAGTTGCCCCAAGGCTGCCAGGACATGTCGCATTTCCGTCGCTCCGGCACCGACAATGGCACGCGGGTCCACGGTAGGCGCGTACTCGCGAATCCCGTCGATCAACCCGTTTTGAAAGACCGATTGCCCGACAGCAATAAAGAGCGCGCCTCCCAGGGTTTGGAAGAACATCACGGCAGCGGTGCCGACGGGGATATCTTCGGGTGGGAGAACAGTCTGAACCGCCGTCATGGGGATCTGGAAACCAGCACCGACTCCCGCGCCGACGAGAATCTGATAGCCAATCCATTTACCGGTCGCGATGTCCACAGAGTACGTAGTGACAAGACCTATACCAATGGCTGCAATAGCGGTACTACCGATCAAAAACGGGGTATAGTAGCCTGCAGCCGTTACGAATCCACCGACGAGGACGGATGAGACGACGGTTGCCAGCATCATGGGAAGAAGCTGAATCCCCGATTTCATGGCGGACGATCCTTTCACGCTTTGGAAGAAGATCGGAACATAGTAGACGAGAAGGAAGAATCCACCGCCGAAGAACAAGGCGAACATAGTCGCAGATAACACTGACCGCTGCTTCAGGATCCCCGGGGGAAGTGTAGCGCGGTCGCCTAACTTGATCTGCGAGAAGGCGAAAATGATGATCATAAGTCCAAAGCCGACAAAGAGCCCGATCACACGCGAGCTGTTCCACGGGTATTTATTTCCTCCCCATTGTAGCGCTAGCAGGAGGCACACAATGGCCGGAATGAGAAGACTGGCGCCGATAAGATCTAGCTGTTTGATCCGGTCGAGGACCGGCGTACCTGAGAACTCGCTCTTGCTGGGAACTCGTAGGATGAAGATGATAACGGCAATGGAAAGACCGCCAATGGGAAGACTGCAGCTCGTTAGAGAAACTAGCCTGAGGCCCGTTTGAAACTTGTGTAGGGCTCACTTGATATAGAAGCACCATCTCCATGACACACCGTCGGTGAATGCACCTCCGAGTAATGGCCCAGCAATTGAAGCAACTCCCCATACCATGCCGAACATGCCAAATACAAGGGGTCTCTTGGGCAGTGGAACTGTGCAGATGAGCTACTGCAGTATGAGGAAGTAGACATCGGGTAGCGTACCTGTCATTGATATAATTACCAGGGCCCCAGAGAAGATACCAGCAACACCGATGCCTGCCACAGCTCTTCCAACAATCAACACGGTGCTACTGGGTGCAACGGCGCAGATGAGTGACCCAATCTCAAAGATGAGAACAGCGATCAGAAAGCCCCATTTGACCTGAGCGATTGGATGTCAGCCCCGGGTCATAGATTAGTGAACTATAGCAACGGGGTCCTAACACTGAATATCTTATAGATCCTGCCGTAGGATGGCTGCAATGCAGTTGATGTCAAGAAATAGGCACTACCATACCAGGCAATGTCTTCGATGCTCTTGAACTGATCGGTGATCTTCGGAATTGCTACACCAATGATTGTCTGGTCGAGGGCAACCAAGAAAATAGCCAGGTAGAGGGCAAGGATGATCACTATAACCTTTGTGATGCCCGGATACTCAGTCTCTCTTACTTCTGTGTCAGGCTTCTCCGTCGAGCCTTCAAGGTCCGACTTTTCCACTACTGTCATCGTGCAATGTCTGCTGGCTTTCAAGTTCGATACATATATGGGATTGTCCTGGACGGAAGAATAGGTCGCTCAGTTGAAATTACTCGAACGAACAATTATTCAGCAGTGAATCGTTATTGTGCATTATAGGGGATTTATAGGCTCAACCTGCTCAGGTACAAGAACAGCAAGACGGGAACGTCCCAGACGAGTGGTGATCAGTCGGACATTCGGGCCTCAATGCGACCGACAAAAACTCTATGAAGATTGCATCTGGAGATAGCCATTTGGGCTGCAAGTTCCGAATACGAGGTCGAAAGGATGGATGAACCAATCATGCGGGAGGCTTGTTCGAATAGCTTCAAGTTTATTGTGAGTGCGTCCCGTTCTGCAGGATGAAAAAGAAAGCCATGTCTCCAGTGAGTCAGAATTGTCCGAGAGGCTCGTCGATTCTGTCTCAGCTTCAACTATCCGCCATGTGTGCCACGCTCGCTTTGGGAGTTACGTCCAGCCAAAGGGCGTATTAATGGGCCTATAGACAGTACAAATACACAGCCACAACAGGGACTGTGATGCTATTATGCGATCCGATGAGACGCGGGCACATATGCCAAGTGCGGGAAATCTGGGAATGGCGACATAGGCTTAATTAAAGTGGATTTGTAAGGCTTACCGGAGGAAGGAAAGCAAAAGAAGCTCGTTTAAGCATGAGCCTCCTATCGCAATTGAGTCACCGTGTTACCGTCACTTTACCGGTGCATTCCGTGTCAAAGCGAGCTAAGGATTGCATAATACGAAGCACCTTGACGCCCTAATATCACGCTCTTCCACACGAGGGGACACGCCTCAGCGCTTCGCGATCTGAAGAACGCCCCATGCCTTGTGTGGATCTTCTGTTGGACTGGTCAGTGACAAATCGTGCAAGAGGCACTGCTCCCCTTTTGTGATGGCGACATAATAGACTCAGTCAAGCATACCACAAATGCGATGTACTTGTGCTTCCGACTCTGGGTGAACAAGGCTGAACCATACATAGAACAAGATCAACCTTAAGGTCAATCGTGGGCGATGCTAATATATAGAGATTGAGGCTGGCGACACATTGTCAATATATTCCAGAGTGTAGAATCTCTTAACGCAAGGTCGGTCTACCACTCTCAATACTTCATCGGTAGGAAGCATTCTGCCATTCTCTGCTGCTCACAGCTTCCGTCTCGCAGCCTACGTGTGAATCTAAGGAAGGCCTGGTTATGAGACTGAGTGAATGGTTCGTGGTAGCGGTCAGCACTATCTGCTGAGCAGCTACAATTGGCCTCTGGGAGGAATACTCCGAATTCACGCACACGACGGTGTTCCGGGATGTAGCCTTCACACGTGGATGAGTCGGATGGGTTGTTTTCTATTTCGCCCAAAGGCTCCCCGTCGTCCTGTAATGCAGCGACTTGGGTTAAAGCAATTTGATGTTCACAAAGTGCGTTGGGTAAATTGTACGAGACCGATCTGGGGCTATTCGATGCCGGAACCTTGTCGTCTAACGTGCTAGCAGATGGAATCCAGAAGCGCGATTCTGGAACAAGATCTTCTTCGATACTGATAACTGTTTAGGCCAGCGCAGCCCACGCTGCGTACTTGAAGAATGCTTGAACCGGCGGCGCTCGTCCAAGGAGATCTAATGCATGTGGAGACCATTATAGATGGAACTACGTGCTAAGTCAGCTTGACACAGCCCCAACGTTTGGAGAATTGGAGGGCTGTTCCATCTCTCGGTGTTTGAGGTGAGAAAATGCTCTCTCCCAGCTTTCCAGCCTGAGCGTAAGAGCACACTGTTGTTCTTTCAATGAGGATGCGATATAGCACCAGGGTTACCATTGGCCCCTTTGGAACATGGCATCATCCGAGGTGTCGACTAACCTAAAATAGCCACATTAGGGCTGCGAAGCCAAAGAAAAGCATCGCCATATTAACATGGGTAATGAGGAGTGACCCAAGAGATACGGAATAGAAAATGGCTAGAAGGGGTGTGTGGTCCAGGATGACTTTTCCCTGACACCAATTGTCATTGCAATTGAACGTCATTCGGACAACTCGAACCGTCAATCCAGTAAGTGCAAGGCCTTCCATGTACAGACAGACGAAGAGAGCATTCGTCCAAGCCGAATAGCCATAGCAGCGAGGTACCACGTCGATTGTCTTTGCACATCTTTCACGCATATTAGCATCTGACCGCTATACCCATATGTGTTGGTATTCACGAATAAATGGCAACGAGACATCGTTGAGTCAAGCCCGTCAGTGGGATCCATAAATTTTGTTCGTTCGTCAATCAAGCTACGGGTGGCCGTGGCAACTAGTAAATCCTTGTAAAGGTCCTGAGCTATGCAGAGTTAGGATTACTTTGTCACGCAAACCTATAGAGTGTTGCCGATAAGCTGCAGATTCATCCGCATCAATGGTCATTGAAGACATCCTCCAAGTGCGTGTAAAACGCGATGGCCAAGGACAACAGGGAACAGGAGTCTTATTGTCGACATGATCATCCTAGGATCCGCAGTATGCGTAATGATTTATTGTGGTATTCGACAAAATGCCAGAGGATCTCCCACAGTACGTGATTCGGGGCAGGACCCCCGAGCAAATCGCGTACATGCGCGAGGTGCGCCAACAGAATCTTCTTCATGCTTGGTGCAATTCTCGATCCAAAGCTGTCGCCACAGACCCCGAGTCATAAGAGGGCGAGCCCGGGAGATACGGTAGCATACGGCCGCTGTTACGGGAAGGATTCGCTATTATACGCATAGTGACTCTCACTGGTGCTCTACATTATATATATCGAGGGGGAAAGTTCTGATTCATTAAGTCATCCATATGTGAAAGGGGTTATCATGTTGAAGATTTCGGTTTCTTGGCAGGCGTAGAGCTTCGATGTGCACGACAACACAATAAGAATCCTATACCATGATATGAAGCGTATCATAGTGCTCTCCGGTTTGCATTCTCTTTTCAATTGATAGTCATCTTACCTGTGCCTACCAACAGCTTGACATTGCCCATTTCTAGTGGCCCAACGTAGAGGCGTTTCACCAGTAAATTATGATACGCGCAACAGCCGCGCTGGGCAACACTAACCTGCAAATGGTCACATGACCACTTTGTAGCACCTAACACCGCGATGTCCCAACTCAGAGGCACTTTGAATCCACTTTAACCTCCCTTTTGAGGGGGTGGAGACGGGGATGTGGGCGATCACCAACGCTAGGAGTGTAAGGCCCCTCATCCATCTCCGCGCCGAGGGTCCAGCAGACAGTTCCTACCGCCGTGCCAGCCTTTCCAGCAATCGTATATCTCAGACGGTGTTGGCCATGGGTACTCATTAAGAGAAAGAGACTGTTGAATGCCAGCAGTTCCCTGTCATGCATATGCACAACTTGTTCGACTTGCAGGATTATAGACATAATGTTCCTCAACAAGTGTAGATCAGCTCTCCCAAGACCTTACCACTCAGCCAATCTACCCTATCTCCGCTCTGAAGACTCCGACTATCATTCAAAACAGGTCAGCCTTGGACATCAATAGGCGCCACCGCTGGCATTCTTTCCACAAGCTCTCCATGTATGTCGCATCCGGTGGAGGATTACCGCCTCGTCGATCTGTGTGGGTTTCGAAGCACCGCGTGCCAAGACAGTAAGGGTACATTAATTAAAAAGCCGGTTAAAAAGAAGAATGAGACCTGGGGCCCTCACATAGCAACAGCAGCGGATGGTCGAACTTTTGTGCTTAAGCTCTCTCCATTGGCCAGGCATCGTCGAACTTTGGAAACATCGTCCCATCCTATCAGGCTTCAGGATTCCTAGCTTCGGCGATCGGTTGAACCATGCAGCGACGACTAAGTTAAACGAGAGCTCCAGAACCAAGGTCCGAATACCGGTGGACTTTGCTTCAAATTTCATACAGTCTTCATTACACCCCTGGCGCCCACAGTCCTCATTTCGGAAGAGCATCACCAGCAGCGTGTCGCCGCTCCACAACTGGTTGATGCACGAGTCCAGCGGGAAGATCAGATTCTGTACGAATCGAAGAGCTTTAACGACGATCATTCTCAGAGGTGGTTAGTGGTGTTTAGCCTTCAATAGTGGCGCCTCTCCCTCGAGTTGGATTCTTCCCTTCTTTTATCCGATGCGATTCCCAAAGGTGTATTTGGTTTTTCGGGATTCCCAAAATCTCCTGCTGCGCCGATCGTGAACTCCCGGTCCTCTAAATGACACGTCACAAGTTCTACACCGTGCATGGTAAGCACACGACAGCACAGTATAACTCAGCGCAACGTTGAGGTTGTTTCCTGGGAGTCCTCCCCCATGGTAATCAACAGAAAGGTAGATTCAAATGCGAAGCCGAAACACGGAACTGAGCTTGTAAGAAGTGAGAGTAAGGATATGAAGGAGATCTAGATATTTGATTTGAATTTATTGTCACATGTGGCCCAAACCCAATAGCATGTCCTTCGAGGTGTCGTGAAAAAGCAAAGATGCTGAAAAAGCCAATCTATGTTTATCTATCTCATGGCTCATCGCCGAGCAAGCCCGGAATTTGGTCCCTGCTGGTATTATTGGAGGGACCTCCTTGCGTGGTGATGTGCTACACTAATTAGGGTTACATCTAGCAAGGAAAGCCGAAGTCTATGCGTCAACAGCGGAGGCAACCGCTCGCCACCCGTGTGCTTAAACATATTTTATCCCTTGGCTCCCTGAGAATGCCGTGCCTCTCGCACTTTGAAAGGAAGGCAACATGAATTTTTCATGCAAACACAGCGCTTGGGGTTTCCACCAGGAATCCCCGACAGTGACGGTGGAGGGTTCATACCCGCTGTGATGGACAACTCTCAGCCATGGCTACAAACAGCGAATCGCGTACTCATTGGAGTTGGTTTGGCTATTAACACACCTCTTCTGGTAATGCGAATTTACACCAAAATTCGACTGATGAGAAGATTCTGGTGGGATGACGGTAAGTCGATATTTCGAGCCAACGAAGCCTTGGGCGCATTATTAACGAATGGCGGCCAGTATTCTTGATTCTTGCTTGGGTATATGCCGTTAGAATGCTCTTGTTAGCTATCAGCCTGTACTGACCTGCAGCTAGATCTGTTCCGTCGCGACGCAGGCGGTCATTTTATGTAAGAACCCGTTGAAGGAAGATGTTGTGCAGTCACTAAGAGTCCGTTAGATGGGTTCGAACATGCAGGATATGGCATCCACGTTTCGCAGCTGCCATTATCCGTGCTCAGTACCTATCGCAAGGTATCTATATTCCAGATGCGACGTGAACTAAACGTCTCGCTAATCGCCGGGCTTTGGTGTAGTGCATGCTGGCGGCATCGGTCATATACGTCCCCGCTCTCGCCTTTGCGAAGCTCGCCTTGCTTATGCTCTACTATCGACTCCTACAAGCGACGCATCCGCTATATGTGTACACCATTTACGCGGTCGGCTTCGTCATTGCAGGTTATAGTATTGCACTTCCGCTGGCATTGATCTTCGGCTGCAGCCCTATTCAAAAAAGCTGGGACATCACTATTGCGGGCTCCTGCATCAACACAAGCGGAGTCTATCTCGCGACTGCCATCACTAACACGATTAGTGATGTCACATTGATACTGCTTCCGATCCCCATTGTATGGGGTCTCCGTCTATCTGTCATTCAAAAGGTCGGAGTGCTCTGTATGTTTGGTGTTGGATTCTTGTACGTGAACTTCTGCCCCCGGTGCTAAACAGCGGCCTCATTAAACCAGTCTGTTGTTATGATTCTTACCTAGTTCCTTTAGAACCACCAGTATAAGTATCGTTCGCTTAGCAACGCTGATGCCTCTGGTCACGTCGCAAGATCAGACACACGATATCGCACTCGCCGCGGTCTTCATGTGAGTCCGGCACGCCATCTAGTCGCTTGCTTTGTTATTTTTACTTGGTATTAGGACAAGACTAATTGATATGGGTCGTGTAGCAATATCGAAGCCAACACCATTATCATATGCGGCTCTTTCCCCTATTTACGCCAATTCCTGCGATACCATGCTCCGCGGTGGATCGATTATAGTCTGAGCTCGCGACGGAAACAATCCTCTTCTACAGAGTCGCCATCGGCTCCAATGCGCAAGCCAGGTCTCACTCAGCTCCAGGATGATATCGAAAGGGCGATCAACCACACGGATGGGACCACGAGCGTAGAAGAGAGTATGAGACCGGGGCCCAGAGAAGTGATATAGTATTCGCTCGTGTGTATAAAAGTATACGACCTGGCGGGGTTCAAAAGTGCTTGCTGCCCGGGGGGATTTTTCATAGCAGAGGGGGCGTTAATACTTAGAAAAATAGATTTTGGGCATCTATCCTAATACTTGAATATTTCAAAAATCCCTCAGTGTCGCTGGCCTGTTCTGGTACTCTCGAGATGGTTGGCGAAGGTCTTAAGGAACGTCACGAAACGCGCCCAATGTCGCTCGATGCCAAGGAGCCGTCCTGCAAGAGCCCGTGGCATAATGTCTCGTAATTGTGCTAGATGACACAGTCCCTTCCAGCCAAGACGCCAAGTCTACAGCCATATCCCGAAAACAATCAAGTTCGCATGTAACCTGCAGGCTGCAGACAGGCCGGGATGTGCCAAGGTGAGGGTGACACACCTGTGGGAGTAAGCTCAGCAGCAAAGCTATAGAACCTGTTGCCTTGGTTGCACCATCACCGTATTGACTGGACTCAACCCCATTCTGCTGCCTCCGTTCGAAAAGGTAACTGCGCCTCTGCATGCGATAGAAATATCCCATTCAGGTGCTTTCACTTGTAATCCTGCAATTGTAGAGCCGGACCAGCCGTCATATTGCCACCTACACTGTCACATCCTCAAACACGCGGTTGGGAATTATGCAACAATCTCGGCCACACATTCGCATTCGTCCAGTTGAGTTGGGTACCGCCATGTGGGAGACATCCAATATTCCACCAGGTTATCTGGACTCGATCGGAGTAATACCCTGGGGTCCGTGGATGGCTGTAAAGTTAACTCGAGCGATGGGTACTAATTGCTGGCAAGGATGGGCAGTGAAACGGAATGTTGGGAGTAGGTTCGTTATTCGCCGAGAGGGCCAGCTCCGCCTGAGTGTGGGAAGGGACGATTGGAAAAGAAAGTCTCGACTCGCCCTTGACAGGAGTCTTCGAGGTGGATCACTTTGCTGTATTAGTGTATCTATTTGGATGTTTACCTAGAAAATGAGCGCGAAGATAGGTCTAGATGGGCATTGGATTCGCAAAGCTGAACAATTAGTGGGTTCTGAACCCCGGTAGGTATATATGTTTGATAAGGCGCCCTGGTAAAGAAATCCTCCATTCGGCTTGAGAGCAAATGGATAGCTGCTACTGAGCTTCCCCATGAGAAGGTGAGGAAGAGTCCAATTGATATGCAGTTGAGTCCGATGGATGTTGATGTCACCTGATGTCACGCGGTGGTTCCTTTCCTAAAGTGGACTAGTGGAAGGCATTCCATCCGCGTCGTTGAGCATCATCACAACCTCCAAGAGCGAACCTTCGCTTGACCGCTACCAAGGGCGAATTCATACGATATACATACATGAACGATGGTGCTAACTGTCCAAATCTCAATTGTCCGTCAGCAATTCCAGCAGTTCTTCCCTATCATCGCTCTTAACATACTCTCTCACCGACAACCGTTGGATATCAGCACGACGATCTAGCCAACCTGCTCCAATTGTGTGGAGAAACTAACCCACATAATCTGCATATCTTTCCACTGATACTCCGTACACCTCTTATCCTCTTTCTGGGCCCTACCGTCAATGCCGTTTCCCGGGAAAGCCGACAAGCAAACTACGGAAGTGATATCTCCTCAGCCATATCTCGGGCCTTTTATGATGTATAACTGTCCCTTCAGCTGCTGGGGTCGCAAAACCCCTCGTATACGTCATTCTACCCACCCGTCGATCAACAACCCGTTACAAATTGCTGTGTCATCAATTTTAAATGGGAGGTTTGCCTTAACTTCCAGTTACGATACCTGAACCGAAAGGTACATTACGTAGGAGTGTGATGGAATGTTCGACTACGTAGGAGATCAAAAGTTAATCACATTCAAGCTTTAGGTGTCAGGGATGTTACCATCACCAAGCCACTCATTTCAAGATACTTTCCATACGGAGAATGAGGCATGTTAGGGTTTACATAGCACTGGGTGCCCACATGACGGCAGTGAACGTAATGTTGCTTCTTACTTCATACCAAGGCTTCCTTTTCCTTATTGGATTTGATGCTCGTACTTGAGTCTCAGAACTGAAACTGGGTCCTACTGGCTTTCAACTTCCTCAGAATCGTTGGTGGTTGTTCTCCGTCTCAACCAGGGCTAACACCCTCATCCTCTAACAACCTTCGACCCCAGACTCCGTCATGCGATCATTTGTTCTTGGTCCCCTATTGTTCTGATTGGGTCTGGTCGGATATGTCCAGCCTGTAACAACCCATTCCATTTAACTGGCTTATCTGGCCCATCGACCCATGGAACGGTGATCTGCCTTTCGGTCATAGGCATCCCCACAGTCTATCTCTCGCAAAAGTATACCACGCACTTCTCCCCCTTCTCATAACACCAGTAAAGTCTTGAAATGCGCCTTTGACGAGATTCACTTTATATAAGCCACATGGTGTCCTCTCACGAAAGAGCCATGTCGCAGTCATTGATTGAATAGTGAAAACCAACTCTCGTCGGATTTCACCAGATGCCATGAGACCGCAATCGAAAACCCTGTACCACCTGCGCCCGAAGCTTGACGAGATCCTGAACGATACAGCCCCCGTCCCGTATACACTCGGCACCTTCATTGCCTTCCTCGCTCAAAACCACTGTCTCGAGGTTCTCGAGTTCATCCTTGAGGCCAAACGCTACCGGAAGACATACGACTGGCTTGAACATCACGGCAAGAAATGCGGCGAAGATGAAGTGCACAAGGAGCGCCTCCGACGAGTATGGGATCGCATCATAGAAACATACATCGAATCCGGTGCACCGCGCGAGATCAACGTGCCAAATGAAACCCGAGAGGAGCTGTTGGTGTACACCAAAACCCACGGCTCCACTCCTCCGCCGAGTCTCCTCGATAGTGCTGTTCAGCACATGCATGAATTACTACGAGACTCGATCCTGATCCCCTTTCTCCGGAGCTGCTCGGGCACCTCCCATGTGCAGCCGCTATCAGTGCCCTGCCTCAGTGGCACCGAGCGACTGTCCCCGAGTCCCAGGGCCTCGGATGATACTGCACGCCGGAGGTCGAAGTTCAATGTCCTCATTCCATCTTCCCCTGCCGATATGTGTTCCTCCGATGGATCACAACCGCCGACGAGATGCGTATCACGAGCCACCAGCTCCCAAGAACCACTTCGCTCGTCATCTTCTGACATCGGGCGTGAGATCACCGGTGGTCAAGATTGGGACGTTTTGCCAAATGGTGAAGGCACGGGGATGTGGCACGCCAATACCACCCCGGAGAAAAAGGCACGGCTCCCAGAATCGCCTAAGAAAAGATGGCGCCGCTTACAGGGATTTGCAAAGCATTTTCGGCGTTCTTCTGATTGATGTTCACTATACTAATCTACCCGCCATGTATATCAGCTGAGCGGAATTGCATCGCTGTTTGTGTTGAAGTTTTAGTTCGTCCCAACCAGATGCCCGATGTGCCTATAGCTGGTTGTCACCTCATGGACTTGAAAACTAAACTATCAACCTTTGAGAAATTACCTCCCGTGAAGAGCGTACGCATAGAAGACCTGCATTTGTTTGGGGTCTCATAGAGTCAACGTATGGACTAAAACTCAATGATCTCATGCCAAGGCAGTAACGACGTATTTGCCCAGAGCTGAACCAATAGATAGGCATCTCAGCTGTAGATAAGTTTGGTAACCATGGATCCTCTGGCGAAAGCCATCACATCCTCATGAGGTATCCATGACTTCACCCTTTCCCTTCGATAAGGCTCCTTGAACCACGGTTCATCCTCCACTCAACGCCGATAAAACCTTAACGGATACGATGCATTAGTCATCGAGCAACTCCCGAAAGACTAAAAGCTCCAAAAGTAGGAAGTTCTGAAGGCATACGCCCCTGTTCATCACCCGTTTAATTCTCTTGAGTCTTGGGCCTTTCTGTTCCGGTGGTTCTTCTGGGATGGTGATCCACATAAAACGTTGACCGACCACCTGCAGAACGATCGGGTATCAGTATAGCCAGATACATCTACCGTAGAAAGGTAACTGAAAAGAAAATAAGGGTAGGATCATATGTCATTGAGGTTTCTTTGTCAATTGTAGGGTTCGTGCTTCATGTGAGGTCACCAGTCCAAAGTTGACCAACCAGAAGGAAGCTGGTGCTCTCCACGTGATACATTGCATTAAATGTACTTTCCTAGAGGGAAGAATTACTTAAGTTACAATACACAGAATCCAGGTAGGTATTTTATATAATAAAGAGAAGCTGTCAATGTTTCCCAATGATCTAGTGGCTGGCACAGGGAGATCCGCTATTGAGGCTAAAGAGCTGCCAAATGGTATGATCGGCTACTATCGCAAGCGCCCAGAACTGATCATTTCAGTTAGATATTCCAGCACTTACCTAGAGACTACGAGGTTGTCTGAGGTGCCACCAACAGTCGGCCTCTCTGGTCCCTTTGCTGGCCAATTATTGAGTCAGGACTCGGCTCATGTTCGACCCCAAAGCTCTTGTTTCCTTCAGGTCGGCCAGTATCCTGCTTGTGCGAAGAGACTTTGCGCCACGCTACTATGCACTACACCCTCAAGCCGCTACGTCGGGAGAATATCTGACGACATGAGGCGCAGTTAGATCTGCTCTTCGGCCGACGTATCGGAAGGCCTAGTGACTGTGAGCCATGATTGAGTCAAGTCCACCTCCTCCTAGTTGAGGAGACCTTCAGCCTATTATCTATACTACTCTCGCTTCTCGAACGCGATCAAGAAGCCACCAATGCATGTATCGTCTCGGTGAAACGCAATCTGGTATGAATAGGTACCAATCATTGTCTTCGTAAGGCGCCATGCAGTTTGTGCACCTAATAGCTTCATAGTACTCTGGATAGAAACCACTGTATTCCCAATCAATAAGTCCAGTGATGATCCATTCATTGTTTTCAAACTTCACGATAATGTTTTCCGAGCGAAGATCACCATGCGTGAAAACTATTGCAGGCGAACGTGATTTGGTAGAAGGGGAAAGCTGACGTAGCAATTTAACAAAGACTTCCCCACCAGTCCGATTACTTGTGAAGAGAAAATCTTCAAATTCATCGACAGTCAGGATAGGCTTGGCACTCCGGTGAAGATGTCTTCGAATGTCTTTGCAGCCTTCGCCCAAAACTCCTCCGAAAGCTATACCTATATCACACGGCAAAGACCTCAAGTCATTCAAGATCAAGGTAAGCTGTTCCCTGATCAAGACCTTCTGGGCTGTACTTAGGGATGGCCATACCTCAGCCAAGGTACTCGAATGCAAGTGGGTCATGAACATGAGCGAGATATCGTTCATTCGAATGAAACCAAGAGGTTTTGGTGCGGGTATGTTTGGCTTGTGCTGGTGAAGGTATTCGAGTGTTGTGTATTCAGTTGTATCATCCAGGTCTCGCACAGCTTTCAAAATTATATCATGACCATATGTCAAGACCATTTTCTGGCCGGCAAAGGGGCCCTTCCAGACAACCTCGCTTGAGTCTATGACATCGATCAGTCGCTGCGCAAGGCCATCCGATTGTGCTGCAGCTAAGCTAGATATTCCAAGCAAATTCCGAACTGTATCGGATAGAGGAAAAACGATCTCAGCCAAGTCCGACGAGCGAATTGAAGCGCGAATGTCGTCTTCTCCGCGGTCTTCAGGTACGGTCGCAGTGTCTAAATTTCGAAAGGATATTAGAAAGTGGATTGCTCCGATGGAAAGCTACTCACCAGTTTGGGTCTTCTGGCGCATATCATTCAGACGATCAGAATACCTCCAGGGCAATTTCACTGTCAGATCAATCTCCGGATCCTTTTCGATGGCAGCTTGAAGCTTCGTTAAGGTGTGTACATTGAACCTCGCAGCTTTGGATTTGCTGACACGAGCCATAATCAAAATATCTTTCTATATAAGTGATGTCATGTGTGCAAATAATTACATAGGAAGGTCAGAATGCAACGGTGAAAGATATTAAAGGACACTGTAGATTGAAGCTGCGGCACGATAAGAAAGGGAGCTTCAACCATGTGACACCCCTAGCATCATGTTTTAGTACGAGCAAGAAGACTAAAAAATAGTTAGTCGACCAATATATCTCAGCAATCTCAAACCCTCTTTTGTAAAGAAAAGTACCGTGCGGGCTCCTTGTCTAAAAGTAGTTTACTAGGTAGTTATTTCAAAATTGTATAATTAGTAATTATATCCAATGTTGCAAAAGGTCTTGGACTATGCTAGTATATGCATGACATTCGGCTAGTAAATACTTGACTACAAAAATGAGTAAAAAGGACATCTAATACTAAAAATATATGTATTTTAATCAAAAAAAAATCAAGCTATTCAAGTACCTCAAAAAGCACTCACCAATCTCGACTCTCGAGTCTGAAATGTAGAACGTAATCGATCCCTCGATATATATTTCCAATCCCGACTTGGTACTACTAAAAATATATTATACTCACCCTCCCCCACCCCCCTTCTAATACCGTTAGTTTGATCGATTTAATATACCAAGGCAGTTGTTTGATCCAGTATTCTATAGCTTCTTAAGCTAACTTATTCTAAATTTATATTAGTCTCTTCCATTCTTCGCGGAAACGATAATCATCCGCGTACAGCCCGGCGCTGACTCCACTACAAGGATCGGCGCAATGCATGCTCACCTGCAGCTACGTTGATAGTAGACGGTAAACATAGTAGTACAGTACATACAACAGCCTCGTATAAACTGAAATAACTAAGATACTATAAATTTCCTTTGTTTGCGCGGGTATACATGGAAACCGAGTTCTTTGTCAGGGTGATCCTTCAGCCTTGACGTTCACCCGGACGAAAATGTTTAGGGATCCGCTCTATACTAGCAGGACTATATATCTGCGCCGTTGCCTCCAACTAAAGCACCGCAACACCAAGCCCCAAATAATATCAAACCACGACACGCTTACCGATTTCCGTGGAAAAGCATAAAGAAACAAAGATGGCTCCTCATGCAATCGTGTTCGATCTTCTCACAGCCCTCCTAGACAGTTGGTCCTTATGGGCCGAAGCGGCAAACAACGACCGCAGCGCATCATACCGATGGCGCACAAGATACCTGGAGTTGACCTTTGGATGCGGCGCATACCGTCCATATGAAGATCTCGTCTACGAATCAGCCAAGGATGCCGGCCTCCCGGACAGTGCACCCAAAGCGCTGATCGAGTCTTGGGATCGGATGCGCCCCTGGCCCGAGACCAGAGAAATCCTATTGCAGCTGAAGGAAGAGGGATATCGCTTGGGAGTGGTCTCCAACTGCTCTGCAGAACTCGGCCGGCGAGCCGTTGCGTTGTGTGGTGTGGAATTCGATGCGTTCGTGACGGCGGAAGAGGCCGGCTTCTACAAGCCTCATCCGAAAGCATACGGGTCGATCCTATCGGCCTTGGGGGTCGACTCCAAAGATGCCCTGTTTGTCGCGGGCAGCAATGGTGATGTCGTCGGCGCAGCAGCGGCCGGTATGGATGTTGTGTGGCATAACCAGATTGGCCTCCCAAGACTCCCCGGCTCTAAGCCGCGCCTGGAAGGCCGCTCGTTACAGGTCGTTCTAGATCACCTCCGCCAGGTGGAGTCGACGTCGAGTTCGAATACATCCAGCCGGTCATCATCGCGACTGTAGACTTGGGCTGAGAAGCCAGGCATGCTGCACAACAATACTCGCTTATTGGAAGCTTGGGCAGGACTGCGGACGGAACAATATCAACGTCGTTTGAGGGATGAAATATAATGAATTTATGAAGGGCTTGTGACGGTATATCCTCCTCTCATCGCTGCAGGGCCTTGGAAGTGTATGTACATATTTGGTATATTATAGTGTCTAAATACTTTCCTTTCCGCTCAGACATATATCCTCAATATTAGGTACACACCGTAGAGATCAATACGGGACTGAGAACCACATCGGAGCTGGTTAGAGAAACAGTTCCAGCTTTCAAACAGAACTTAACAATAGTTGCATATTGGTATCACGGTATCAGGAGATAAATAACTGAAAATCACAGGGGCTTCACAGCTGGTCGCTTGTTGATGGTTATCCACATATCCCGCCAAAAGCCGATCCCACCTTTGACTTCGAACCTCGCAGAGGGCTTGTCAGTCGCAATAGACGGGGTGTATCGACGGAAGAACTAAAGTATTATGAGATGAGCAAGCGCGAAGCCAAGGAGGGAGGCCAGATTAACGTACCTGCAGTGGGCCCTTGAACAATTCTTCCATCGCGATGTCCCTACCCAGACAGACTCTGGTGCCATATCCGAAAGTGAAAATATACTTGTTGTACAGCTTTGCTTTCTCCGGGTCGAGCCAGCGCTCCGGACGGAACTCCTCTGCGTCTTCTCCAAAAAGCGCGGTATCCCGGTGCATGATCCATGGGTTGCCGGTCACCTCTGTACCGGCTGGAGCAAACTTACCGAAAAGCTCAATGCCTGGTTCCGACACATAACGTGGGAAGATATTTGGCGCCGGCGGGTTCATTCGCAACGTTTCCCGGACACATGCGACATAGTATGGAAGATGCTCCTGGATAGCGTCGTACTGGGGGATGGTGTCGGGGATGAGTCCCTTACGGCTGGCCGTGTCGATCTCCTCCATCATCCGTTCGTAGACTTGCTGGTTGACGAGCAGGTGGTTGACGAGGGACTGGAACACCGTGCCAGTGGTATCGGCGCCCGCCAGCAGAACCAGCAGGACTTCGGCCTTCAGATAATCCATCTCGAGGGGCTTACCGTCCTCCGTGCGTGCATCGATAAACGTTTGTAGGAGATCCACACGACCAACATCTTTGCCTTCAGCGATCTCGTTTAAGCGTTGCTCAATCAGTCGATCCCGGAAGCGCATCAGCACACCAATGCCGGTGTTATCCTCAGGCTTGGCGACCAGATATTTTTTCAAGAACGTTGTCTTCACCCAGCTGGTAAATGGGTGGAGACGCGCGAGGAGACCAAACGCAGGAAGGCCGTCGTGGAAGCCCTGGATGAGACCTCCAACATCTTTACCCTGTTCGATAAAGCCGAACGGCGCCCCGAAGCCAATTTCACTGATGACATCGTACGCGACGTATCTGTTCATATCCACATGTTCCAGTTAGTTCGATGATGCGCGGATCATGTTGGGCGGCTGTTGGCTCTTACACTGCCCACCATGAGAAATCGAACTTGGCACCGGTGCTGGCGAATGTCTCTCCCAATTTGTTCAACCAGTCGTCGATCCGCGCGTCAATCAATGGCTCCATCCGCTTTACGTTTGAGAAACTATACTATTTGGGTTGTCAGCTCGGGCCTTGCTGGGCCAGATTGACATGCATGAATGTACATACCGGACCCGCAATGTGCTTGCGAAACGCCGCATGAGTCTTGTGTGACCGAATGTTGAACAATGATTCGGTCTCACCGAACGACCCGGTGATATAGTGACCTGTCTTGTCTGCATTCCGGTGGTAGATGTCGGGCAGTTTCGTGGGGTCGCTGACGAGGAGGAGTGTCGGGGTGATTCGTACGACGGGTCCTGCAAGCCACACACACGTTAGCCCGATGAGCCCTACAGCTGAAACTCGAGGGATCATACCGTATCTCTTGGTCAGTGCATAGACCGTAGGTACTTCGGTCTCACGCAGGTTGTGCCATGCGATCCAAAGTCTGGTTACGCTACCCCAAAAAGGTCCCGGGAATACGGCCAAGGGATGAAAAAATCGATAGTACACAATCTGATAAGCAAATCGGAGGGCCACATATGCCCCTAAGGCGAGGATGACGTGGGTTGCCGTGAACATTGAGACCAGGTCCGTCCCTGTAAGGACCATTATCGTGACCCTGATCCACGAACAAAAAGGAGACAGGCACAGGAATAAGCAAAAAAAGCCAAAAGAGAAAAACGACTAAAATTTGACAGGGATGCCTTGCCTCCCCAGCACGGTTTATGGGAGAAATACCCGGCGATTGCTGTGGACACTATGCATCATTTCTCTCATGAGCAGCTATGTGGTACTTTTGGCGGTCCGCCTCAAAATGATGGAGGGAGAGCGAATAGCCATGCACCTGGAGATAATCTCACCACCGCTTCCTTGCGATGATCATCCTTAGGGGGGTGGTTGCCAACGTATTTGATTAGAAATGGCTAACAACGCCAACACGACTATTTTGAGGGGCTGCTCTGGGAAACATTTCCACCCTTTACTCGCCAATCATGGTTGCTCTATACCAAAAGCTCCCCAGAAGGCTGGGGATTATTGGCTCAAGTTCTGGCATGAAGTGCCGGGGGAATCGACTGAACGAGAGACACTCGCCCACCTCATCAGAGTCATCACTACAGCTCACGCGCCGCCGTCGTTCTAGTGCGGGAGGCCGAGCGTTTTAGGGTGCATTGGGCTTCAGTGTGTGGAGGCTACTAGGCCACAAGAGGCTGAAGCCGTTTCAGACTCTGCCGAGAGTTGATTTTTATGCATCATACTACCAGGATGTTGTCCCCTGTCTACGCCGTGTATTCCATGGGGATGCTACTGCTTTTCGACGAACACAAGCCTCGTTGCCAATCTATTGGAATCTGCCTTGGAAATGTCTTGATAACGTCCTGTTTCTGTGACTGACAGGGCATGCCCATCGGGATCCACAGTGGTCCACCCTCGGGAACTGCGACAGCATCGGCTCTGCGTGATCTCGTTGGGTGGGGATGCGCTATGAAGCCCAACATTGGTGGACGAGGAAAGTACGAAGTACTCCACAGAAGTTAGCCGCGGAGGGCTTCCGCGGCCCTATCCTATTTGATCTCGACAAGGCTCGGCTGCATCGGTGGCCACCAAGTGCCACTTTTGATACTCCGGAACGAACAAGCGGGAGATGTTAAAGGATTCTCTGGTTCTCACGCGTGTGATAGATCCACATCGTCCGTAATTTACTCTGTACAGCCAACATTAATCTAGAATGTAACATGCTTGCTGATCATTTGGTTCACCAAATCCCGACCCCTGATGACAGAACACTGCAATTGCTTGATCATATTGCTGGATGTATCTGCGACGCAAGTAAGGCGTAACTTGCTTATAAAGGACGACAAAAAAAAAAAAAAAAAAAAAAAAAAAAAAAAAAAAAAAAAAAAAAAAAAAAAAAAAAGGAAAAGAAAAAAAAAAAAAAAAAAAAAAAAAAAAAAAAAAAAGAAAAAAAAAATTAATAGAAGGATGAAACGACGACAGCTTAGCGGAAGGGAAAAGTGGGGGAGTTTAGGAACTTTCCGCCTAAGCGAAAGGAGAGAAGAGAGAAAAGTGAAAATTAGAATAAAATAAAATAAAATAAGGTAGTACCCCAATAGGGAAGGAAATAGAGAAAAATAAGGAGAAAGTAGAAGCATTCCAAAACGCTTCGAGAAGCGAGGATAGTCCAAGGAGCATCGTGAGAGCACTTTAGCCTCAACCTCCCAACTTCGAACACCTCTGTCTCATGCCCCATTTGGGAATAACAAGGCGTTACTGACCTTTTCAAAGATCTACCCACGAATAGCCCCGCGTCAGATTCTGTTTGAGTACCTTGCTACTACCCACAGCACAGATTCGCAGTCCCACTGGGATCAAGGGGCGATACCGACTTACTAGGGACGTGAATCATTAGTTCTGTACACCGTCTACTATATACCAAGAGCTGCGCTGCTTAGCGTCGTCTCGTTTCTGGACCAAAATAGTAACCAGCATCATCTTTCGAAAGCGGAGGACGGAGTTAAACCGGTTTCATACTCCATCTTCGCCACTGAAAGGAGTGGGGATTGACAGATCGAACAGTCTTGCATCCTCCTTTCGGACAACTTGCCGACGGACTCACTCGGACATATAGTCGTCAACACGGTTTCTATTACCTTAATTTCCTCTCCCGGGAAAAGGGGGAAACCCCGTGGGACGAGTACCCCATCGTCCATGAACGGAGGAACTGGGGAATGATGGCCCGGCTAATATGTAAGGGAAGGATTGAAACCGATGGTTTCATTCTCAACGACTCCTATTCGGGAAATGCTGTCGCTCATCATGGCTACGATGGACTTGGCATGCAGGATTTCACGAGGAAGACCAGTCACAATGATATATAGAATACTATCTTTTATAGGTCATGCCCGCCATGTGGCGATCAATCTGTTAGCTTCTCGCTTTGATCGTCCGCGATGATTTAGGTTTGCCGATGCAGTGAAGGCACCTTAGTGTTTGCTAGTGGAGTCGAAGGTCGTAGAGAGGAAAGAAGGCAAAGAAAAACGGACAGACCTCATAAAGACGGTCTCCGGGAGTACCAGAGATTTCAAGTGACTGACTGCTAGTCGTTCGTTCACCACCAGCATCGGGTTCGCAGTCACAGCAATGGCCGGCGATTCAAAGGGTCCAACAGTGATCGCAGTCGCGGTCACTTTTGCAGTCTGGACTTTCATCATCATGTGTCTTCGGCTCTTCTCTCGTGTCTTTGTTCTACAGAAGATGGGACTCGACGACTGTGAGTACAGCTTGACTGACGAGAAATGGAAGACCATAACTAAACACCCCTAGGTCTGATTGTTTGTGCTTGTGTAAGGAGATCGAGCCCGAGATATTGATTGCTGTCGCTCACATAACCAGCTGACTTCATGGGCCTTTTCTGCCGTCACGGTCGTGTGTGAGTATACGCCAGTTTCGAGACATCGACGACGCTAACCGGATTATGTAGCGGTGAAGTATGGGTTGGGTTCGCATATCGAGGACGTCGATCCGAACAAAATGGAGACTTACGCCATGGTATATTTTGCAACCGCTGGGGTGATTTTGATTATGTCCTCTGACTGTTTGCCAGGTGGTTTGGATCAGCTCGATGTGTTACTTGGCCACATTGGGCTTCGTCAAGTCGTCCGTTTGTCTGTTCTATACTCGTCTCGGCGATCGGCTTCTGACCCGGCTCTCGATGTGTATGTTAGGCGTGATAGTCGCACAGGCTTCGTCGTTTGTGTTGGTGGCAGCATTTCAGTGCCGACCTATTGAGAAGGCGTGGAAAAGCACGCTCCCGGGGACGTGCGTGAACATCAACGTATTCTACCTTGCGAACGCGGCCCTGAATATTTTGACAGACGTCATGACGTATACCCTGCCCCTGCCAGTGATATTCAAGCTCCAGGTTCCGGTCAAGCAGAAGGTTGCATTGGGGTTCATCCTCTGCATTGGGTTATTGTAAGTCCCGGAATCGTGATACAACACATAGTGGATAGGCCCTGACATTATGACTCTTCAATTTTCAGTGCCTGCGTCTCGTCAATCATTCGCATTACGTATATTCCTGCCATGCTGTCCGATCCAGATGCTACATGGGTGATTGCCGAGGCAATGTATTGGTCCGTGATCGAGATCAATGTCGGTATCTTCGCCTCCTCCATCCCTTCGTTCAAGGCGATTGCCTCCCGCTTCATCCCGAGACTTATTGGAGAGTATTCTCGCGATAAAGGGTACAGTGGTTGGTCCAGCAGCAACGATGGGAAGAAGTTCTCCGGCTTTTCCAAAGTCCCAGAGCAGAACATTGGCCTGGACTCCATGGATCCTCGACACCCGGACGGGGATAACGCGATTGGCACGCAGATCGGGTACGGAGGGACACAGAGTCAGGAACGAATCATCCCTCATGGCAAGATCTATGCACATACAGAGATCGAGACGAATGTGGAGGTCAGTCGAGACCTGTCATGTCGTACGCTCTCCCATTCCCCTTGAAGGGATTCACAACATTACCCACTTCCAGCGGTTTTATTTTCCATGGTGATGTCCTTCGACCCTTTCATATCATTCTAATTTCTGCAAATCGCTCCTTTGATTCCCTAAGGCTTGTGTATTAAATTCTAGACTCTCTTTCACTTTCATTTTCCTTTTATTCAATTCCTTTTTATTCCTGGCTTTTACATGGGGGGCATAGCGATCGAATTTAGATTAACGATGAATGAAAATATCGAGTAATTTTCGCATGACTACTTTAATCGCACCAAAAAAAAAAAAAAAAAAAAAAAAAAAAAAAAAAAAAACAAAAAAAAAAAAAAAAAAAAAAAAAACCTATTGAAAAAAAGTGAGGTCTATGACAGATCAGGTGCCGACAGAGAAGAAATCGATCGGGATTTCCGACGTCGGGACTCCCGAGAAGCAACAACAGCATCAGTCTTTCTCACTGCCGGGATTTCGGCAAACATCCCCCCAACCAGGTTGTATATTGGGATGCTCATATTTCTTGCGATTTTGATGCCTTAGGGTAAACAACTAAACGGCCCATTGAACAGTTTGACTGGCCTCCAGGTTTGAACTAGTCTTGGTACGCTCTGTCCAGGATACACTAAAGACGCGGAGGACAGCAGTGCCCATTCTCGTTTACCAGGAGAGGATCACACTGGATCAGAGATATAACTAATCGCTGCCCCTTTCTCCTCGGGGTGACTGAACGCAATGGGCCCGGCTATACTCTTTCCCATCTCAACGCCCCCCAGCCTCCCCTTGATTTACCCCATGGGCAAAGTCTCCACAAATCTCCACAAGAAAACCAGCACCCCATCGGACGCCGTGCCCTAAAAGTACGATTATGAAATCAATTATGCGAATCCCAAACAGTACTATCTCTCAGGCTACTAGAGTGAAGGCGTGATTTGACACCCGTGGGCCTATCTGCAACTCATTATTGGAGAAAAGGTTGATTAATCCCCACAGCCTAATGCTTAGCAGCTGGGGTAGAGGAAGCTGTGTATGTCACCATGGTGGATGAAGATCACAGTCGCGGGGTTTGGACTGAGTGCGATGGTGCGCAGTTTAAAACGCAGCCCCTACACACATAATGCAAACGGGCTTGTCACTCCTACTTGTCTTTCTCTGGAACGAAAATGAGACCGACACTTAACATCCTCGCGGGAGCAGCCACTCTCATAGTGGTACAGGCAACTAGCCTCCGGGATGTGTGTACAAACAGCCATGCCAAGTCAGTTTTGCCCTCTACTGATCTCATCAACGGCCTCGTAATCGATCGATCTTCTATTACCACCAATGCTGTCTATAATGCTTCCACCCCCGGCGGTGACTACTTCCCAGCAGCAGCCGCATATGATTTCTGCAATGTGACCCTCACGTACGCCCATCCTGGACGCAACGATAAGGTTCATCTTAAGCTATGGATGCCAGCTCCGGACCAGTTCGAAAACCGGTGGCTGTCGACTGGTGGAGGTGGTTTTGCGATCAACCACGATGAACAGCAGCTCCCGGGAGGTGTCCAATATGGCGCCGCGGCTGGTATCACTGACGGCGGCTTCGGCAGCTTTTCGACCCAGTTTGACCAAGTATTTCTTCTGGCCAATGGTACGATCAACTATGAAGCACTGTATATGTTCGGGTACCAGGCGCACCACGAGCTGAGCGTCATCGGAAAGGCCCTGACAAAGAACTTTTACGGCACGGGTGACGCAAAGCTGTATGCCTATTGGCAGGGATGTTCCGAGGGTGGTCGCGAGGGATTCAGCCAGGTGCAGCGATTTCAGGAGTTCGACGGCGCTGTGATCGGCGCCCCGGCCCTTCGCTATGGTCAACAACAGACTAACCATCTCTACGCAAATGTGGTTGAGCATACCCTCAAATACTACCCTCCCCCTTGTGTATTAGAGAAGATTGTAAATCTGACTATTGCGGCATGCGATCGACTGGACGGAAAGGCTGACGGCGTGGTGTCGCGGACCGACCTGTGCAAGGCGCATTTTGATACCAATTCCACGATTGGCGCACCTTACTCCTGTCCAGCCTCAACAACAACCACTGGCACAACCCCCGCGCAGAATGGAACCGTGTCTGTGCTCGGTGCCGCAGCAGCTAAGAAGATGTTGGATGGTCTTCGTACGCTTGACGGCCGTCGGGCCTATATCTTTTACCAGCCTTCCTCCACCTTCGACGATGCGCAAACGAAATACAACCCCGAAACAAAGGAGTTTGAACTCGACGTCACTGCCTACGGCGCTGAATGGGTCCCCCGCTTTCTGCAGCTACAGAATTACACTTTATCCTCTTTGGAAAATGTGACATATGACACGTTAAAAGACTGGATGGAACTTGGATGGCAGCGTTACGAAGACGTCCTGCAGACCACATGGCCTGATCTAACCCCTTTCCAGTCCGCGGGTGGGAAGGTGCTTCACTACCATGGCGAGTCGGACCCAAGTATTCCGGCTGGATCCTCGGTGCACTACCATGAGTCTGTCCGTAAGACAATGTACCCCAACATGTCTTTCAACGCGAGTAACCAGGCGCTGAATGAGTGGAACCGCTTATTCTTGGTCCCCGGCGCCGCGCACTGCACCTCCAGTACTGATCAACCCAATGGCCCATTCCCCCAGGCAACTCTCAAGACACTCATTGAATGGGTCGAAAATAATATCGTTCCGGAAACTTTGAATGGTACGGTGCAGTCCGGTGATCACAAGGGTGAGCAGCAACAGATCTGCGCTTGGCCCTTGCGTCCCTTTTGGAAAGACAATGGCACCGTTATGGATTGTGTATACGACCAGGCTTCCTTGGACACCTGGGACTATGATTTTGATGCCTATCGCATCCCTCTCTACTAAGTGGATGGGCCTGCTCTAAATAGTAACTAGGATAATACAGAAACGCACTCTCTTCTTGGGACATGAATGCCAATCGTATAGAACCTTCATCCGGTGCAAGTGCACCTATAACGCTTCCACTCCAAGGTCTGCCGAATAAGCATGTCCAGTGACTTTCTCATCCTCCGCCATGAAAGCACCAAGGACGCTGGTTATTTGTCTCGAATTTATGTGCACAAGTAGAATAGCTGACTAATGGGTATAAGTCTTCCGAATCGAGTTAGGTACAGACCGCTCGAATACCCTCGGTTACTCTGGTTATCCATTGCACATCTCAGCACCGAATGCTCTCTAGTTTTATAGAAATCGAATGTCCACACCCCTTTAGCGTAAGCTTTCTATCTAGGGGTTTTGCTGCTCTGAATGCCTACTCGTGGTCCAAAGACGACGGGCGATCTTATAATTGTCCATCAGCAAGACCGGAAGAGTCGGACACGAGCTCGAGCGCACTTAGCGCATAACGGGATCAGGAAGAGGATTCAAAAGCAGCGTGGAAGTGACGATGACAGTCCACCATCCCCCGGCTCCAAGGCCGTAGCCACGCCTTCTATTTCAACTCCTGTCGCATTGTCCGGTTTCTCGATGGTGGAGTATCTGATCTCTACCAATATCTTCCTGGATCTTAGCAGCACTTGGGGAGTGAGTCCGGCTGTTTGTCCCGGTCCAGCAAACTTATCGCATACCCTCTCGCGGGCTTCTGATGCACTGGAATGTATTTTCCGTGCGAACTTGGCTTTCCACTTGTTGGATCTCAAGTTGGGGACGACCCCCGAGGAGAAGAGGAACATGAAGGTTGCCGCTTTGACGTATCGAGGGCAAGCACTAGCGTTGGCGCAGAAGGAGTTGCTTCGCTGCTGTGGATCAGGCTCCACGAATTCCGACACTATCCTACAACCGGTCCACCCGGCAAATCGGGAGATCTCCTTCGGTATCGTGCTCCGAATGCTTCAACTCGACTACCGATTTGCGCGATGTGACGTCGAGGCCCATTTTGTGGCATGCCGACAGCTGCTCAGGGGCAGCTCAGATGTTGGCCGCCTCATGGTGGATCACCATTTAATTGGAGCCCTGGCATCTACCATTCGGAATCCTCATCTCCATCACCTCATGATCACTTTTGAATGTGTCAATCGCACATCCAACAGCGTGATCTGGGACGATGCGGACCTGGGCTTTCTTACGAATCATCTGTGTCAATTTGTCAACCGCCTCAAGGCGTGTGACGTAGTATCTACGGAGAATCGAACTTTGGGTGAATCTATCCCACTGACACAGGCAAGGGTTCCTCCGTGCAGTATCTTATGGCGATGCCTCACCAAGCGACCCACGTCAATTCCGTCGAATATCTACCGCGATGTTTGCGAGTCTAGTGCCCAGATTGGGGCATTACTGCTCATATGCTCGGTCTTCTTTGACTATGAAGATGGTCTGGGGGGCACTGATACTTCGATTCCCTACCAGTGCGTTGAGGAACTAGAAAATGCGCTTTCTGCTCTTGGGGAGGAAAATGCTGTGTCTAGTGCGCTCAATACGGCTTGGCTGTTGGCCGGTGGAGTTGGACTACCACTACTACAACGGCGCGCCCGTTTGTGGACCGTATCCGGAATGATATATGCTCTCAAACGATCTTCTAGCCTTGATCTGACCGTTACAACATCGGGCGATGTGGTGAATGCCGAGTATGTCAAGCAAGTTTGCTTGGGATTCTTGAGTAGCCCTTGGAGACAGTCCTGAAGTAGGGGAAATGCACACCGGTTTTCAAGATCCAGACCGCAATTCACGCTTGTTCTCGCGATCATAGCAATTCTTCGTCTCGTCTCAACGCATCGCATTTGCCAAGGTGCTAACCCGAATAGGAAATTTCCTAAAGGGGAAAGGGATGATACAATGCTCAGTCAACCTTTTCTCAACAAAATCGTTGGCTGGATCGCAGACTGCCTGCTAAATATCACATGTGGTCGAGTAATAAAGGCCAGGCGCTACACTATCCTTGTTCTTTGCAGTTTCTTTCCCTGCATTCACTCCACGTCGTGTCACTCAGGACCCAGCCGGACAGCCTCTGTGCCAGTAGTGTCCAGAGCAATCGTTGACAATGGTCAGCTCTTCGTCGCTACCTCCAGAGCTGCGGAAGCTCTCGGATGACGTCTATGTGTATGACCCTAGCATGAACTCTCCTGGCGACAGCCGCAGCAGTGCAAGCGATCCCACAGTTGTTGTACTATACACATGGGCCGATGCACATGTACGCCTGATCCAGAAATACTTCCAAGGGTACAGAGATATCTACCCGTCAACTAAAATTATTATTGTCATGGCCAAGACGATGAAGACATTTTTCGGCAGTCAAGAAACAAATCAAGCTGTGGTGAGGGAAATGGTGGTTAAGGAATTGTGGCCGCTTAATAGCGGCAAACCAAGTCCGTCTTCTGAACTTCCAGACTCTGTGAAATATCGGGGAACGCCACATCCCCGCATCCTCATGCATGCCTTCTCGAACAGTGGCGCCGTCAACCTGGAGGCGACTGCGTTGGTTTGGCATTCATTACAACGAAGCGTGAGCCAATGCATCGGTCCACTGCCCATCAAAGGCCTCATTCTCGACTCGACGCCAGGTGGATCCTCCTTTTCCCTTGAATTCCATCGCTGGACAGCCGGGGTAGCCTTGGGGTTCGCGTTTCTCCCCAGGATCGTGGCGAAACTGGTGGCGGCCATCATCGTGCTGCTATATTTTGGGCTACCGGGTCTGCTCGGAAAGGAAGTGCTTCCTGTCCGTGGGCGGAGAGTCGTCAATTCGCCCGACTACATACCAACAACCAGCGCACGATTGTATATATACTCAGACTCGGACCCTTTGATTGGCGACAAGGATGTAGAGTCACATGGGCATGAAGCTAAGGCGAAGGGATATCGGCACATTGAGTTGGAAAAGTTCCAAGGTTCGGGCCATGTGGCACACATGCGACAGGATCCGAAGAAGTACTGGGCAGCGATTGCAAGGTTTTGGGATAAGAGCTGTGTGTGATGTTCGTATCGTTTTGTCTTACGACTTGGGTGATTGAAAGAAGTACGTAGTGGGTCAGGGTCTTGTAATATATGTTTTGAATCCTATGCCTTTTTCATTCATTTGCGGAGTGACGGAGTATGAGATGTGTGTGCAAGACTGCCGGAAAGCGACGGATCCTGCGATAGCCGACGGTGGATCTTATCTGATCATCTGATAATCGCCGAGGATTGTGTGGCCAATCGGTAAAGGTACCAAATTCCCAGGCACTTGGTTCTTTTTCCCCACAATGGACTCAACTTTTCCTGCTCCGGGGAAGTTGTGCCCCTGCGTTGTCACTCTTACCTACCAGAGCTGTTCCTCCCCCTACCCTGCTCGTGCGGCTCTTCCGCTCGTATCTTCAGCTCCGTGCTTCTGCATATATCTGGCTCGCGTTGATCAGTAGCGCACTGCTTCATGTCCCCAATGTCATGCAGAAATTCTTACGGACCGTTTCTTATGACTCAGGGTCCACGCCGATCATGAAAGACCCACGCGACGAAGAGTATGAGCCAATCTTCGACTCGTCGGAAACTGTCGCAGAGGCCAGGGAGGGAAGGGCACATGGAGTCGCAGAGATCGAGGCTTTGGCAACAGTGTGGTCGACCCAGGCTCTCCATGTCGGATATGCTTTGTATGAAATCCCTATCTCGTATCACTGCTCGAGCACAGCTGACGTGGGTGATTAGAGTATTTGTCATATTTTTCATCAACTCTTTCCAACAGGAAACGACTGGTAGTCTCTCACCGTACGTGTACTCGACGTTCGCCAATCATTCTTTGGTGTCAAGGACGAATGTCTTGACCAATGTTGTCGGCGGGGTGGCTAAACTGCCCTGTGCCATGTTGATCGACGTCTGGGGCCGTCCGAAGGGGTTTGGGATTATGACTGGCCTATGCACCTTAGGTAAGACAGACCCACGGAGGCAGGCAAGACTTCCGCTAACATTAACAGGGCTCTTCCTGATGGCTATCTGTGCAAACGTGGAAACCTACGTCACCGCTCAGGTAAGCCCCATGCTCATGTGCTGGTGTGAGGACTTGCCCACCTTCTAATGACTTCAACAGGTTATATACTGGGTTGGATACAACGGAATGGACTACGTCCTCCATATCTTTCTCTCCGATACCACGGACTTGGTCAACCGATCGTTCGTGTATGGCATGGCATCAACTCCGTATGTTGTCACTACGTTTGCCGGCCCTGCAGCGGCGCAATCGCTTTATGAAAAAGGGGGTTTGTGGTGGGGCTTTGGAATATTCGTCTTCCTCACTCCACTTGTAACGGCGCCTTTCATGTGGTTACTCTGGACTTCACTTCGCAAGGCGTACGCAGCGGGGCTGATCCGGAAAAACCATAGTCGCAGAACGTGGGCACGATCCGTCAAGCATTATTTCATTGAGTTCGATAGTAGGTATCCCGCGACGATGCGACATGGGTATAGACTGACATAAGCAGCTATTGGACTCTCGTTAGTAACAGTGGCATTTGTTTTGATGCTCCTTCCATTGACGCCAGCCTCACAGGCCCGCAATGGTAATATGTCCTTGTTTGATAGATGGAGATCGCTGGATACTACAGCGTCGGTTTTTCTTGGCGTGCTTGTCTTTATGGCGTTTGTGCTCTGGGAGCGCTTTTGCGCCCCAGTCTGTTTCCTACCATTCAGTAGGCTCAAGGATCGAACGTTGTTAGGAGCTTGCTTTCTTGCTGCGTCCCTTTTTGCCAGCTTTTAGTATGCTGTCCTGTTGCGCATTCCTTATACGGAGCCCTTGCTGACGTGTCATAGTTGCTGGGACCTTTACCTTGCTTCCTACCTCCAGGTTACCTTCAACACCAGCATCCGGGAGACGGGCTACATTTACAACATCTATACCATTGGGACATGCCTTTGGTCGGTGCCACTGGGACTGTAAGTACAACCCCTTTCGAGTTGCTCTTCCTCTCTAACATCGCATAGGATCATCCGCAAGGTCGATCGCCTTAAATGGATCGCTCTAGCCGCCATGCCGTTGATCTTTCTCGGGACAGGACTGATGATCCATTTCCGATCACCTCAAAGTCACATCGAATACGTCGTCCTTTGTGAAGTCTTCAAGGCCCTGGGCGGGGGCACCCTGGTAATCTGCCAGCAGATGGCAGCGATGGCCACAGGTGGCCATGAGAGTGTCGCTGTCTCCTTCGCGTTGGTCGGGTTGTTCACCAAACTGGGAGGAGGCATCGGCTCTGCGATCTCCGGTGCCATCTGGACAAGCACTGTTCCCGTCTATTTGGAGAGATACCTGCCTCCAGAGAAGAAACACAAGGCGGCGGAACTCTACGGGTCGATTGAGGACGTCCTATCGTACCCGATCGGGACCCCAGAACGGGATGCTACCATCCTGGCGTACGGAGTAGCCCAACGACGGATGTTGATTGCTGGTCTTTCCATCCTACCGCTCGCTGTTGCTTCTATTCTGATGTGGAGGGACATTCGCTTAAAGAAACTCAATCAGGTCAGGGGCACCGTCTTCTGAACCTATATGAGACGGCTCGGTGGGCACTGTGAATAGACGTATACTGGACAGACTTTGTACATAGAACCTTGTCAATTACCAATGAAGTACATGATCCCAAGTGACTCAGGCTGACGCCTCCATGGTCTTCAGCTTCTCCTGCAAGGCAGCAAAATTTCTCTGCATGGCCTGCGCATTGAACTGCTCCCCGGTCAGCATGGGATATTTCTTCTTCGGACCCTGGATGAGCGCATCCTTGCACGGCTGATTAAAATATGCAATGCTGTACCGATCGCCATAGTAATCCCCCGGCTCGGACGGAGCTTTCACACGATGAAACGTCGATTTGAAGCGATCATCCGACCACGACATGAGCAGGTCCCCAATATTGCAGACGATCTCACCCGTGCGCGCGTCCACAGGAGTCCATTCGTCGCCGATCCCAAACTCCGTCACAGCCTCACGACCGGGACATATCTCCAGTCCGCTTTGCCCGTCCTTCTGAAACAGCAACGTCAGGAAATCCCAGTCGGCATGGGCACCCGCCCGATGGTAAGTGTGCCCGTCAGGCTTTTCCGGCAGAGCAAAGTAATGCAGCAGTCGCATGGTCGTCTGTTCATTGGGACGAGACACATCATGGCACTGGATGAAGTACTCTTCCTCAAAGCCGAGCCCGCGTGCAAAGCACCGCATCAATTGTTCCGACACAGCCTGCACGCGATGCATGAAGGTCAAGGAGGTTGTTCGAAACCCGGCGAGATGGACATCGTCCAACCACATGTTGGCCATGTTCTCTCCAAACTGCAACTGGTATGATTCCTTGGTGTCCGGTTGGCCTGTGGATGGCCTGACCTGAGACTTCTTTTCCCACCCGACATTGTTGGGATTCCACGGCACGGTGGCCTTGACGTCGTCGGGGAGGTTGAAGAAGCGCTCGGCGGTCGCGAACATGGTCTCGATCTCATCGGCAGAGATACCATGATCGACGATCGTGAAGAAGCCGACATTCTCGGCGGCGTGGACGAGGACCGCGGTGATCTCGTCGATGCGCTGGTCGAAATCGGCCAGGGAGATTCGGGGGATCGAACGATCAATGTACTTTGTTGCCATTGTGTAGGCCTAACGTGCTCCCAGGGGGGCGTTTCAACCCCGAAGATGCTCGTAGCTGGGCTTTTAAGCCTTCAGAAGTTATCAAATGCTTGTGGATGTGGGGCATGAACGATACAAGTCGATCTGCTTATCAGAAAACTTCCCCGCATGACGGAGTCCGCCGATGACTATCAGCTGTAGTTATCTCTTGTCGACGCTTACGTCTTCCTGTGATTGATCCTTTTCACTTGCTATCACTCACGTCTTGCCTGTTGATTCATATCTTTACCGTGTTTGCCGTTTCCTACAGCAACCGAAGGTGATGCTGAAACGTATGTTATCAGGCAGTGTAGGCTGGCGCTGATCAGCGAACTTACAATCTACTTATGAGTTTGTCTTGGGACTATCTATAAATGGACTGCCTGAGATTCATCAGAGAACATACATAGGTTTTGTGTTGGGATAGCGAATTGCCTTCACGCTCAACAGCCTTTTATACATACATCAAGCCTTCAACCGCCGAGCCCCTGGATCCCGACCGATGTGAATGCATCCAGACCGATATAGCTTACTACTATACAGGTATCAAGCCAGACAGCCATAATACTAATTCCACATGGCGATCGGGCAACCAAAAAGCCCCCTGTTAGTGTGCTCACAGGTCCGTCAACATCGCAGCACCCACGAACGCCAACCAGGCAGGTATGTCCGCCACCAACATGCGAATCCGATGTATCCCCAGCCAGATATCCATTTCCTTACTCGTTTCGGCTTCGGGGTCAGTATTGTCCAGGATGCGTTGAATCGGTGGCGCGACGAACGGCACAAAGGCCAGATGCCCAATAGCGCCCATGAGGCCAGCCCAGTAGAACGTTGTACGGGACACAGGCAGCGGCCGGGAGCAAGGATTCTTCAGAAAGATATTGCATAATGATGTGCCAATTGTCGTGACGTTGAGAGCCAGCACAAGGCTCACTCCCCTAGGGAATACATAACGCCAGTATTGTGCGAGAATCGAGTCGGACTTCTTACGAGTCGGCGGCTGCACCAGCCCTGAGTAATATATGAGCTCGCTGGTAGCGAGAACGAGACTTCCGGTGCTTGTTGCAAGTGGTGCTGCCCGAAGGAGGGCATATGGGTCGATAACAACTCCTGAGGCCATGGTAGACGGGAAAACGCGAGACCCGGTCAAAATGAACAGAACAACTGGGCTTGTGACGGGCCTTTTCCTGCAGTATGGCTTTTATAGATCATTCTGGCCGGAGGTCCTCCGGGGAGAGCCTGATGGGCTACCATCGTGGGCTAATGGACAGGAAGTGGACTGATGCGTGCACTAGTGCCCGCCATTCTCACACTTATTCGTCGATATCCGAAATTTCAACGGTTTTATCCTTGGCCCAACGTATAACTCACGCCCGTGATTGGCGTGCTCGTAAACGCCCCGCTCAAGCCTTATGTTCCGACAGAGTATACTGCAGTCACAGCATCATCGGACAGCTAGATGATGTAACCATAAGAGATGATATCTCAAGCACATCAGGAAAGCGTTTCCTTTGAGACTACACGTTCAGACAAATCAGAGTGACCGCAGTCTCGCCATGTGTATACTGTTAGTGGTGGCAGGTTCTCAAAGCGCTGAGCTTTAAAATCACCCTGTATGTTCGAATCAATACCTTTCGTCTGTGAGAGGGCTATTGACGAGCTGTACACAGCCCGGCACCCGGCTCACTACAAGTCAGCGTTGGAGACATGCTACAAGAATTCGCTTGTTTAGTATCGTGGTAGCACCTGCGGAACCCGAACAGCCCTATGAAGCACGTGTTACGAAACTGCCAATATCAATTGCTATTGTCTGCATTGAAATATAATTCTTATCGTTCGCAGAACTATTTGAAAGGAACCCAGAGGAGCAATGCCCATATATCTGAAAATTGCAAGTGTTGGCTGCAAGTGAACTGATCATTATCGCCTACACGCCTCGGCGCAGCCAGCTCCTCGTACTTCCAGCTATTACCGCGCATGGAATTATGTCTTCCTATTGAGGGCGAATCGACCGATTATAACCGGAATCGCAGTGGATGAGCCGGCTGAACATTCCATTGATGGTATAACTCCAGTTACTCGTATAATTGTACGCATAATCTAACTATCTTGCAGTATAACAGGGTCTATGTATGTGAAACCGGACAAAAGGCACGTCCTCTTATCAAAAAATATTAGAGGCCCTTTCACCCTGGTTATATCCTATGATATCTCGTATTGACCGACTTGGCGTCGTGCGGATTGGATGTGTCCTCCATCAAGTCCCATAAATCTCGGGGACTTAGGGTCGATCTTTACGATATAGAGAAGAGATCGTCCGGCGTGCCACAACAACCCTCGGCTTTTCCCATTTTTTCCACGGTCAAGCTGAAGATGCTGCAGCTTTAGAGCGCTCTCCAACTTAGTCATGATAACTTATGCTTGCCCGCCCTGGCAGAAGGACTACCAGTGGTTCGTGTCGTGGTTAAAAATAACAACAAGGGAGCCACCAGTGCATCTAAGACTTCGTATCCAGAGAATGCCCCACAACGTCACATATCACGAAAGCCCGAAGGCCAATAATAGTTGCCCCTTTTCCCATCTCTTACAAGGATCATCTGACAACATTCAACCGACGTTACAATCTAATCTACACATTGAGTTCTGCAGTGCTCACCTAGATTGTGATGTGCATCATGATTGCCCGACATGGTGATTTCCATGTATCCTGAATGATGGTCCGACACCTTGCGCCAATTTCATCCACTCTGGAGCACCCTTATATATAGGGTCGAACACCCACCAGAAGATCCCATCTATCCCACGGTCAGCACTCGCCAGACACAGACAACCAGCGACCACAATGAAGCTCTCCACGCTTGCCTTGACCGCTGCCGCCGGCCTGTCCTTGGAGGCTACTGCTGAGACAGTCCAGGGTTTTGATATCTCCAACCATCAAGCCACCGTCGACTTCAAGGCTGCCTATAATGATGGCGCCCGCTTCGTCATGATTAAGGTGTGACATCGTTCATCTCAACCTTATGATCGCGTTATTAACAGTCGCAGGCAACCGAGGGCATGACCTTCAAGGACCCGCTCTTTAGCTCACATTACCAAGGTGCTACTGAGGCCGGTCTGATTCGCGGAGGCTACCATTTCGCGACTCCCGACTCCTCCTCTGGCGCAGAGCAAGCGCAAGAATTCCTCAAAAACGGCGGTGGCTGGTCCAAGGACGGCATCACCTTGCCTGGTATGCTCGATATCGAATACAACCCATACGAGGGTGGCACCTGCTACGGTCTGAGCGCCGCGAATATGGTCGCCTGGATCAAGGACTTCGTCGATACGTATCAGAAGGCCACTGGGGTCTACCCCATGATCTACAGCACCGCCGACTGGTGGAAGACCTGCACCGGAAATGCCGGCGGGTTTGGCCAGACCTGCCCTCTCGTGCTTGCCGCGTATAGCAGCTCGGCGCCGTCGACGATCCCTGGCGACTGGCCGACCTACACCATCTGGCAAAACTCTGACAGCTATAAGCACGGTGGTGACTCCGATATCTTTAACGGATCGTATGAGCAGCTGCAGAAAATCGCTAACGCTGCGTGACTCTGGATTGACGACGTGTTTTGCAATATGAAATTCTTTCGTTTGTTTCTCGTGAATGTATCTTTCAACTGTCCAGGCGACGGTCGCTAGTTAATCAATTGACATGCCGTTGGCTCTATCGTCTATTCAACATAAGTGGTAGATCAACCGGAGACATGAAAATCATTGTCTTGCTTTATCTTTTGCAACTGTCTGGACCATGGTCATGTTTACGGTCTTAACACCCAACTAGGAGTAACCGCTGTTATTGATCTGTCTTACCAAGGTAGCAGGAAGCCTTTGGGATTTGACACAGGCTGACGTCGTGCTTACCACAGTGGCCCCTTCCGCCGAGAAAAATTCCAAAAGGAATAGCGAGAGCGCCGTAGAATAGATACCATCACATCAAACCCAGGTGTAGGGCATGGTTGAGGTAGAGCACCGTGGTGGTGAGGACAGCTCAGCAAGGAGACCAAGCAAGGGGGCATGGGCAATTATAGGGATTCAAAAATCTGCCAAGTGATGTAAATGTGTTTCAGACTCCATTAAGTGTCCTCATAAAAGCAATAAATATGGAGACAATGAAGCAGAAGTCCATTTATTATTAACATGTCGCATAAACACGTCAACCTAGGTCCTAGCATGATCCCAGCCCAATAAGCCAGACTATGTCGATTTTAAAAGAAAGAAGCGCCCTTATGCTCGATCGCTATTCCTTTCAAAACCAGCTGATCCACAAAATAAAGTCCGAATGTCACATAAATGACCATCCACACACTTTCCCAGTATGGAAAACTTAGGCAAATCCCCCTTGCATCTCAGCCAGCCTGAGTCAATACCCACACGTTGAAAGAGTCCGGTGGCACACAGATTGTCGGGCTTCCGTGCAGAAACGGACGAAGCATCATTCATGATCCAGATTCTGCTATGCGGTGGGTCCTCCATGGTCTCCCTGCATTGTGCTGACTTCGAATGACCGTTTATGTAGCTTCTCTAGAACATTGATCCAGGGTAAAATGTTCCCGGTGCTTCGGAATACTCGTAGAATATTTAGAATTACACCAGAAGGTAACCAGAAGGTGTCCAGAATCTCTGGAATATTTTTAGATGTGACATATCTTAGCCTAGCCTGTTATCATTCCATCGGGTAGTAGGCCAAATCACTTGTTACTAGTCAACTAACGCTCCACTACTTATGTAGGTAATTGTGTAGACGTTTTACAGTATTTTATGGTAGAAAAGGATCTACATTACATGTAGAGGTTTTTTGCAAATACTATAGTCTGCGCAGTGCACAGTAGAGGCTTTTTCCCTGTCTGTTTTAGTCCACCTTGGTCTCAGTCATGGACGGTCATAGTGGGACGAGGATGGCGAGCGAGTGGCGGTACACACACACACACACACACACACATACATCTACCAAGCATGTCTGCCAAGAAGACAACGTCCAAGTGGAAGGGAGAGGTCTGTGTTTGACTGCCAAGAGTCATACGTGAAAGGAAACCAAGACTCGAAAGGAAACTAAAAATACATCAAAGAATTAAGCCGACAGAAGAGATTCCGGTGTAACATAGCTTAATGTTGGCAGTGACCAGATTCTATCCATGCCTAAAGTCATAACCGAAAGCTGTTGTTCTATTCTTTCATACCTGCTTTGCTCGTGATATTGGACGTGGGAATAACCGAGATGCGGGGCTATGTTGAACATCAATCTTACATCAGTACAAAAAGCCTTTGAGACTCTGCGGAATTAATCCACCGCCACAATATGTGCCTCATCGCGCCCTATATTAATCCGGGCAGAGACCAAGGCTTATAGTCACATTCCACGGTGTATAGTCTACCAATAACCGATTGACATGACAAACTTGCTGTTCTTGTCTGCATTAGTTCCTTTCGCTCGCAGGTCATTAGGGCTATGATTGGCCTATACCATGGAAACGGGATCAATGATGTCACTTTCTTCGCGCTAGACTTGACAACAGCTTCTTGAGTTCGATCTACTAGTACAGTAGGATTTAGTTGGGATCTCATGATCCAGTATATCCGAAGTAATCCGGCCCAATCTCCATCTGTCGCATTGTTGGGTGGCCTAATTTCATTTGGGTTGGGGCAAACAGTATCCATCGCTCGGGGCACTGGCAGATTGAAACAACAAAGACCACTGTAGGATAGAATTAAAGTCCAAGCAGGTATGGTGGCATTGTGTATGGACCTGAGTGGCGTTGTTACTCAGGGGCTCATAGCCAATGATCGCCAATGATTCGTGCTTTGTCCATGTGGTCAACGGACTCAAAAGTTGGAACGGGGAAGGGGTGGCTTGTCCTCGGCATTCACTAAGGTTCAATATCTCCCCACCGGGGCCAGAGACCCATCTCGAATCCATGGATCATATCACATTGTTTTCATTTTCCCCCTATGCTATGCTATCACACCGCTCAGGGGACACGGGCGAAAGCTGAGCGCTGAAAGCAGCCAGCCTGATGCCAAGAATAGGTCTCGGCGGGTCAGGGGATCAATTTCCCAAACGGGAAGTGCGATATCAACCCTCACCCTCCATCATATCTCTGTTCTTTCCCCTCGACAGACGGAAAATAGCGTAGAAGAATCCATGATATGTCAAGATTGATGCATCCGACGCCAGATTAGAATGGTGCCTCCGACCCATCATGCAAAGATGGCCTTGTTGATCGAGCGATCGCGTTTCAAGGGATAACCCTGCGGATCCTCTACTCCACCAACTAATGTGCCAAGAGGGCCCAGTCGACTGCCAATTATCCGGGCTCGGCTTGTGCCTACCGGCAAAACCCTACTCTAACAATTGCGGGGTTACCTTGTTGGGCGCATGATGCCGTCCCTGCAAGGGTAGAGCGAAGAGTCATGGCCGTGTGCGGGGGATGTATTCACTGGGCTATCTGATGGATCCTGTCGGACTATTGTGCCCGCAATCAATTGGCTGTTCTGGGACTTGGGCTCCAGCGAGGCTGCTGTCAAGATGGCCGGTGCTCCGAGTATAAATACCATGGGCAAATTGCCCGTCCACGGTTGCTGCATGGGTTGATTCCTGCAGTATACAGACAGGAGTTGATACCTTCTAACCAGCGGTAGACATGTATTTGCCTGGTGCCTCCCTTCTGTTTCTATGGGCAAATCATGCCCTAGCTGCAGGCAACGCAGCACTCCATCACAACCAGGCTCGCCAAGCGACGCCGTATGCCGTCAAAGAACCCCCATTGACCACACCATGGACGGACAAAGCTGGCACCAATCCTTGGCCAGAGTATCCCCGTCCGCAGCTCGAACGATCGGAGTGGAAGAATCTCAATGGAATCTGGCAGTATCAGGACGCACAAAGCCTGGCTGCTCTTGACAGTCCCCCATTTGGACAACCTCTCGCACACGAGGTTCTGGTGCCTTCCTGTCTGGAGAGTGGCCTATCTGGTAAGCCTTCCCTGCTGGACTGGGTTAGAGTACATACTAACCATCGCATCTCCAGGCATCCAAGGCAAAGATACCTTGTATTCATGGTTTACCACGCAGTTCACAATTCCTCCGTCTTTCAAAGACCAGAATGTTCTCGTGAACTTTGCTGCGGTAGACTATGAGGCAACCGTCTTCGTCAATGGCAAAAAGGCTGGGTTCCACCGCGGAGGCTACTTCCATTTCGCATTTGATATCACAGAGTTCGTGAATCGTGATGGCGAAAACGAACTGTACGTGCCGCTCCCCGCTGGGAATCGGATCGCAGCTGACATATGATAGCCTCGTCTTTGTGCATGACCCCACAGATAGCGGCGACGATGTCATTCCTATCGGCAAGCAAAGACTAGTCCCCGCACATATCTTCTATACGCCCTGCAGCGGCATTTGGCAGAGTGTCTGGATCGAAGCTGCTCCCGCGAACCATATCACCCGGCTGGATCTTGACGCCGACATGCACGGCAAAGGTGCGTAGTGTCTTTCGATATGCATCTTCTTGATACTAATCCAATGAGCTAGTTACTGTCACTGTGAATACTGCGACAGAAAGCGCGTCGCCAGTCGAGGTCACGGTCTATGACGGTGATGAAGAGGTGGGATCCGGCGAGGGAACATCAGACGAGACCTTCAACTTCCTTGTTGACGGTGTAAAGCTATGGTCGCCAGACTCCCCGAAGTTGTACAACGTGACTGTCACGATGGGTGCAGAGGAAGTCCACAGCTATGTCGGTTTCCGCACGATTGCGAAAGGCAAGGTCGACGGTGTCGTACGTCCATTGTTGAACGGTGAATTCATCTTCATGTTCGGGACGCTTGACCAGGGCTACTGGCCTGATGGACTCTATACACCACCCACACGAGAGGCTATGGTATACGACCTCAAATTCTTGAAGGACCTTGGGTTTAACATGGTTCGGAAACATGTAAGTGAGATGGTGCCAGGAGCTCATGGAAGGTATACTCACATATAAACAGATCAAGGTCGAGCCAGCACTTTTCTATCGGGCCTGCGACGAACTAGGCTTGCTAGTCATCCAGGACATGCCGTCGCCACGTCCGCTATCAAGACCTGATGCTTGTGCCACCAGCGACATTATACCGAATGAGTCGCAACAGGACGAGTTCGCCAGACAGTTGGAGGTCCTGGTGAACCAGTTCAAGAGCTACCCCAGTATCATTGCCTGGGTAAGTAGCTTCGTCGAGTTCGTGTCTCTGCCACTCTAACCCTTCTTTGCAGGTCATCTATAACGAGGGCTGGGGCCAGATCACCTCGTACTACCCTGAGTTCGAATTAACAGACCGAGTGAAGGAGCTGGATCCTAGCAGACTGGTCGATTCGACATCCGGCTGGATAGACCATGGCGCAGGTGACTTCAGCGTAAGTGAAGGTGACCACGCTAGATCGCGAAATGATAGCTGACGGTCACAGGATAATCATCACTATGCCAATCCCCAGTGTGGAACTCCATTTTACTCCCTGTCGTCCAGCCCCCATGATCCCAGCCGCATTGGTTTCCAAGGAGAATTTGGAGGCATCGGTCACAACGTCTCCATTGAAAAGTGAGTTCACTGAGCCCCACGTGTGGTCATGACATCTACTAACTGGCCCAGTCTCTGGAACGTCCAAGAGGCCATCAATCATATCAACGAGACGTATGAGATCGATGAGACACTCGAGGCATGGAACTACCGCGGTCACATCCTGTTAACGGAATTCGAGGACCAGATCCGCCGGTTCGAATGTAGCGGTGGTGTCTGGACACAGACTACTGACGTTGAAGGCGAGGTAAATGGTCTGATGACATACGATCGCCGCGTGAAGCGTGTGGATGAGGAGCAATGGAAGAACGATATTCAGGCACTTTATGATGCGGCTGCTCAACGGGGTGCTCCATCCAAGATGAGGCTGTAGGGAGAACGAGTTAACGACCACCTTGTTTCTTTCATTGTCAGGTTTGAATGACCCCGTCTTTTCCTTGCCTATCTTTCAGATGAGTTACATATTTGTGCCCTTGGGCTTAATTCACTTGTACATGGTCTTAATTTCACTATGAGATGATGATTTGCATAAACATCCTGAATGTCAGTGAATACTGTTCGAAGGTAGAGAATAGAGTATTTCTTAAACTACAGAAGCAATTCACTGGGCCAAATTGCAAGGCCACGATACATAAATGGGAGCAATGTAGGTCGGCACTACGGCTGACGCAGCATCCACGCAATCCACCGATGATCACAGTACAGGACACCATCAAGCTGGTTTCCACTCATGGATCGACTATGCATGGAAGCTCAAAGTTAGCTGCGAGGCTGCAGCGGTAACCATGTTACAAGGTGCACCTAGCCACGCTGTTGGTGGTACTTGTGGAAATAGGGTTTTGTATAGAGTTATAGACGAGACTTTTGGTTTATACGATAGAACTTGCGTTTCGGGGTTTGATTGGGTATAGATTCATTGCAATACACAAGTTGTTTGCATACTGTCATCACCAATATCATAATATTATTTGTCTGAGCTCCCGACCAGAAAATGTAAAAGTGGTGGCTGGACGACGGACAACATATGCTAGCTGAGCAGACCTTGTCTGACCTACACATAGACTTGGATTTGTCGTTCGACTATTGTATAGTTTGGCATGTCCAGTTTCAAGGGATTAATTAGAGTTATTACCTTACTAAAGGCATGCGCCTAGGCCTGAGCTGACCCATAATGACTCAAAAAAATGTAGGTAAAGGAGCAAGCTATTAATTAAAACTTCAAAAATGTGGATTCGAATCTTCAGACCTTCCCCTTGTATACTCGCGCTTTCTGACACAATTATGCGAGAGTTTCCATCACAATGCAACCTACGACGCAGTTTGCTGCTCCGCCTGAGCCACTTCGACCTCCCGAGCCGCCGGTTCTTGCTGCGCCTTCGACTCGAGACCCTCGATATTACCTCTCTCCAATTGCTGAATCCGCCCTGTTGTCACCCGTGTCTTCCATGCGGGTGTACCGATATATTTGATGCCGTTGGGATCCTCAAACATAGCCTCGGTCTCCTCCAGCGTCTTACCAGCCGTCTCCGGGAAGAAGAAGTACACATGGATGAGCATGGCGGTGTTGAACACCCCAAAGATGATATATGTCTGCCAGCGAATGTTGGCAAATGCAGGGGGAGTGAAAAGACCCAGCGCGGTATTGAACGCCCAATTTCCGGACGTTGACAAGGCAACACCTTTACCTCTGAGACGCATGGGGTACAGCTCTGGCGGGTAGGTCCAGCTGACGGGGCCCCAGGTTGGCGCATAGGACGCCACGAAGAGGTAGGTACAGGCGATCAACCCTTTAGCTGCCGAACCGTGTAATCTCATTGACTGCTGGGCGACTCCGTCAATACCTCCCGGCACGACCTCCCCGTGGACGGCCATGATGGCACCATTGGCGTACATGAAGGTGGCCATCAATACTGCACCAACAAGCAAGGTCGGCCGTCGACCCCAGCGATCCAACCAGACCAGAGCTGGAAGGGTCATAAGGACGTTGATGATGTATTGAATGGAAGAGGCTAGTAGATTTGAATCTCCGGAATACCCGGCCATCGAGAAGACATATGTAATATAGTACACTGTGTGATGATGTGTTAGTCTAGGTATTCTTTCCAGGGGCCAAGGGGGCCACTTACTCATAACGTTCATGCCCGTCAATTGGGACCAGATCTGCATGAAAAGTCCGATGATGGTGCGGTTCAACATTCTCGGCTTGAAGAGGTCGAAGTACGTGACATTCTTGAATTGGCGTTCAAAGTCACACATCTCCCGGATGTCCTGCATTTCGAGCGCTACAAATGGGTGGTTCATGTCTCCTTTGCAGTGTACCTTTGCCAGGATGGTTTGACATTCTTCCCAGCGATCCTTTCGGGCCAGCCATCGCGGTGATTCCGGGAGAATCATCATGCCCAAGCAGAGGAAAACGGCGGGAATCATCTGCAGACCCCAAGGGACTCTCCATGCTGCCGTGCTGTATCCAAAGGCGTTCCGTTCGCCGATATAGGAACATCCATACGAAATACTAGAGGTACCGGTTAGTCCATGGTGATGCGCGATATTTCTTTGGCGGACCAGAGCTTACTAGAACATGATAAGAATACCCCATGTGATGGCCCATTGTTGAACACCAACAAACCGACCTCGTTTCGACGGCGGTGAAATTTCACTGATGTACACGGGGACCTGGGCAGATTCGATACCCACACAGAGACCGTTGAAGATACGGCCCACAATGAGCATGCCAATGTTCTGGGAGGCGCACATGATCGTGGAGCCGATGATCCTTTACCCTCAGAATGTCAGTAACATTAATCCATCTTCTTCGTGTGCCTTGCTTCTTTGTTCTTCCTCTCTCTCAAGCAGGGGTATGGACTCACCAAAGAGAGCAAGCGGCCATGATTGAAGTCTTTCGGCCAATGCGATCAGACAACGGGCCGGAGATCAAGGCGCCTAGCCAAGAGCCAGCGGACATAGATGCGGTGATACCGCCTTGAACTAATGACTTGGGGCCGGAGCAATCTGGATCGTCGGTGAATGGAGGGCCCTGAGGGCCTTGGTTAAAGTAACATTTGTAGGAGTTTTCATTCAGCTGAGCAGACATGGAAGAGATATCAAAGCCAAAGAGGGCACCGCCAACGACGGCGATGCCCGCAATGACATAGATGTTGCCAACCAACATGATGGTTAACCCAAGGTAGATGTACTCTTACAGCACGCACATGGGAACATCAGGAGAAAGAAACGATCTACACGGCCAAGAGAGCCCTTTAAATAGGAGCAGTGGTATGCGGAGCAGTGACAGGCCATGCTCCCCAGAAGAAAGCTGACCCCGCACAGAGCTCGCTGGAAAATAACTCCCACGTCGGTAACGAGCCGACGTCGTTTGAGTGGGGGTTATTTGTATGTATCTCCTGACGTGTCGCGTTGGTGCGTATACGCTACGATTGGATCGCTCGTGCCAATGAGGGCAGGAAACCTACCGGGCAAGTCAAGGAGACATTGAATGATTGGTCCCACGGATCCGGATCCTGGCTCTGGTCATCTTTTTGAGCGCATCACATTGTACCGAAGCCGTTGTGTTAGGGTTACATGAGGTCTCCCTCGCCGGGACATCATCCATGATCCATGTTTCATGCACACGAGCAGAGCACCCTGGGCTGTTGTTTTGCGTAGCTTTCTCTGTAGATATTTGTAAGTCAACTGGGCCATGCAATTGCCAACAAGATTCTCTAATTCAGAAGAATATGTATGCACAGTTCCCCAGACTTCTTCCCCACCTCCACCTCCACATTCTACCTTCATATGTACCATGCCGGAACTCCACAGCCCCTAATAGCAACCACATGTCTCGCTCTCCACCTTCGATTAAAGATTAAAAATAGTGAGAATGAAGAGCAGCTGTTAGCTCCGTTATGAGGTCATTAGCGAGCATCCCACGAATCCCATAGGGCCATGGTCGGGACATTCAAGCCGATGTATATAACAAAGTTATATCGACGCCTGAAGGAGCAGAGGGGCATTTTTGATTCGCTCTGGGCTGCCGCATGGGCCTCCTCTCCTTTTCCCCGCAGTTATCGCCCATACCACTCTGATCCTAGGGTTTATAGGGAGGCATGGATGGCACGATCCTTGGGGTATCAGGTCACTCCGAGTCATTGGTGGAACTACCGTTCTGCTCCTACGGGATGGATTCCAAGCTCAGAGATATACCTGCCAAGAAGGGTGGCTGCCGTTGTGTATACGATGGGAATTCGGGTTATTGGCGCCTCTTTGCTTATTTAAACGAGATCGCGTGGAAGGTGATTGTTTAAATCAACTTCCATCGTTGCGGGATTTGAAACCCTAAGCGTGTTGCATTGCAAGAGGGACAGGGTGAGATATGCTGGCTCGCTTCATGAGCACGACTCTTGGCGATCATCTGACAGGTCTGTTAGGCACGCACTGATTCGGGGAGATCCTGAGCCAGTGAAGGAGGACATGGAAATTGACCAAGACCATCTGTTCCCTTGGCGCTCAGACCATCCTCATTCATTCAGTTCATGGCGCTTCCTTTCTTCTGCCGATTTGCCGATGGTTCCTCTCGATTCACGTGACCTGGCACGTGATAGTGTGTGCTGATGTAATCGGGGAAAGTAAAGAAAAAGAAAATATGTTTGTTTCGTTTTCAAATTTCAACACGCGACGAATCCAACCCTAGAAAGTCGACCGCCATGGCCCTTATCAAATACGACAAGTCTGACATGTCCCGCCAAGAAAAATACGAGGAACTGCCTGTTCGGTCTGCAGAGCAATCAAGGACGGAGTGAAAAGCCGGCCGAATAAAGGTCCGTCCAGATCATGGAATGATGACATGGTGGGACCGAAGACGCTTAGCTGCAGACGAACCCTGAAACACCGCCACCCAGCCATGGTTGAGACTCTTGAGTGGGCAGCAAAACCCTCTGGACCATGGGTCAGGGATCGAGACTGCACTCAATCGCCATGGCCCTCCGCTGTGCAACCAATCATTGCTCTCCTTTCAGTGTAGTGGAATCCCCCTGGCGGGCATCCTTTGGTTTCCAGCACACAAATGCGCGGCCACACTGAGGCTGCGTGGCTCGTCGCCAATTTCCAAGCTCCACACTGGGTCCCAGAATGCTGAAAAGGGCAAACCAAACAAGCAATCCTCTTCCGCCAATACCGGGTCGGTCTAGTCCCGAGCCAGCTTGGTAATACTATTCAAGGACAGGCTTTCCTGGTTGGGGAGGTGAGGGTCGCCGCTCTAACTTGCCAGTTCGATGAGATGATCCTTCATGCCTAGACTTCTTGGCTGCATTCTCCATTCTATTGCTGCTTTTAAGGGTCATCTTTCTATGTCTGTCCTTGTATCTAAAGAAACACGACTTTTCCACGGAATATATTTGGCGATTGATTGATACCTTTGTATGGTTCCTACTACTCGTCACATAAGGTCATGGTAAGTGTATACAGCATTCGTGAGGCCAGAGACCACCCATGCCGCAACAATAGCACTACTACTGCAAGGACCTTGCTTCGCACATATTAGGGAGAAACAAGAGAGCTAAAAATACCCAAGGTCAACGAATAACGATTGGCTTTCGTGCACCGAGGACACCAGCTGTTCGAGTCCGCATAGAAAATGAAATCCAGACAGATCTCGAGGGGGGAAAGTGTACATCACACCACTACGGTACAAAAATGCGCCTGAAGTAACGCCACTATAAGTCGCCTTGGGTAGAGAACTATTGGAAACGTGGGTATTGGCTGTACACCATCAGTACCAGTTTGGTATGTTTCGGAAGTGATCATGGTTGCAGCTCGAACAGTGTTGTGTAAGGAAATGGCTACTACTTGAAAGCTACTAACGCGGACGAAAGAGAAAAGCAAAACGCAAGAAGTATTACACGATCAACAGTACTAGGAATATCGTCTAAGCTTAACTTGAATAAATTAGCGATGCAACTTCAAGTAGTACCATGGTAGTAGTGCCGTCTTTCGCTTATCATTCTCCATGTGAATATACTAACATATATTTACGGATAGGTGACTGCAAGAAGAGGATTACGCTGTGGTTGAAAACACAAAATTGTCACTGATGTATCATCTGGTATATAGTTTAATACCATCAGATTCAAAATATCTGACTATATAGCAATCATAGCTGCTTTACAGAATAGAATATTATCGAATAGTAGTACGGAGTATGGTACTGTGTACTCAACTAGGTATACTCGATGGCCGGATTAAAGCGGCACGGGAGGGAGCTCAGCCACAAAGCAATGCCTCCAATCAGGTGGCCCCGTCGATCTTCATCCATCGGTCGTCGTCAACATCGTCTTGTCTTGTCATCCTGTTGCTCTCTTTCCAGTCGTCCCGTCCCACCAGATTCTCTTTCCCTTGCCCCCTTCCCCTTCCTTCTTCCCCCCCCCTTCTTGTCCACTTACAGTCTCTTTTACTTGCGCTTCTCCCATTCCAGTCTTTATCATTCGGTCTCGCTGGTTCTTCCCCCATTTTGCATGGTCTAATCACAGTCCCCCGTCATGCCGGATTTCTTCCCCGATATCAGAAACCACCCCTCGAGGACAATCCTACTCTGTACCGCCCATATTCAATTTCGTTAACTTCCGTGGACGATGCCAACGCTTCTGCTCTATACTCTGACTCTGCCATATTTCCCATGGGACGTGCTGGTCAAGCATGTCCTGGGAATTGAAGAAGAGAAAGCTGCAAGCGCTGTGGTCGCACATTAACATAAGGAGTAAGAAATAATCGGATAAATCATAAGCGCCCTGCTCTCGCTGACCGCGTGTGTATTATGAACAGGATCCCAATTCTTCACTGCTCGTCATGAATCGTATCCGCAACCGAAAGGGTGGCGGCCCTTCACGCTGCGCCCAATCTACCTCACCTTCCTCGCCTCTTTGATGTTTTTGATGTTGCTGATCTTGGAGGGTTTGCGACGCTATACGACGTGGTACGGAGGACTGGTCTTTTTGGAAGCGACCGAGGAAGTGTCCAGTCTCCAGTCTTTTGCCTACAACTATATCCCCATTATCGTCGCCCTCATCCTTGTTACCCTATGGTCTCTCGTCGACTTCGATGTTTTGCGTCTCGAGCCGTATTTCCAGCTGGCCCGACCGGAGGGCGTTCCGGCCTCCGTGCTCTTTATCAACTACAACTTCGGTCAAACCTTCGTAACCCCGTTTCTTTCAGCCAAACGGGGTCACTGGGTGGCCCTATTGGTGTCGATTGTAACCGTCCTCATTCGTATGTTTCTCCCTGCCCTGCAGAGTACACTACTGGAACTGCGCGAGGTCACCGTGATCTCCAATGAGCAGATGAAGACCTGGCCGGATCTGGTGGACTTGGGCACTCAGGCCAATTGGATCGCCGCTCAGGCACGGAGCAGTTTTGATTCTGTGAATTCGGCCGTTGCGTCGACCGCCGCCAATAGTCCGCAGAAGTCACGGTCCCCCGACTTTGCCGTACCGCCCGTGCAGATTCCTACAAATGACCGACGGGAAAGCACCGTGTGGAAAATCAACCAAACCATCTATTGGTCAAAATTATCCTGTCACGACTTGGCGACAAATAATGCGCTACCGGTGACGATCAATCAAACCGATATGGAACACCCGATGCTGTCGTGGAATGTGACTGGGTTGCCCCTGGTCAACGGGACGGACCAGGATTGCTCCTTGGACTTTCAATATGATAGTATCTTCTACCCGGACACTGACTTTCTGCAAGTGCGATACTGGGAGCCCGTGTGGACGACAGATACCTTTGACTCGGGCGAGATGCGAAAAGCATTCCGTCCCCGTGGTTGCGACCCTTTTGATCTATACGGCGTTTTGTTATCCGTCAACGCAACGACAGCTCCTGCCGACGCGATCAGTTCCCTGGGTTCCCAATATACTTCGTCGGCAACCATGTTTGCTTGCGATATCGAGTACCACAAAGCCATGGCGGAGATCCACATGCATGCGAACAGCTCCATCACGTCGGTGCGTGTGATTGCTAACACCACCGCCAATCTGACCAGCCAGGAATTCAACATCGACGAGTTTCAGGGCCTCCTCTCTCATCGCGCACCTTACACTAGTGACATACTCTTCATGCAGTATAACGACACGATGGGCGACCTCACCGTGACCGAGCTTCCCGTCGTCAGTCAGGACATGGATGACTTGGAGCCTATGCCCGTTCTGGATACTGCGACCGTCATGCAGCAGGGGGAATTCGAAGAGAAAACCAAACGAGTTGTCATTCAAGCCTTTGTGTTGACCATGGGGCGTTTGTTCAATCCGGATATACCTCCAACGACCGTTTCCGCTGTTCGCTTCGCACACCGAGTCACCATTGCCGTCGTTTCGTTCGCAGCAACCTTGTCGGAGGCCATTCTCTTCTTGAGCACCGTCGTGGCCCTTGCTCTATTGTATTTCTACCAGCGTCGCCCAAATATCCTTCAAAGCGATCCAGGCTCCATTGGGGCGATGTGTAGCATGGTTACAGACTTGTTCTCCCCGTCGAATATTCTCGGTAATGCCCAGTCCGATTTCCATCAGCTTTCGACTCGACAACTGCGGATGCTTCTTCGCAATGTCCGACTTTACTGGCGGGAAGGACCGATGGGAAGACGCGTGGAACTAGTCTCGGTGGACGGCGAGAGCCATGGTAAGTACTAGGCTGGCCCCGGATGGTTCCCTCGACTCCACTGACAAGACTAGACTCCTCATCCCGCCTGAGGGACCGGATTCGCACGCGCGTTGATCCGAGGCCGCACTTTCTGGTGATTCCGATCTTTATTCTTGAGTTCCTCCTTCTCGTCGCGGTCATTGCTATCATGGCATTGGTCATCGCTTCGCTCGCCCATGAGGGTAGTTTCCAGCATCTTACCCAGTCGGATTCTAGTTTCTTCCAGGTCGTGTTATCCTTCCTTCCTTCCGTAGTTGCCTCTGCTGTCGGAGCGCTCTGCAACTCCATCCAGCGGAATATCAGTATCCTGGAGCCGTGGGTCCATCTGCAACGCGGACAGGCGAAGGCGAGGGCCTCCTTGTCAATGAACTACGCCTCCCAGACCCCGTGGCTGGTTCTTTTGAAAACCATCCGGGACCGTCATCTCTTGTTGGGCCTGGTGTCCTTGGCCTGCGTGGTCAACACGGTCCTCACGGTGGTTTCCGGCGGACTTTTTACCCAACAGCTCACCACGTCCGGGTTCTCCACCAAAGCCATCCAGGCGAACTACAGCAACTCCATATTCAAGCAAACCGACTTTGCCGCGGATTTCACCGAGTACGATCTGATTCAGACCAGTATCACCAGCGGGGTGCCTATGATCCCGTGGACCAGTCCAGATTATTCATTCGTGCCGCTGACAAACACTCAGCCGAACGTGACTGCCTCATATAAGGCTACGACCCTCGGCATTGGCGCTGACTTCCAATGCCAGGAATTATCGATTTCTGAGCACCTGAAGAGGAACGACACGACGGGGCAATTGTATTGGCAGTACCAACCGTTCCAGAATGAGAGCCGACAGTGCACGGTGGACATGTTCCAGCAAAGGAGCGACAAGATCCCCCTCTCCATTCACTTCCTTTCTCCTGCGGCCCTCGAGGACATGGACCAATGTCAAACATTCACGGTTCTGGTGCTTGGACGATGGAATTACACAGGAGATTCGGCCATGACCAAGAAAAACACGATCGCTTTGCACTGTGAACCGCAAGTCCAAATGCAGAACTTTTCCATTCTCTTCGATCAAAAGGGTCAGATCCAGGATTATGACCCTGTACCAAACACTGCGATTACCTCCGGCCCCATGTATGAGAATGCCACGGTTAGTCTGGGCCAATTTAACAAAGTCTTCGCCTCCATTCCCCAAAGCTTTGTCGACGAGGAGCAAAAAGGACCCACCGTGTCTTCATATGATTGGGCGGGCTTCCTGGTTGCTCGCTTGTATAAGCAAAGAGAGAATAGGGTGTCCGCGCTGGATTCTGCAGACCTGATTACTATGTCGGAGACAGTCTACCAGTGGGTGTACAGCACCTACTTTTCTCTGTGGGGACCGACCTACCTAGAGCCACTGGAGCAGCCATACACTGCCACCAATGCTACCGTCTACTACAGCACCTGGGCTATGGTCCCGTCGGTCCCATCATTGACCATCGCGCTGTCTATCATCGCACTGGACACGCTGGTCGTGCTGGTCGTGTTTGGGACGCGACGGGGTCGGTTCAAAGGGCCACGGATTCCACGATCCATTGGATCCGTCATTCCTTGGATTGCAAACAGTCGGATGCTGAGTGACTTCCGAGGGACTTATTCGTGGACCAGCCTCCAGCGCCGGGATTATTTGGATCGATTAAACAAACGCTATGCATTCCGGATGTTTCCAGGGTCGGACGCCCAGTGGCGGTTTGCTGTGGACGAAGAGCCGCTGGTGCAGGAGGACAAACCAACTGTCGTTACTGATCCAGGCGCCGTGGATCCCGCTAAACAACCTGGTGCGATTGAGCTCCGGCCTATTGGCAATGATGATCCTGGGGCCCAACGAAATCATGAGTAATGTGATATGACCTGCTTGTATTATAGCCTGGCGTCTTTGAGTTTTGGTTAGACAGGATTTTGATATTGTTTTATGGATCTATGTATGTACGCATGTGGATCTTTGTACATATAGCTTGATAATATATGCACCACATCATCTTGACAGGAAGAAGCGAAGACGAAGGATATTCTCCATACAGATAGACTGTAGGACCCAGTATATCAGAGTGATAAGAGAATTATATCACATCAAAATTGAGATCGTTTTTCTACAGTTACAAACAATCGTAAAATTTAGAGATAGCTTATATTATAGTAAATCACTTAAGATTAGATCTAATCGATTCTCTATTTAATACAATATATTACGTTGAAATATCTGATGATTTTATAAAGGATTGGATGTATATTTAGTAAAACGTATTTCCTTCTCCAAATATATTTTGCTGTCATACCGATCATCGAAGAGCTTTTACAGATATATAAAGAAGTGCTTCTGGCGACTACATCCCCAATTCTTTCTTAAATCAGTAGAAGTTTAAGACAATACGTAAAATCAAAGAGCATAATATTTAAATATAATTATCAGCGATTTAATACTACCTAAAACTACATGATAGCAACTGGAGTGCCTAAAACGACCGTATTGACTTCTACAGCGCAAAGCAATTCTTTCTACCGAAACATCAAAAATAATACAATCAAAACAAAGGCGTAAATAGCAAATACAAGAAGATAGCCTGCCTCCCTAGTGCACCAGTTATTAGAATCATGCAGTTACAGCTTGTTCTGACTATCAGTCAATAGCTCCACCCCTCCACCGGCAATGCACACTTTACTTCTCAATGTATTCCTCGTGGAAATCCTGAAGACGGCGCGTGCCGTGGAAAAGAGAGAGGCCGGGCAGGCTGCTCGTGGCCGGGGGGGGTATTTATGAATTCAACCACAAGGACGTTATTCTTTACAGTGAGTTCACACATACCTCACCTGACTAGCTCTGGGAGACGTCTGACACGCATTCTCATGACCTCGACGTTACGGCCAAACGCAATGATTTGCCTCTTGTTCTCGAGACGGACCTGAACTTTCAGCCGGTACCAACTTTTGGGACCATTCCAACCTTCTTCTCTTCCTTGCCCGTCAAGTTCACAGATATTTTGCCCAAGTGGAACCCACTGGGCTACGTCCATGGAGAGCAATACCTCGAGATTCGCAAATATCCCATTCCAACTGCAGGCAGGCTTGTCACGCATAGCCGACTCCTTGAGGTGGTCGACAAGAAGAAAGCAGCCATTGTGACCATGGCTCACATCACACGCGATGAGGCTACCGGGGAAGATGTGTTTTACAACGAGGTCTCTCTGTTCGTGAAAATTGCTGGTGGCTTTGGCGGCCAAACCCAGCCCCGTTTCAGCAATTCAAAGACATACAATCTCCCACGAAGGGCGCCGGATTTGATCTGTGAAGAGAAAACATCCGAGGAGCAAGCGGCACTATACCGGCTGAGTGGTGATTATAATCTGGGGCATATAGACCCCGCTGTTGGTAGGGCTGTTGGGTTTCCTGCCCCGATTCTTCACGGTCTCTGCTTTTTGGGTATTTCGGGGAAACATATCCTCCAACAATATGGCCGATACAAGAGTATCAAGGGCCGCTTTGTTGAGAGTATCTTCCCTGGGCAGATCCTCCGGACCGAACTGTGGAAGGAAGGTTAAACAGTCACTTTTCAGACTAGAGTTGTTGAAACGGGTAAATGTACAAGAGAGCAGACGGGAAGCCGGCCACAGTTGTGGATAGCGCTGAGGTTGCCCGTCTTTCTGGGGTGGGGTATAATCTAGCTGTTGAGGCGAGAGGCTTCACTGAGGCTCAGGCCCCACTGGTCAGATCCAAGTCTTCGCGATGTGATTGGGCTATAGACGAAAGCCAAAAGAAGGTGAAGTCTCACTTCTAGCATCAATCATCCGTGGTAATGCACATGTGTGTAGTAATCTAAAGCCTGATGTGAATGTCACCTGTCGCAAGTTTAGCCACTATTTAGATAGCTTCTCGCAGATTTCGTATCTTCATTCGTTCCCTCTCATGCTTAGTTACTTCATTCAATGCTAAGATGTCGATTTTGTCTTCGTGTGGGTTAACATCACATTTTCCATGGTCTCTCTTTCAATGCTACTGAGGGAACTTGATCTGTTTGTGACAGTTGTTTTCATAGGATATGAAATGAAGGGTTATCACTTTCGTGGGAGTTGTGAAAACCTTGCCCTTACCATTCTTTATCCTTTACTTGGACTCAAGGGTATCAGAAAGAAGTCTTGTCTCACCCGCGTTTCATTTATGAATCCACCCCTAAGTGGGGAGAAACTGAGTTGCGCGATTGAACACCTCTCCTATGTTTCAGCTGCTGCGTATCCCGCGTACCACTCTTGGAGCTTGTTGGTGTACCCCTTCTGCATGCAGGCAACGGAGCGTCAAGGTGAAATATAAGAACCTAAAAAGAGAAAAGAAAGGGAAGGAAGAATGGTGGCACAGGATATTCAATCAATACGATTCCGTAGTCCAGCTAACAAATGCTCTATCCTGTGCTGTCGTGCAGCGATTCGTCAAAAGTCTCATCAATCACTACGCCCGCTACTCCATGGCCCATGCTTCGCTCATGCGATCCACTTCTTGTACTTCCTGACCTCCCTCTTGAAGACGTTGGTCGATCCCCCAAGCTTCTTGGGCTCCGGCGTAAGAACCTGGCCCTTGTTCGGGGGTCCGTTGAAATCGCCGCTGCGGCAGGCATCGTCGATGCCATTGCACTTGGTCATCCAGATGTCGCAAGCGTGGACACCTGTGGGAAGAGCGGTGTTGTAGCACACCTCACTTTGGTCCCAGCACTTTTGGGAAGACTAGTAACGAGTTAGTAGTGACCATGAAACACGAATGCACAAGAAGAACATACAGCCCAGCAGCCGTCCTCATCACTATAGTCAGGAACCTCAAATCCACACCAGTTATCGCGCTGCATGATACAACCGGCAGGCTTGAGACCCTTGTTCTGAGCAGCAACATCCCTCTTCTCCCCCGGACTGACCGAACGCTCCGCAACACCCTTACTCTCATAGACGACCGGGCCGGGGATCGGATAGGGCAGCTTCAGGGGCTTCTCATAGATATTGTACTTCACGCCGGGGCTATCCAGCGAGTAATAGCCCTCACCGATACTAACAGTCTCGGGCTTCGCACTGCCACCACCCTGCACAAAGATCTGGGCGCAGTTGACATAGAATTGCGGGTCAAGCGGGTCCGCAAAGGCAGCGTTGTGCAGCGCCAACAACTCCGTCCGGACCAGGTAATAGCCTTGTTCGATATCCGAGGGTACCCGCACAGACAGGAACCCGTTGTTGTCGATCAGTTTCTCCGTGCACCACTTCTCGGTGCTCTCGTCGTAGCCCGTGTGCCAGATCTTGAACCATCCATCGCCCGCAGCGTTGTTATCCGCTGTCGCGTCGTCGACCTTCTTCATGTACACGGCGCAGGGCCCCTTGTGACTGATGTCGATGGAACCCGGCTGGGCGCCGTCGGCCCATGCGCGGAATTCGAAGGTCAGGAGGGAGTTGGCTTTCGCAGGGCACACGCGGGCGACGCCTTTTTCACCATCTTTGCCTATAATTCCGGGCTGTGTTAGTTGATGTCGTTCTGGCTTTATGTGGGGGCGGGGGTCGTCAAGTTCCTACCGCAGGCGATATCCTTGCTGGACAAGGGCTCGATGGGGTATGTGGCGGTGTTGGCATCGTGGTTCATACGGACGCAGGTGCCATCGCCCTGGTTAACTTCGTCCACGTAGAGCGTGGTGAAGGTTGTGTGGCTGAGCGCCAAGGGAGCGAGGAGGAGAAACAGGGCGGATCGAAACATCTTGCAAAAAAAGGAATGTAAGGATCAATCACAGATTGACAGTTGAATGACGTTTGAACGTAAGGAATGAATAAGTGAGAACCTGCCTCAAGCAGGTCGGCTAGAAAAGAATGACTGCAAAGAAAGGAATGACTTGGAGAATGTGAAGCAAGAGGTGGGTACCCAAAGAGACGACGGTGAGGGTATATAAAGAAATCCAAACATTCAAGACCCTGCACAAAGTTCAAAGACCACCAACGGACCCCACTAACCGAAAAAGCCCAATTGAACCCTTAATAGAATTAAAGCAGGCCATCCATGAGTCCAGTCGATCAATTAGATTGCTCGGCGCTTACCGAGAGATTAGCAGCGGAGATCTCAGCAGCCAACGCTTCAACGCCGATGGGTCCGATCGAAGTCCAGATTCGCTGAAATGCCGTCGGGTAACCCGCCCCCGAGGGTCTTTCTTGGCGGTTTCAGAGCTGTGGTGGCGTTCGCGTATTCTTTGTCGCTGTTGGATTCGGGGGAAATTGACGGTGGAGCATGTTCGCTGACAGACAGGCTCCCACAGGCACCGGTGAGGGCTAATGATTGCAGGGCCATCCAGTGGTTGTCTGTCCTGTGAAATGACCCGTTTCACACTGAGTCCAGTCCAACTGGATCTATCGAGCATGCATCAAGCAGGTTTTGGAAGAAATCGAACCCGCAAACATGCTCTGTTATCCGTCCACCATACTGGAAGGACGGTCTATTGTTTGCCCTTGTACTTGTGCAACGTAGCCAAATATAGCCCTCACCATAATGGCATTATCCCATGCGCACACAGGCAGTGTGACCGTGAGTCTCGTGTAGTGGATCGCAGCTAGGGCCAGGTTACATTCGGATAGAGTCTTGGCTTCCACTGGAACAGCTCCATCTGATTGGCGCTCCAGCCTCTGGCTCAGGTACAGATCCAGTCGGGTTTCAAACAGGAATCTTTCGGGATTTACAGCCCCCCGTGGGAAATCGTTTATTTTCTTGGCCTCTGTGAAGACACAGTCGTCGCGCTTTAAGACATGCATGCACAAAGAGATCTTTCCCCGGCAGTGAGGTACAGGACTACGAAGAACGGGGCAGAACAAACTTCACCATGCTCTATCTTTACCACGGGAACTGCTGTTGCTAACACTGATATAATCATAGAGTCATATCACATGTCTTGGAGGTTTAATTACATTATTCCATAAAAGCAACCTGACAACATGACTGAACTGCTGGAGAGAATATGAGAGGCCAGGTTCCGCATGGTGCCAGGATGTTCAATACACGCTCATGTCGCTTACACTTGCCAGTCAAAAACATGTGAATAAGGGGTATTTTTCAGCCACAAAGGATAGGTAATTTGGATCGCGGCCACTTGCCGCGAAGAACCCCTTGATGACTGCAGGAAAGGATCAGAATTGTGGAGGTATAACGGTCGGAGATAATTCTACGCATTTCTTTTGGGGTAAGAGGTAGTCAGCTGACCGGCCCTTCTAGCCATACCCAAAGGACTATTTATGCGAGAATCTGCAGCTTTCTCGATTCAGATCAGTAGACTATGCTGGTGCTTGAGAACAGCGCTTAGCACATGGTTCCCAAGCATGTCTCGGAGGGACAGGTTGTAAATCCATCGGGCACATGCAGTCAGGCTATTCATAGGGCAACATAGGGCGCTTCTGCAATAGTTTCAGATATTATCATGACATCATTGGACCTTGGCTCTGAAGTCGTTCTAGCTTCTTTGTAACATGTACTGTCACCTGTTGCGAGATTATTCGTCATTTATCTCATATTCTGGCGTTGGCATGTTCACCATGGATTATTCGCTGATTTGAAAGCATGGTTGCAATATTAGATTTCGCTAACATGTTGCACCCCCTAATAGCCCAATATAGTAGGCCCGTCCTTGTATAGGAAGATGTCAAACAGAGGTCCTATCAGACAATGAAATGTTCGGACAATGCAGTCTGCGGAGGCTATGAAGTTTATATATTTTCTTAACCCTGCCAGACTAAAACACCATATGACGCGAGGATGCTACGAAACACTCTCTCCCAAACATATATATATAAACGGATAAGCTAAGGAATATGGCTGAAATCGCTTTCATTTTTATAAACAACCTTAACCAAACATCTAACTTCAACCAATATAAATAATGCAATACTTACTACGGCATCTTGATAGGTCCTAGGTAAACATATTACCAATTCGCGTAATTGCTTATTCTTTTGTTGTATGACCGAATGTCAGTTCTGTTGTTCTAATTTCACGATGGGTGGCTTGAGTAAACCAACGCATGATGAATAAGGTGATGTTGAGTACGTGATTTCGGATGATCATCTCAGCGGGATAACCATACTGTAAGTCTGTAAGCACTGGTCACGGAACACTTACGCCCGAATCCCATGTAATCATGAGCCGCCCTTTGCTCTCTTCGTTTCGCCAGGATGGTGGCTACATCACTCTATTATAAAACCGAAAATATCGAGCTAAATCGGTTGGCAAGAGTTGAATGCGTCGCTCCAGCCGGCCCAGTATTGGATCTGACGATTTCCAGAGGAAGGAATGATCTGAAAGTAAATATATGCACGACGCATTGAGCCCATATGATTAGAAATGTTATTGACTGCTTGGGGTAGGACAGAAGAATTGCTTCAAAAATGACAGTGTCAAACCGTAGTAGGAGTTTTGTGAACAAGGGCCCTTGCTCGTGTTGTTCAATATAGTGGACTCAACTCACCCACTATGACACATTGAAGCAGACTATCGGGCCTAGAGGGAGGGTAACGCTATTGTAGAAAGCCAGATGATACTGCTGGATAGATAGGCATCCAACAGCTAAAGCAGACTAAGCTGCAAACAATGAGACTGACTGCACCACGAAACACTGAGATGGTCCCTGGACGCTATTTAAACCTCGGCAATTGTCCAACGACCACATAATTTTAATATGAAGGATAGCGCTTTGCTACCTTCAAAACCAGGATCAGATAAGCTTTTTATTGTTTCATCAATATCGCAGTGGAGCAGAGTCGAAGACTCCACCCATGACGTCTGTCTGGATGATTATTGACGCATCGCTATACAAGCACTTTGTTAGAATGGCATCTCAGCATGAATTGAAACACGGAAGCACTGGTCCTGTCACATAGACCATGCCTGGAACAGCCGAAGAGTGAAATTTCAGGGCTGTCCTTAGGAGATGTCTCAAATTAAGTGTTCAAAGCTTATATTGTTAGAGGTTGACAGAAGAATCTGAACTTGGAGTCATCGAGCATCTCTTACTACGCAGCGCTGACATGTATGCAACTCAAGGTCACGACCGCTGTTATGCACGTGAAAAGAGTACAGCCATTCTTGCTCGGGGAGGGTGAACAGTCTTCCTCGAATACATACCGTATAGCACCCACATTCTACTGCCGAAGACACTGCCCGCAAACTTCCTGAATATCAGCCACGTAGATGTGACGGCTGGGCTGTACAGATTGTGCTGAAAGTGGAGCGACCCATGAAACGCCGTAGATCTACCGACTATGTATATTGTCGATCTGAGACTTCAGACCTTTCTAGCCTTAACTCAAATAAGATTAATCCAACTGCCGTATGCGATCCAACTCGGTAAAGTCATGTTCCCGTAGTTTTCCCTATTGGCAGGAGCTCTCATCCTCGGCTCATTGTTGTTTGGTTGTAGGCTGTTCGGTCGACTCGGCATCTATGGGCAACCTGAATTGCTGAAAACTTAGCATTGCCCTGAAACATGTATACTCCGGAGATTGACCGAAATAGGTTAGTTTATGGATGTCATGTAGATCGGAGGTGGAAGGCATCAACTGTGTGAGGCAGAAGTTACTTATGATGGCCATAATGGCGATGTAGTATGATTAAGGGGCTGAGTCAGTAGGTGTTTAGGCAGAGAAAATACTGATTCAATACATGTCGGACCATATGAAAATCAATTGTACTAAATGCAGTACCATAGTAATTCCCCAAGCAAAACTAATCAGAGGTATTAAGAGTGGCTCGATTGATGGGTACAAGATAGGACCTGCACGGGTCGCGCCCTACCCAAAAGCCCGTTCGACCGAGTTCCCAAGACAGCTGGCATTTCATGTCGATCGAGAGGAAACCCAACAAATGGACCCGACCATTGTGGGTAAGGTATGCGATGGATCAACACTACCGGGAATATCTCGGAAGATTGATTAACGACACGGAGAAATCACCCGTTTGGGGAGTGGAAGCCATGGCCGATTTTTGAGTGATCGAGACGGAAGCCCTAACTAAGCCTTAACTCCACAGCATCCCTGAACCAGTTAATCTACAACAAACAGTTTGATAGCAGTTCCAGCAATCAGCTGTAAGAACGCTGAGCTATATTTGTCTCGAGTCAGTCGCAGAGTTATTGGCCCAGTGATACCTCACATGGCGATTAATATCCTTTAAGTCCGCGGCAGAGCCGGAGCCTAGGGCTTGTCGCACTCTGAGACGAGCTGGCAAGGCCCCTACACACTTAGCGTGAGATTGATCGGCCGATAACCACGCACCGTTCATCCTTCCAGGAACTGTTCCCTGATTCATGTACCGCTAACAATTCTTCTTGGTATGGTCCGAGTTAGATCGGCATTCAGGATTCGGTAGACAAATTCCGAGTACGGAGTAGTCTTTCGTATACACGCACGCTGCTAATTCGGTGAGCAATGCCACGCGGACTGATAAACTAAGTATACACAAAGGTAAAAGTTCTGTCCAGGGGTACGGAATTGAGAGTAACATAGATGTCATTGGGAATTGACCATGGAGCGCGCAGTGCACAGTGCACCTCGAAGGCCCTGGGGTACTAAGTCACAAACAGTCTAGCCCTAACAGCGACCGATGCCAAAGCCTCAAAAGGATGAAACCTGACCCACTGACTTAACCATAGATCACCCCGAATACGGAGTAGCACTATACTCATGTAGTCAAGGCATCAAAACCTTGTCCCTGTTGTGATGCTGGGACAGTACGGGAAAAGGGGTATAAAAACCCTCATCCTCGTCCGCATCTTTAGAGATTGTCTCGTCCATCCCAGCGGATCCAGTCCATTCTTTCTCTACCGTTCATTCCATCAACTGTCATTCGTTATCAGAGCTGTGCTCTTGTCATTCTTTCAATCGTCAATTCCCCTCCAGAATTACGCAAAAGATGAAGGCTATTGCCGCTCTCGCTCTCGTTGGCGGGGCTATCGCCGCCCCGACCAAGACGGTCGAAAGCCGTCAGCTCCCAGGATGGGGCTCACTCCCTGGCCTCGGTGGCTCTGGGTCTTCCACAGACAGCGGCCTGGGTAGCCTCGCTTCTCTGATCCCTGGTCTCGGCAGCTCTGGCGGCAGCCTCCCCGGACTTGGTTCTTCCACCGGCAGCGGACTAGGAAGTCTCTCCTCCCTCATTCCAGGCCTTGGTGGTTCCTCGTCTGGCAGCAGCCTCCCCGGACTCGGTGGCTCCTCCACCAGCAGCGGTCTCGGCAGCCTTTCCTCCCTTATCCCCGGTCTGGGCGGCTCTTCTTCATCCGGCAGCGGTCTCCCCGGTCTTGGATCTAGCACTGGTAACATTCCCGACCTGAGCAGCTTGCTGGGCGGTTCCTCTTCTGGCAGCTTGCCCGGATTGACTAAACGTGCGTCGATTACAGAGAACGGAGTGACCCAGAATTCGGGCTGCCAGGAGCTGACCTTCATCTTCGCCCGCGGGACAAGTGAAATGGGCAACATGGGGTCGGTTGTCGGACCCCCCGTCGCCAACCAGCTGGCCTCTCTGACCGGAAACAAGGTGACGGTGCAGGGTGTGGACTACCCTGCCGATGCAGCTGTACGTGACCCGCTTTCACCATCGTCCAAAACAAAAGGCTAATGGAAAACAGGGAAACGCCATGATGGGCGCATCGGGCGGACCTAAGATGGCCGAGCTCATCCAGCAGGCCAAGAAGCAGTGTCCGAACACCAAGGTCGTCCTGGGTGGATACTCCCAGGGTGCCATGGTGGTGCACAACGCCGCCAGTAAGGTCGGTGCCGACGCCATCTCCGGCGCTGTCTTGTTCGGCGACCCGTTCAAGACGCAGGGTGTCGGCCAGCTGGCCGCCTCGAAGGTCAAGGAGTACTGTGCTTCTGGGGACCCTGTGTGCCAGAACGGCATGAACTTCATGGCCCATCTGTCCTATGGTTCCAATGCCCAGGAAGCTGCTCAGTTCTTGGTCCAAGCTGCTGGCCTCTCGGGGTCGAACTAGGGGATTTGTCATTCATTGTAAATGCATTCGTTTGTGAAGGACGAATGGATCGGAGCGCTGGACGCTGAGTTACCATGAGTGGCTATTACGTCTTGGATATCTAATATGTTGTGAATAAACATCAATGAATATTGTTATATTTATACTCTAGGACCTCGTAAAAACACTGTCTTGACTATATACTGTACAAGAAGAAGGGATTAGTACACCTTGAAGCCGCCCGGCATCAGAGTCTGGAAGACCTGGTTGGGGTCGTATTTCTTGGCAATCGTCTGCAGCTTCGCGACGTTCTCCTCGCCGTATCCGGGGAAGATGGACTGGAATCCGGCAGCATCGCCCATGTAGTTGAACGCGTCATACAGGCCGGCCTTCTGGGTGGCGTTGTTGATGGCATAGGTAGTTTCCTCCACCCACTGGGCGACGATGTCGTCGTAGCTGGAGCCGATCCATTCGACGACCTCGGCATAGCAGAGGTAGATCTTGGAAGAGTCCAATCCGAGGGCATTGCCACCCTTGTCCTCCGAGGCCTTCATCCAGTCGGCGCCGATGGGTTGCCAGTCCAGCTGGATGGTGGAGATGTTGGCAGCGGGGATCTGAGCGTAAAGTTTGGGCAAGTGCTCGAAGAAAGTGGTGTTGATGATGGTGATCCCCTGGAGCAGCTCGGCGTAGGTGGTACCGACAACAGTACCAGCCACAAACACATCGCTACTTACGTTAGTCACTGAACTATGTCTTGCTCAACTATAGGTATGCCAAACGTACTTGATGTGAGGGACGACCATGGCTCCAGTCTCGGCAGCGAACTCCGACACAGTCTTGAAGTCCAGGGTGCTGCTGATGGCGGGAATATCGGTGAAGGGCTTGAAGATCTCCGGATAGCTGGTATCCTCACTGTCGTAGAACAGGATGACCGAAGCCAGGAGTTCGTCGCCCGGAACCAGCGCCGGCACAATGTGCGTCTTGGGGTCCGAAATGTTGGAGGCATAGGTAGCCGCAGCCTGAGGTTTTGTTAGAAAGACGTCTAACGCTTTAGAAATGCAGTGACAGATCATACCTCTAGGAATTGGTCTACGTATTCCGAGGACACGGTGTGGGTACCGGCCCAGACCTTGGGCGACTTGATAGTCTCCAAATCGAACCGAGTGACAAGACCGAAGTTGCTGCTGCCTCCCTTCAGGGCCCAGAACAGATCGGAGTAGTGCGTCTTGTTTGCTTCCACCACGGAACCGTCGGCCAGGACGATTTCATAGTTGACGACTGTGTTGCAGGACCAGCCAACCTGGTTACCATAGAAGTTGACACCTCCGGCCAAAAGCAATCCGGGGACACCGACGGGGCCCAGACGGCCACCCGCCGCGGCGAGGCCGTAATCGGCGAGATAGGCATAGACATCCTCCCATCTAGACTCAGGCATTCAGTCTTAGATGATGTTTCTTGCAAAGTGAAGAGGGCGCGCCTACCTATGAGAGGGCCCGACCGACACGATCGACTGATCCTCGGACAATTCCAGAGTAGTCAGGTTAGACATAACAATGAGCACCCCATCGTCAATATTGTTGGATCCCTATAGTCGGTTAGAACTACATATTCATTTCCAAACTGTCGATCATGTACATACCCGGATACCCATGTGACCGCCGCCGCGCACGGCGAACTGCGCGTTGGCATCGACTAATGCCTTCACTCCCTGGGCCAATTGAGCGCTCGACTGAGGGCGGAAAACACACCCAGGGCTCATGATTTCCGTGTTGGACCAGAAATTCTGCGCTTCATACTCGTAAACCGGGGTGTTCTGAGAGAAGACGGCACTGTTGACCTGGCCCTTGAGGGCGCTGCAACCAGCGGACACCGAAGAGGCCTCGACCAAGAGCGAGCCCGCCAGGGGCAAGAAAGTAGAACCGACGCGCATGGTGACAGGAAGAGCTCTGCTCAGTTGACAAAACTGCAGTTCCGATTGGGGAACCGAAGGATTAAAAAGGACGGTCTATTGAGCCAGAAGGTGGATACATGATTCAGGAGCCGTCGGCTGGAGAAAGGACCGTTACTGGAGACTCTATTCGGGCCGAGTCATGACGCACTTGGCAAGTCAAGGAGGCACATTCTTCATGGTGGAGAACCTGCCCATGTGCGTGTTTCCTGAGATTGCAAAAGGGCATCGTCAGGAGTGCCGTTCGGCATAACCCATTAAAGACGTACGTAGCGGAGATTAGGGGTGGGCTTGGCCAATGGGTACCAGGTTTCTCACCGGCGTAAGGACCTACTGCAGTTAGTCAGGGCGATTAGTCGATGATAGCAGGCATCTAGCAGCATTCTAGCAGCTCTAGCACCAACTAGAGTTCGTTAGGATCCACTAAAGTCCGCAGGTTCCGAGGTTCGAAATTAAGTAGTCGATTTTCGCTAATCTAATAATTCTGAAGTTTGAACAATGCAAATCCGAAGGCCTTTTCCGCCGATTAATAATGCATCAAGTGTCGCTTCGTAGTCATTCGTCGTTCCAACACGGAAGTTATACAATATGCCACCCCACAACTCCTGAACAGGACGCTATGAAAATTGCAGAGTAGGTATTAAATATCATGAAAACATAGGAAAAATTAAAGAAAGTAGAATATTACCTCCGGGCACTCGAGTTCTCCACGTCGAACTCAACCGTCCGGACAATGCCGATGCCCTCGCTGCTCTTTGCAGGCATTTCTGGGTATTGTAGGATATGTTCTTCGCTCCCATTGTCCGCTGCTGGCATACCTGTGGTCGTCGTATTGGTCGAATATTGGTTACTGCGAGTATTCGAAAAGTCGGGCGCATTTGCTCGAGGAACAGAGCCCAGCGGATGGCCGTACTTGCGAGACGTTGAACCAGATTGGTAACCATTCCCATACGAGAGACCCAGAAGATGAGGAAAGTAACGACGAACGAATGGGCGCACCGCCGTAATGCAGCCACCAGTGATTCCCAGGTTCAACTCGATCGTACACCACATCAGGGCGTCCGTCGTGCTCCCTACAGGGCAAAATGTGTTAACGACTGATCATCCGTGGCATGCCCGTACTGGAGGCACTTACAGGTAAGGTCGGGGCTTTTGAGAAGAGTATACAATGTGGACAATCGGATACAACTGACGACGCCAACACTACAACACCGTGAGTTACCGCCATGTCAGTGGCATAAAGAACATCACTCACAAGCATCCCATTGCTAAGATACAGCTAACCGCGATCTTTTGGCGTAATGGCATCTGCAATCGGCGTAACCAGGGGCTGTCGGGGACACTCTGTTAGCATTTCCTCCAGCAAAGAGACTAGGCGACTGATACAGGGTGAGGCTCACATGGGGACAATCACTGTCGCGAAATCCGTGAAAATGCCCAGTCCAGCATTGGCAAAGTAGAACACTGGCCGGTTCATACAAGTTCCAGCTTTGGCAGGATACCAGGCTTTATCAATGGGACTACAACTGAGAACATTGGCCAAGATGCTGGCCACACTGTATCCTGCTGCAACAAACACGATCGCCCAAACGGCGAGGTGGAAATTGCGACTGGGAAAGATGCGCATATAGAAAAGAAGAACAGAAACTTTAGTGAATCCAGTCCCGGCGCAGTAAAGGATGGCGGCGATCACGTTTAGCTTGAGAGGGCGTTAATGGACTGCCGTGCATGCCGAAGGTATCGATCGTACCTTCATAAACCATGGTGATAGATAGTCGGCTGGAACGTCCCACATGTGTCTTCCCAGACCCCAGTTTAACACTATTTGCGCCTGTCAACCATCGCATTCTAGCCACGTCTTCATTGATGGGTCGAGGTAGTCTTACTTTCCAACGTGACTCCGGTCATGGCGGCAGATAGAACCTGCAAAATGCGAAAGAAATTGCATTAGTTGATTTGGCACAATATATGGTAGGCCGAAGAGTAGACGAACGCACCAGAGCTACAATCATAAAATCTGATCTCTCTGTTAGCAGACGGGTATCATTGGTGTGAAAAGAGCCTCACAGTCATCCCAGCGAAAACTGCGCACGATAAACAACCATGTCCATGTCCTGACCAGCAGCGCAATAGTTGCAATTGGTAGAAAAACACAATTCACGACGAGAAATTTGGTACCAATGTACGGGGGATCAGTGAAATTAGATACCGTTCCTGGCGGCGGCGACATCGCCGGTATAGTTGTGTTGTCCGCCATGTTGTCCTGCCAGCCTCTATCGGAGAGACTCGCAACGATTATCCTTCATATGGACGAGATTGGCGAACGCGATACAGTATGATGGGAAAAGAAGGGACTGTTACTGATAGGCTCTGGCCGAATTCATGGGTAAGATTAAGGAAGTAAAGATATTAATCACATGTTTGCAGAAGGGCGTTTGGGGTACCTTTATTCATCCTTGGCCGCTACTAGATTATTGGCTTCTGCAGACTAGAGATAACTTTTAATATAGTATACGCTTAGACTGCAGTCCGAGACCATGTGTCTGGGTCCCGGAAAACTCTGATTAGTATTCATGACGTCTAAGACTACGTCCGGGGAAGCTTGGTGGGTTGTCATCAATGGTGATAAATCCATTCGCCAGGAGTATACTTTTTCGAGAACCGTTCTTCCCGGCACATTCTAGGTCTCATGCCATGGTACACAGGTGGTTAAAGCGTCGTACCTGTGCGCAAGGGTCAACTTGACAGCCATCAGAGCGGTGTCCAAAATTCAGAGCTCGACCCCTAGCACTTGAGGTTCGTGATTTTGTCACCCACCAGGTGGATCCCAAGGTACTTGGATTCTTGGAACGGGGCTGAGGCGGAGGGTGAGAAGCGCAGCAAGTGGAGGGTCAAGCAAACAATAGGACTGGTCGTATAGCCATTATCCGGGTCAATGCCTTTGCTGTACTCCGTCCACCGCGCAGGTGGCGTCGTGTGTGCATGTCTCAAATTAGGATAGTGCCTTACCATGCATCCTGGCGGATTCGATCGACACACTATCGTGTTACGACAGGGATCACGATGGCCATCCGCCTGGATATTCAAATATCGGGCTTCGTGCGACTATCGAGAAGTCTGTCACACGTTCTCTTAGCTGAACCTTATCTCCATTACTGACAGACTCGTCGCGTGGGTCGGAGATTCAGTGTACACCCGAGAGAATCTCCCTGTAACATTTAGCCAGGTGTGCCTATTCTCAAGCGGGATTGCGCTCTCAATTCCGGATATGCCCGGGTAGATTGGTCTCCAGAACTTCTTTCCTCTGTCTCTAACATTTTACTTTCTTGGGTTTAGGTCTACACAGTATTGCCGAGGCCCATGCCGCGTGTTCAACGTCGAGGTTGGCAAAGCTGCCCACCAGGAGCAAGTCCTGTATGGAGTAGTTGATAACACCAGCCAAAACTAGCCACGAACATTGGTCCTAGTGGGATGGCGCGCATGAACATGCTGTGGGCTGTCTGTCCCATCTTTGCCCGACTGAGCTTTCTTCGACCACTATGACCGCTTGGCGTCTTGGATTGCACTACACTGGGCAGTCCCCCTTACTTTGCAGTTGCCACGGTTGTCGCTAACGGGGCGGTGATGTTGCAAAACACGGGGAAATCATTAGTCGGAGACCCGAGCGTGACAGGTTGAGCCCTGGTTAGTCCTCGCGTCGGCAAATCGTAGAAGCATAGTTTGCATTATCCTTTGCCACTGTTTCTTCCCTCCTGTCGATCAGCTTGTCTCTCCCAAAGATCTGCAGATTGGGAATTCCATTTGAAAAACGACAGATGTTTGGGGCACGCCAGAGACTAGGGACCGGAAAATTTTGCCATGGCTCGGATAAACACTTGATTAGCCCTCCAAGATCCACATTGTCCTGCACAAAGTCTCCACAACGACTACACTATTAGGCAATTAATCTGTTATGCTTTCACTAGTTTCTTCCAAAGAGCCGGTAATTAAGCGAGAATGCCGAATTCTTGAAATGGATATCTGCCATGCGTGGGCCATCTTAGCACCTCAACCTACTCTCGTAGGTTTTTGGGAGGGATATGTCGCAGCACACATTCATCTATTGACAGTATAGATATGACTCGTGATTTTCTGTAAATCGAGCTGTATTTTCTGACATCTAAAGCCGCTGTTCCGCTGAACGAGTACCTGCATCCTGGTGCACACTGAATGGCGCGGCTAAACAAGCATTTATTGTGAAGAAGATGCTGACCGAAAATAAATTAAGGCCCCTCCTTAATCAACTTGGCAGCCACTCTGTCGGTAAAACTGGCGCCGAGCAATGCCGAAGCCAAGCTGATATAGAGTTCAAGCGATGCTGGTAGCGTGGTGTCGAGGCCTTCATCCTGATTCGTGTAGTTTGCTGGGTCGAAAAATAGCCTCTGACTATACTGGAGCCTGTCATGGCGGCTTTGGAATTATGTCCCGTACTGGCCTCGCCACCAAATTTGTATTCGCAATTCTTTATGCTTCTATGCTTCTATGCTTCTAGATGCACCGAGAAAGGTTAATATCACCAATCTGTTTCTTGCGGGGTGCAACGCGTACTACACAAATATATTCCTGGTCTATGTGAAGATCAGTACTGTATCTATTCAGCCATGACCTATTTCATCTCGTGGATGCTGGACTAGGAAAACTTAGTGCTAGATTGCATTGCCCCCAAAAGGATCTCGGCGTTGACTTCCCCTTGCACTTCCTCTGAGATAGCATCTGGTTTTCTTAGTCCTGATTCAATCTGCGACATCTCATTCGAACGTCTAACGAAAATATGCATTGTCTCATTTACATACAGACCCGAGAGGGAAAAAAAAGCGCAAAGTTGTTTATAAATTGCACCCGTAACTCCATGCCAGCCCGCGGTATACTCACGTCTCAACCTGATCCGGGAATCGTTTCATTGGCCCATACCGAGACGTTACCGCCCGTAACCGCTTACCCCAGAAGAAAAGAGGGACAGCAAGTAGGATACTAGCGACCTGAATGGCCATCATCTCCCCAAAGACAGGGGCCGGTCCCTGGCGCTGGATCCAGTCGGCCGCATAAAGGGACAGCAGCATGCCGATGGTATTACGCACTGTAAAGATAACGACCAGAGCTTCGCCGGTAATCTGTTCAGCATTAGCGTAGGGACTTCACTAAACGTGATGGTCTAAGCAATTGGGCACACAGACCGGCCTGTAGCAGTCTAGGGAGTAGGTCATCGCCACGTTGGAGATGGCTGCGACGCCAAATGCCTGCATGGCATATCCAAACGCGGCTCCGATCCAGTGGGTGTGATGCGCGATGCAAAGACCGAAGATCAAAATTCCGCTCGGACCAATGACCCCCGGAATGACGATGGCGGGGAGTCGATACTCTGGCAGCCGTGGCCCTCCCTGTCGGTTTGTATAGCGAGTGGAGATGATGTCGATCAGTCGCCCACCGAGCCAGAAGGCTAAGACGGAGCCGATGAATCCGGATAAGGAGAGAAGCCCCAGACTTCCTGCGGGCCAGTTGTAGGGGGGTGCCGTGAACGTACGCGAGGCAGTTAATTGGACGACAATGTTCCTATCGAGGTCAGTGAGGAATACGACCGACGTGCACTGGTCATTGAGAGGCCTTACCAGCCGACCGAGATACCAATGGCGAAAGCTGCCCAGAGTAGCTGTGGATATGCTACATTACACGCGATATCTGATACTGTTCGAAGGAATGACGCGTCGGGGTTATATCCCACTGTCAGAGACATCCACTGCCACCGCTTGCGTTTAGGGGCGAATGCGTTCTTCGCAAGATACGTGGTCTCACGAACGGTAAAGATGGCGGTCACAAATGTCACCGCCGTAGCGATGGCTAGAAAATAACACATCCATCGCCAGTCCTCTTCCTGAACCAGATATGCGTTGATCAAGGGGCCGATAAAAAGCCCTGCGGTCAGGGCCAAATGGAAGAACATCAGATAATGACCCCGATCCTGCGGTGGTATCATGTCTGACACGACCGCCGGCACTGTAGCGTCTGCAGCCGCAGAGGCGAAACCCGATAATATGCGCGCAGCCAGCAGTTCCCCATAGCTTGACGCGCGGGAGGACCAGACGTTCATCATTGCGAGAGATAGCATAGACAATAAATAGACCGGTCGCTTGCCGACGACACGCATCAATGGCACCCAGAAGACATTTCCCAAGCCGAGAAGGAAGACGTTGAAGCATACTAGCTCGCCAGCTTGGGTCTGAGAAACGTGGAATTCCTTGATAATAGCTTGAGTCGCGACCGTGAAGTTACTCCCATTTACATTGCCGAGGAAGGTGTAGAAGCAGACGGTGAGATATGTACATAATTTCGCTCCTGTGGACCAGTTCTGGGAATCTCCACGTTAGCTCGCCCGGAAAAACTCACCGTTTCCGTGCTTACCTGTGGATGATTTGGATCAACGTTTGGCTCTTTCATATCTTGAGAACCTGCAACCCCCCGTTCATCTGCAACGGTCTCGAGGTGGCTGATGGATTCCTTGATTGAGTCCGTCATCTTGTCCTAGGCGCGTCGGATCCACCTCCAAGACAAGCGAAAACAAAGCGTCCGCATGGGCCGGCCGAGGGGCGGGTACTTAAACCCCCAGCAGTGGATCGTCACTGCACACCGATCAACACAGGTATAGAGAAGGCGTTGAGGAGGGGCTTGAGAGCAGGAGAAGCCAACATCCTTCGGCAGTCATTGGACGAGTATGGACAATCCGGGGTAGTCGGAAAAGCCGAGTCTGGGGGCACGGGTGTCCCGGCGGTGATGATAATGGAGCGTCTGGAGAAAGGTGGAGATTCTTTCGTCATTCATTTTATTATTACCTTGGGAATTCCTGCGTTCAATTGTTGCTTAAAGACTGAAATCTCCACATCTCCAGGCTGGCGAAGTTCGTCCCTTCTTGCCACTGCGATGATTCCGAACAAGGCTCAATGTTGGGCTGTAGATGGCATGTTAGACTGGAAAAAAGGAAAGGAAAGGCAAAATTGACTGGTTTCGGATATATTCAATTGTGACTCTGGTCTCAACCTATGTCTAGAAGTGGATAGCGCCTCGTGATGAAAGATCAGTATTAAGAACAGCGAAAATCGACTCTAAATACAAGACATAGCGCGAAGAAGCAAAGAAAGGAGCTTCCGAGGGCTCTGACTCATGGGAAAGCGGGCAAACCAGATCCTTTCTTATTTCTGGGAGGCTGAAACACGGCGCTGATCCGGAGGCGCAGAGTGGGACTTGGGGACTCGTAGTCGCAATGTCATTTCGTTTGCACAGCGCATTCTGACTTCGGTGTTGTATTGTAGACAGGCCCCTGCGCCTGTGCTACAGCCGCAACAGCAAGGCAACATTGCCTCAACGACACAATTGGTGTAACCTGGAGATTGCCCAGGTCCGTATTGACATAGGAGGTAGATGCCTGACTGACTGGAGAGCAATCGACAACCCATCTACCTGTAATAAACTCCTGCCAAAGGAATATCGTCTCATAGTAGTCGTTCATGAAGCTATATATGTAATTCGTATCCTTTATGTATTTGGTCGGCTGGGTAAGCAAATGGCGAGGCATAGCTTGTTCCTCATACGCCTTCCTCACCTTATGTTCGTATACCTAAGAGACCTTTAGCTCCCTAATAACCTTTAGCTGAGTATTTTTCGTCATCAGAATGTTATCAGGGGTGTTGGCATAGGGGCTTCCAAGGCACTTGGAATCCGCAAACTTTAGGTCGATTGACTGGGCCTTCGGGACTTTTCCAACCATAAACGCCACCGAATGATTGAAAACACCCCAAAGCCCTGTCTCATCTCCAGTGAGGTGTGATTCGGCCTCAGGATCGCCTAATCCATGGGTGTACTTGATGACCTTGTTGCTCCATCTCTGACCTTTGACATATGTTTAGACCAAACGGAGAAAATTAGACCAATGAAGGAGCTCGCCCACAAACTCGATATCGTAGAGGGCGTTGGACTTGGTGTGGTTTGGACCGAGGGAGAACAGGGGAAGGACTTGAAAAGCCACCTTCCTCGCGCGGGCCTGCTTTATCAGGATATTGTCTAATTCTGTAGAAAGAATGGAGAGTGAGTTCAAAATATCAAGAATTGTGCTCAAGGATCCTGGACTGACGTCCGTGCCGTTGAGGCCGCACAGGAACTCGGCAGGTTCGGGATTATTCATGCTGGCTTGATGAATTTTGCAACGATTGGTGAAGGCGTACTGATGAATGAAAGCCTAGTGAAGTTTGTGGTTGAATGGGAGTGAAGACTCCAACCTCAAACCAGAAAAGTAATCAGTGCAAAGCAGAAATGCAAAGCGTAAACCTCATATAGACCTCATATAGACGTAAGAGACATCCACTAAGCCGATTGGTACCGGGTCAATGATTTTTCTCTCTGTTCTTCTCGTGTTATGTCATCATTCCCTAAAGGTTGACTGATTAAGGGGTAGATAGAATATCCCGTCAGGCTTCCATATACCTCTTTATGTGGCTTGTGTCAGTAAAATGGTGCCGATTTGATGCAAAAGCCCTCAAAATGCAAACCCGCTCACGTTCGCTCGATTCTAGATTAGATAGATTCTCTATTCTTCTACATGACTGTACCAGCTGATCGTAGAGGGATATATATACCACTGTGTAATCGGCGAATATCAGAATCAATGAGAGTAGCGGTGTGACCGATGCATGGGCTTTACAATAGGTGACTTGTTAATTACATTATAAGTCAGTCAATCTCAATCCAACAGCGATGGGAAAGCGTGAACTGTCATTCGTGTGTGCGTGAATAGGATTCCCAGTTCTCGGGATATTCAAGGATTCTTAGCCCGAAGTTCGGTGTTTTCTGTCGAGGCGACGACATTGACCGAACATGGTGTCACCAGTGGACGAGATAATTATGGGCTGCAAATATATATAAAGGTAGTGGTGCCCTAGCTAGCCTGAGATTTTTCTTGTAGAATACATTCCTATCATTTCGAACCTTTTCACACATATCTCTTCTGGATACTCTCATCATGGCCACCTCACTCTCTGACCTTAATTCTACTCTTACGTCCGCACTGGAAAACCTCCCAGCTCCCGAAAACATTAAAGATGAGGAGCGTATGCAACTTCTCGGGGTTATTGGTCAGCTTCAGGCTGCACTGGAGACACCGGTCCATGTCATCCAAAAGCACTGTCTTGCGGTAAGAAATGCCGAACCCCTCTGTGATTGAATTGGTGCTGACCCAAATAGCACTATGGGATTGCCGGAATCAGGGTGGCCCAGGGCATGGGGATCTTTGATGCTTTTGTCACGTCTAACGGGGCTGAGATGACCCTGGCAGAACTTTCGTCCAAAACAAAAGGGGACGTGGAACTTCTCGGTATGTGCCCATCATGAACTCATGTGGAGAGGAACAAAGCTTACATTGGCTAGAACGTATTATGCGGTTTCTTTGCTCCCACAAGATCTGCAAGGAAACCAATGCCCAAACATATCGGCCTTCACAGATAGCCATGCTGTTCGGAACTGGATCGGTGCCTGGTGATATGATTAAGCATTTGTAAGTCTCGTCGCCTTTCTTCATCTGTCCTATCCTAACGAAACCAGTCACACCAATATGCAAATGACTGCGAAACTGTTTGACTACTTTGAACAAAGGGACTACAGGAATCCTTCAGATGCTTACGATGCGCCCTTCCAACTGGCCTATCAAACGAAAGAGCATTACTTCGACTGGCTAAGCAAGAGACCTGCGATACAGAGGGTCTTTAACTCAGTAATGACCGAGAGCAAGAGACACTGCGGGATAGAGTGGTTCGAGATTTATCCAGTCCTGGACAAGCTACAGGTAACTCCGGGTCGAGTTGCTTTGGTCGACGTCGGTGGTGGCGTTGGACATGATATCACCGCACTCAAGACAAGGTTCCCACAGCTGCCGGGCAAATACATCCTCGAGGACCTCCCGCAAGTCATTGACGACATCAGAGAGCCGCTGCCCGAAGGAATCAGTGCCGTCAAATGCAATATGTTCGAGGGACAGCCAATCCAAGGGGCCAAGGCTTACTACATGCGGACGGTACTGCATGACTGGCCAGACAAGGCGGCCCTGGAAGCTCTGCGTCACATCCATAAGGCAATGGCCAGTGACTCAATACTCCTTGTCAACGAGCATGTAATGCCCGACGGTGCTAATGTGCCCGCTATACCTGCAACACTCGATCTCCATATGATGGAGGCCTTTTCTGCCCTGGAGCGAACGGAGAAGCAATGGATTATTCTGCTCGAGAAGGCGGAGTTCAAAGTCACTCAAGTTTGGAAGTCTGAAGGGGACGTTTGTACTGCGGTATTTGAGGCTATTTTGGGAGAATGAATATTCTCAGAGGGTAGACAGCACCGGACTTGTTATCTGTCGTTCTCCTGTTTATGATTTCCCTTGGCCATACAATGTACCACACATTCAGTTATATAGAATCTCAATGACAATAGACTGCATATATGTACCATTTATCGGGATATTTGCCCTCATTAAATTTATAGAAGCATACAATCATGGCCTTGCTATATCGACAAAGGATTGATCCCTTTGCAGGAGGTCAAGCTTTTAATGACGGTGAATGCCGTCGGAAAGAGGTATTAATTGCGAGGAAGGGTTTCGTGGTTCATGGCTTATGCTGCAGAATCTTTGAAGCTCTAATGATTGACCAATATGCAGCCTGCTCTGTGCAACTTAGAGTGTCAAACAAGAAGCGGACCAATTCTTCTTCGTTGTCCCCAACTATGAGTGACAGCTCGGCCTTGTTCACCTTCACGAGTTCGCGTTTGAGAGACTCCAAGGCCAAAGAAGCAATTATGTTGGAATTTATAAAGCCCTCGCAATGCGGCCAGGACTGGAGAGCCCTGATTGCTCGTAAGCGCACACGATAGTCAGGACATTTGGATGCCACGATATATAGTCCCGGGATGATGCCATTGTCCAAGGTGATAGTGGAACGCTCCGGGAACTTTGCCATCAGCGATTCATGCGCGGATAGCAAGGCCACGTATTCAGGTGTCAAATATCCAGGAATTGGGCCGTTGAAAAAGCAAGTTTTAACACTCAGGATCTGATCCAGGTACTGCAGCTGGAGTATTTCCACCCCTCGTTGTTCCTTTGCATTGAGTTTGGCATATGACTTTTTGCAGAACAATTCTAGTCGCTGTTTGTGTTGAGATAGAGAAGCAAGGAGGCTCTGTTGGGTTAGGCGCAGTGAATTAAAGTTGAGCTCTATCTCCGTACCGGAGAGCACCCAACACTCGGAGAGAAACGGAATGCCTTTGCATAATACGTGGTTTAGTTCCCGTCGAGCTTCTTGTACATTGCGAGGCAACGGAATCGCATCGCCGGATGACCACTCCTCCGCGTCCCTTTTTAGATGCAAGAGCGGCCCATCCGTCGCGAAATGCGATGATTGTGTGTCCAGCCGCACAAAGGCTTCGACCAGAGACTGATCTATGGCTGGTAAGCAGTGTGTGTCCGCCGCTGCCTCATTTAAAATTTGCAGACCACTTCGGAGATGCCGCAGTGCTGTAGTATACTGCCCTAATAACAGCTCTGACAATGTGAACAGCAGACAACATACTAGCGTTGCCTCTTTCAATTGTGGATCCTGAGATGCATGCCGTTTATTGAGAAGAGCAAACGATCGTACAGACTGTTCCAGGGCGAACCGATGTCGTGGACGATGCAGATTGATGCCTGCCAGACGCATGCCATTTTCTTCTGAGTCCTCTTGAACGGCACCCAGCATATTAGCAGCATGATACACCGCCGGCTCCGTGTGACTGAGTTGCCTTACAAGGTTTTGCCACAATGGGGAGTCGAAGAAGGAAACTAAACTCGAGATGGAGTGATGATGGAAATATGAAAAGCATCGTTTCTCGTCCGAGTTCATGATCCAGCAGAGGCGGCTTGCCAAGTCGGGCAAATATACAACAGATCGTTTATGAGGCAGCCGGCACAAATCATATCCTTCACATATGCGACCTGTCGACGTGCAGTTTCGGCATACGCCACCGGGTGATTCGTCGCATTTAATATGGCGAGCACTGCGCCGGTGAGCTATCAGGACTGGCACAGCGTATCGGAGACAAGATCGTATCCTTACCGGCAGGTTCGGCAGCCCGTCTTGGATCGTTTCCGTTGGGCTCTGCGCTGTCTGGATACTGGTGCCTCTTTCACAGGAGCCATGGCAATCTACTAAGCTCTCAAAACAAACATAGGAAAGCAAACGACGTGAATTGGGGCTGCAAGTACCTGACGGCGTCGTAGACCAGGAGATAAAGAAGAAAGAAAAGGCCAAATGTGACCAAGCATGGAGGTGCGCCCTGGCTAGCTGGGCAATAAATGACCTTGATGAATATCACACTTGCTAACAGCTGCTAGTGCACCTATAATTCACATAGGCAAAGAATGAACGCCCACAAATTGTCGTGGTGTCATTGCAAGCCGTTGTGGATACAGGATCAAAGCACCGAGGCCTGTCGGGAATCTCCGAGAGAGCCTCAAATCAAGCCATCGGATTGACGGCGACAAGCATCGCCTTTTGGCCCCCACAGCAGTGGCGTCTCACTAGCCAGGTGAAGCGTTGCAATGTTGAGGCGCAGATTGGTGGAAGACGCAACTATCGTGCTTTTTGGCCCCTTCCTGCAATCCGTGGCTGAATGATCAGCTGACTAGCCTCAATTGCACCGGTTAATTAGGGTCGGAGACCCCGGGATTGACTTCACGGAATACGACTGGACGTACGCATTCCTTCAAAAAATGAAGTTGCCTTGTGGGGATATCGACATTCTCTTGTTGATCACCTCCAGCGAAGAACATTCGAGGTCAAGCCGGACCTCAAATGATATTATCAAAACAGACCAGAACGCGGAAGAACCCCGATGGTGGGTGAGAGAGAAAACAGGACAGATTGTGGAGAATATAGATTGCGTTCAGGAGCTCAGATGTGTACAGAGCTCGCGGTAGGAATCGGTCTCTTCATGCTCAGCGACAACATTTACCTGAGGCGTTGCCAGCGCATTTCTCCGAGTCTCGGAGACGGTGTCACTAGAGGTCGATGGAGACGATATGATATTGGAAAAGAGCTGAGAGATTGCCGCTATCAAGAAGGCCTATTCCTTGAGGTATGATATAGTTACATCCTGAATAGCGTGCTAGGTAGAGTATATTGGTTTCTATGTGTGGATTTGCGGCAGAAATTGTGCTGGTCAAGGAGGGTGTAATATCTATAAAAAAGCAGAGGAGGAAGAAGAGGAAAAAAGAGATAGGCATGAAAGCACGCTCAAGGTACAGTCCAGAAAAGCAAACAAGTATACAGTAGAATGAAAACATGAACAACATACAAGTACAGATCAGGATCTCACTTCCGATTCTTGGGCAATTTCACGAAGTATACAGAGAGCTTAGCGTTCTCGCTTGGATCGTGTTCGATTCGCCGCCACTGGCCAAGCTCACTCTGTTCCTGGTCTTTGTGCCCCATTCCCAGATTGAAGGGCTTGTAATCACGATCATAACGCAATCTATGAAACACACTGGAATGGATCTTCGCTGCTGGGGGAAGTGGTCTTCGCAAGCCACGGCCGTGCCATCGAGTCTCATGGAACTCCCCGTCAGGTCCGACTTTGGTACGCTTGAAGGGCATATACTCCATCAAGCGCCAAAAGAGAACCTCAAGCCCCTTGCCAAAATCGTAGTCAAGCGAGTCATGGATCTTGGCCTGTTCGGCAGCTTTAAGGATGTCGCGATCGTAGTCCCCCATCATTGGATCGAAGCAGTCATGCTTTGAGAGCTGGATCGGGTCAAATGTGAGACCGGCCCTGATGGCCTCCTGAACCATCCACATAAGAGGTATCTGGCTAGCCTTTGTTTTCTGGGATGGCCACCCACCCCCAACGTCACTGTGATCTCCAGCAAAGTACACCTCCTCAAAGTCTTCCTTTACGTTGGGGTGAGGGATCTTTGAGATAGTAGCTTCGCCATTTGCCGCCCACGTGCTGACTCGATGGGTCTTTGCCTTCATGCCGTCGATGGGTGGTGGTTCGAACAGCACGGGCTGAAATTTGATTCTTTTTTCATCGATGCTAACCGCATGTCGCATGGTCTTCGGACTCGGCTGAAGTTCGTTATCCTTACTGACATCCAAGGCGAACTCAGCAACACTGTTGACAGTATCGAAAAGCCCCAGAAAATGGACCAGACCTGGAGACCGACACATGGTTTCTCGACTGAGTCGCAGAGACGCTTCAGCGTCATCCCTTTCCTGGCCGGGGTCCGCAAACTTGTATTTGAGGAACGCCTTCCACACAAATGGGATGGTTTCTTCGTTATCGGCGGAGATGAGCCCGGCATAGTCCAGCATCTCGTTCAGAAAACGAGCTGTGTATGCTCCTCGTGAGAAGCCAAAAAGATAGATGCGGGATCCCGGGACCCATCGGCGGGCGAGGAAGCGATAACCCGAGATAACGTGTTCGTCAAATGAGCTGGCCAGGGCTTGATCAAGAATCCCTGCGGTGGGAAGATTTCTGAAAGGCTGTAATGCTAGGCTTACCATTGACCGGGTGGTGATGGTAGTATCCATTCCTATTCCGGCTGTTGTGTGTGAGACTGCGATCTGCAGGGAGTATTCAAGATAGCTACATACGCTGATAGTAACAATCTAGGCGGGTTAGCTTATCCTCGATAGTACTGCATAGTCAACGTGACTTACATCTGTTATCTTTGGTTCGATCCAGCATGCGGAAAATCTTGAGGATGTTGGTCTCGCTTCCATCTGCACGGAAGGTATTCCCGGTGCCATCGAAGCAGAGAACCAGCTCTCGAGTGGGTGCACTGTCGTCGCACCCGCATGGATCAATTTCTTTAGACATGACTGTGTGAGGTACTGTACAGAGCTTTGAGTGATCTGGGAATGACAGCAGCACGGATGCTTCATTTTAAGGCTGCAATCCAGGGACTGTGGAGACCCTTGGGTGGGCAACCCGGATGATCGCCACACGGTCTGATGAGTTGGCCCGCCTTGAAATGCATGGCAGCGGCATCATGCATGGCTGAGTTTGCAGATCAACGCATCATCTCAATAGCCTCGCAGTAGCGCCTTGGGCGTACTGGCGGTGTCATCGTACACCGCAACACGTTGACAGGATTTGCGAGGCTATTTGTCGGTTGACTAGAGGGGAGCTGTGAAGAGTCATTCATCTGACGGACGCCTGAGTCTCAATATTAGAAATGCCACTGTGAGCAAAGGATATGATCCCACAAGAGTAGGTATCACATAGCATGGCGGAGTTGGGATGACTCAGGCAGGGCAGAGGGTAACGTTCACCTCCTCTGTGGGCCTTAAACAGCTGGCCAATAGTCCTAGCATATTGCAAATATAATAATAGAGTTAGGCTTACTAGCTGAGGGCTGCAGGGCATGGTGGGCCTTACTACCAGGGTTGTCGGCGCTGTTTGCGCCTGGGAGCCGCCCCGTGACAAAATAATAAATATAAAAATAGTAAAATAAAGATAAAAGATCTGAAATGGATATACTAAGCTATAAAAATAATATAATTTCTATAGAGCATAGATAGTAGTAAGGAATAGAAGGACGGCTCAATAGGAGCTGTTTTCTGCCCCTCCACTAACTGTTCGAACAGATCCATGATACTACATAGTGTGACTGAATTTAATCGTTGGCACGGATGCGATATTCTGGCATTATTACTGACTGCTTTATAGACCAGCCACTTGAATAAACAGGAGAGATTTAAGTATAAGTTATCCCTTGCCAATAATTCTACAGTCGATCGAAGACGAACCTGTGGCCCTCTTTTGCTAGCGTTTCGGGAGTATCTCATTTTATCGAGCTCGATATGGCGGCTGCTTTGGTTCTTGGACAGGCTTTGAAAGGCAAAACAGGTATTTACACTGTGACAAGGCAGCTACAGGACTCAGTCTGGCTTGCTACGTAAGCCTCCCTTTTCTTTTTTTCATTGATGTAACCAGAACAACATGCCCACAATAACAATTATAGGAACAAATATCATGCGAACGTCATGGCGAAGAGTGTCAGACATTTTCGATTACAAAACGAACGAGACGTTCTACGTCACTTCCAAAACAGAACCCCCTGGATTCGCCCGTTAATTGATGAGATCACAGATCCTGCAGTTCCTCTGACGCTCATATTGAGATACTTAGACGATGATGCTCTTCACGCATCGAATAAGCAACGTCTTACTCGTCCAGAGGTGAAACATGTTGCGAAAAAGGTGCTACAAGCTCTTTCAGTTTTACATGACGAGGGATTTGTACATACCGGTATGCTTTGGGCATCTCTGCTTCGTGAGCCTTATTGATCAGCGGGGAGTAGACCTCAAACCAAGCAATGTGTTGGTAAATTATGGCTACAGTGATATCCGTTTTGCAGACGTCCAATTAGCTGATTTTGGGAGTACTGTTCCTGCGGACTCTGCTTACGCACAACATGGTGACCCTATCGGCACCCATATTTTCAGGAGCCCTGAAGCACAGCTTCAAATGAAATGGGGCACTGCAACGGATATTTGGTCATTTGGTGCAATGGCAAGTTTAAACTCCATTTGACAACGGTTGAACCCGACTATTAATCTTCACCCCCACAAAGCTTATCAGTCTCCTCTATGGAGAAGGATTTCACATCTTCAAGCCCGATGTTCCTGCCGACCACGATGAATACGATGTCAAGATCCTCATGAAGCATCATAGATGCTTCGGGCCATTTCCAGAATCGTACGAACAAATTGCGGACCAGGAGCGACTGGCTATTCTTGTTTGGATCATGCAAAACAGCCCTCCTGAGACATTGAGACCGTTCCATCTCACCACTACGCTGGAAATTTGCCCGGAAGATAAGGAATTCGTGTTAACGGCCATGAAGCTAGATCCACGAGATCGGCCGTCAGCACGACAGCTCTTGGATGATGGATGGTTTGGTCAGCCTTGAACCTAATGAATCCGCGTCAATATCCTCCTGCGTACTCAACGTAAGCGCTTTGCAACTATGACTCACTTGGGTTGGTGAAATGTGCTCCAGTAATTTGAAGTAGAATAGGGACTGAGGGGTCCTAGCCCTACATATTTGACCAGGTTGCGGAGCTCACAACCACCGATGTCATGCAACCGCCAGCCTCATTCAACCCGTCGATCACCTTCGCATTGACCTCATTCGCAGGATTATTAGTTTTTCCCTCACTATTGTGCTGAGCACCGCGACCGAAAACAATAAAGATGATTGATCCAAGAATAATAAATCCACCTCTAATAGCCCGGCCGAAAATAACTGTTTTTTTGTGGAAGGTTGACTGAAGCCTGTATGTATTTACTCTCTAGATATACATTGAACCTATTCACCAATAGAGATTTAGAACTCAATTACAAATAATCATCGTCTATTGAAATACCGTTTCTAGGTGCAAATTGTAGCGATCATTGGCTTGGAGTAAGGCATTCCACTGGGTGAGTCAACCATAAGCGCACGCGCCTGTGCTGAATGCTGTGGCTGAGTGACACTCATTGGCTTGTATGATGTAAGATTACGTTGATAGAGCCTTGGTTATGACAGGTCGCACGCAAGTACTCCTTAGATTCATGCATACATCTGTGAATATACCGACCTTTCCCAACGCCCCAACTGCTAGCCTGGTAGGGCTCAAGGGTGCGCCATTCCTGATTCTGCCAAGAACAACCTACATATTTCGGCCGGCAAACGCGCTGGTGGTTGGATATGAAGATGTGCACCAGCACTGTACACCAAAAATACGACCAATAATTGCTCGAGCTGCGAGGATATTGATTGGTTTTTTTCGTAGGGTACAGCCACTATCACTCCGGTGGTTTACAAATCAAGATGCTTGCGAACAACGATCATGAATATTCTGAGCATTCAGTTAGAATAGTTATGTCCAACAATGGTCGCCAACGGGTACTGGCATTGCTACTAAGTGCAGTATGTAAGGCGCGCATGATCTCATCAACATCCTCTCATGCAGTTAGATGTGTGTAGTGGGCACCGACAGGTAGAAGCCCTGGGCACTCTATAAGTACAATAATGATTTGTAATGTCTCTATAATGTACCATTGATTGACTGATGGTGGGAGGAGATTCCAACACGCCGCTTCATACATTAGGCACTAATGCATATACTGCATGTATATGGTCATGTCCCATATGCAAGCGTCCGAGCTAGGATCGTTCCATGAGGCAAATCATAAGGCAACTATTAGGAAAGGCGTCCCATCATTGTACAAATCCAATCGGAGGTGTTGCTGCTTTTTGCAATGGTAACGAAGTTTTTGATATCATGGCTTAAGTATATGTCCTTGATGGTAGTCCACATAAACGCAGCCACGATCCATAACAATATGCTAAGATTCACTTTTCGCGGAAGGATGATCAACGTAGTGGAGAATCCTGTGGCCAGGCCAATAGGCCACGCACCTGTTCATCACATACCATTTTGACCTGATTCCTCGAGGCGATGTATTGTTTGCTCTCTTATCAGGGCTGTCATTATGGATAGTCTTCTTCAGGGCCCATGATGGGCCCCAAATGGCTCTAGGGGTTGGGATTGGGCACTGAAGAAGACTAAACATGGGAAAGCCTATAGCATGTATAATTCATGCATCCATGGACGATATTGAAGGTACTTTCTTCATATAGTCTACTGATGCTATTCTATTACAACAATGCATATTTACCAAGAGGATATTAAACCAAAAGAGACATAGGTAAGTGCCTTGCGCTAAAAATTGTAAACCCTATAATATGGGAACAAAACCCATTGTAAAAGAGGCCAAATCTTCCCTTAATATATTTGCGGCTCACGTCGCCGTGGTGGAGCCGAAGGCATACTTGACACACGTTTCAGAATAGATCGTGCAACAACGGTAATACATCTGCAGGTACAACGAGAGTCTTCGACGACCAGAATTTTCCAAAATCTGTGCCAAATCGTCCAGGTATGCTAGAGTGCACTTGTGTTCATATTCTGCCAGCTTAATCAACTGCGTCTTCACATCACCATCCAGCTTGAGACTTTGAGGAAGCGAGAACTCGGGAAAGTTGACAGAGTTGAGATTCGATGCGAGCCGGTCTCGTTCAATACTGCCGACATCATTCCAAAGCCTTCCTTCGATGGAGATTTGCCTCCATAGCTTTTCGGCAAGGTACTTCTCTTTTGCTGTAGGAAAGACATCTCTACCATCCCCAATCTTACATATAAGGGATTTGGAGACTAGCCCACTCTTAACATCATGGACTGCAGATGTATGTAGCCACGTACAGAACGTCTGGCCGGTACTTATTGTAACACCCTCTGCGTCAGAATGCGCAAGACTGCTGTTGAGTGGTCTATATGCTTTGGCTTGTTGCATAGCAGCCAAGATCGCCATCCTCAGTTCTTGTTGAAGATCATGTTTTTCATAAGAACTAGGAGTTCCCTTGAGATTGTCATTCAAAACAAAACGGAACCAGACTCCTATGTTTTGTTGTATATTTTCAAGGCGAGTGAGGGTTTCCTCGTCCATATCAGATAAACTCTTTCCATATGAAGATTCCCCGAGAGAATCATCTTCACACGCAGCTGTCTCGTTGCAAAGCGCATCGATATAGTCAGCTATAACGCCTGTGGCACAGTCTGGTAGGTTCGTCAACGACTTTTCCATCAATTCGTCTTCTTGGAATATGCCAATGGAAAGTTCTACCATGCTGTAGATTGTCCATGTACTCATGAGATACTCAGGGCTTGAATTGTTTGCCAATGTCCAGAAACACGCGGCAAACTTAATGTATTTCTCTCCGAGGGCCTTTTGGGTAGAAAATACATCCAGCGTTTTTAGCCTGTTGTTAAAAAGCATTGCCTCTATCACCGAAGCTTGTATAACCCACTTTGGAGTTTCTATCTGAGATGGCAGTCGAGCAAAGTACTGTGTCATCTTCTCAATCACAGTTGTTGACATGTCGACAAGCTTGAGTGGTATTTTGGCAAGGCTGGCCACAGTATCTTCGGTTTTCACAGCAGCCATGATGTAGGAATCTGACACAGTCGGTATAGAATATAAGGTTTTGTCCAGCCAAAGTTGATCGTCTGTATCTGACCGTTGGCCTTTCGAAAGAATAAACTGGATACCTTTACTCATGGCATTTTTAACCTCCGCTGATATCACGTCAGTGAAACTAAAAGATGCCACACTTTTCAGTATCAGAAGAGCATAGGCAGTCTCTTCAGCAGAGTCTGAGCTACCCCAGGATCCGTCAGGGTTTTGAGTGCGCAATGTGCGGATTAATGACTGAAATAACGTGATTGGAACACTGAATTTCATAAGATCGTCGGGTAATGCGGGTAGAGTTCCTTCACTCCAGCGCTGAATGTAAGACATCAAGGCTTCGCACATCAGCATCGTTGGATAATAAGGTGAGATATTCTAGGGACTTTAGTACAACATCCGCATTTCTATAAATATAGTTTGGCATACCCATTTGTCCTTTACCATTCGGTCACAGTGAAACCATGCCTCGCATAGATAGCGAATGCATTTTTCGATTTGTGGCTGGTAGCGGCCATCGTTCGAAAGCAAGACCAGAGCAGTGAGAACATTAGCATTAGTACTTATACTAGTGTGTGTCTCATATAGATATGTGGTAAAATAACTTTCTCGTTCAAATCGATCGATTAACTCCTGTGGCGAGTAGTGTGCTCCCTGAAGCGCAAGAGCTGCTAGAGACTTGGCCGTGTCATCAGCATCAGGACATGCTTTTGGGACTATTCGCAGATTGTTAGCAAAATAAACCAACTTTTAGACTAAAGATACTATACCGAAGCCCACTACCCCATGTAACTTGATTTCGCTTTCGATCTGCTTGCCAACTTCCTTAAGTCTGCTGCTCGGTTCAATTCCATGGCGCATCAAGTTTGTTATCACCTTGCTGGATTAGAATATTTATCACTGCTAAGAACTTGGACGAAACATACCCACGCCCATTCAAATACCGTCGTAGGATATCCTGCAGCCACAAGTCCTGATCCATGGCCAGCTCCATTGGAGATTGCACACTGAATATATTCCTCTGCTTCGTCATCCCACACAGGATTATACATCAGGTACGCTGCTGTTGCAGATGGAGATGCTAGCATACTACCAAGGACTTTATAACGGGCCAGCCCTTTGAAGTCTATCTTCCCAACCAAAGCTTCCAAGGAGTGCAGAAGAGAAGATTGCGGACCGCTAAAAATGGTATCCAAGTTGATCTTTGACAATTTTTTCAACTGGACCTTGGTCAAGTAGGTCCGATCAAAGTGAAATATATGTCCTTCCGCTTCGAGCAGATCCAACAAGGCCGGTATTCGAAGCTCCAGACCAACAGGCAAAATACAGTTTAAGAGCAAGTCGTTGAGACCTTCCAAAGCTGTCTTCAAAAATTCCTTAGCTTTCAGGATCCTCGAGGTAAGGTCCTGAGGGCTTATTTCACAGGCATCGCCTGTATGCCTCTGCAGTGCCAGAAGCCCTGCTAAGGTGCTAGTAATGGAGTCTAATTTAGAGGAAGTCCCGCCCCAACTACCGCACTGGTTTTGTTGCTCTAGGAGAGCCTTAAAGGCAACTGGAAACGCCCAGACAGACTTTCCTTGGATTGGCTTTCTGACCATTGCAATCCATGCGGTATCGTATATGTTTCCAGACATGGTACCTAGTCCATAGCTTGAATGGTAGGACTTATTGAAGCTCTCCAGCAAGCTTCGTTCTCGCGTATCGATAATCACAGACACTGGATCCCCAATCATAGTGCTCAATGGATAATGAAGTATGTATTAAAAAGGTAATTGTAGGTCAACGACTGATGAGGTAGGAGTTAGTTCAGAGATCCCTGGTTTTAGCCACATATAAATAATTACCAGCAATGTTACAGTTGTACAGGGGGAGAAGGATTCCACTAGGTCATCCATTTCAGCTTGTGGTTGACAAGTCACTATAATATTGAGTTTCCGGTAAAATGTTCACCGTATTGAATTCTGTTCGCGTCTTCAGGCTGCGCACTATGCCTTTCCACTAATGGCAGTATGCACCGTGCAAGGGGTTAACCACCCAGCCTTTGAAGGTGGATGCGTCCAATATCCGCAACTCTGAGCTCAGGCATTTATCTGGTACAGGTAAAGCCTTTTAAAATGCGTATGTAATGAAATTTATATTTAAGATATGGTAAAAACAAAAATAAAATAAAGAAGTAAAAGGGTAAAAAAAGCAAAGAGAAAAGAGAGAGAGAGAGAGAGAGAGAGAGAGAGAGAGTGTGTGTGTGTGTGTGTTGGGGGGGGTTAACCTATTGATAGTGTTTGTCGTGGCGTTAGAGTTATCCCTGTTATGGTGGTGTTGATCGTCAAATCTGAGATTCCACTTGGAATCGGGTTGCGCACTAAATGATTTGGCTTGGGAATGTGTAATGCTTTAGGTTCACAGGATTTATAATCAATACATACCCTGATATATTCTTCAGCATCCCTTTCGCCCTGGTATTTTTGGATGTTCGAGATTGTTGAGAGCCACTGTGTAAAGCACTTGGCAAAGATGTCCCTACAGATATCTCCTTCCCGCATGTCAATGATTCGGAGATAGAGCGCACTGCGAAGTATTACATCCGCCAGGCCCTGATCCGATGGGGGGGGTTCCCCCGTTTGCCACCGGCATTGTTGTTACAGGCTTTATAAGGCGATGACGAAGCGATCCTGAGGTCGACTTAGCATACCTTGGGAGGTAGTGGTATGCTAGTTCGTACCCTGTTCCGTCTTACTTTGGCGTTCAATATACGGTTTCCTTTTGTAACAATTCTGCGTGTAATGGTTGTGAGATTTTAATGACTCGGTTCTCTATTGTTAGTCTTCCTTGCAGCGAGTCAGCTTCAGTCAACATGAACCAACTAGATTATGGCACTCAATAGTCCCGTTTCAAGTGGAATCACTTGTTGACTAAAGGTAATCGCCCGCAAGCCACAGCAGATTGGCTGTATATTAGGAATGGAATCTGCCATTTGAATAGCGGTGACTCAATTGTGACTTGTCAACTTCAAGCGACAACAAGGTTCAACGTGGTTAGCTGAGAAGTTACGTAAAGTTTTCACGATTCGATCCAGGAAGGTATACGTAGATATCTGCTTCATGGACAGATCTGGTATTCGACTATTTCACCATTTTGTTACTAAAAAACCGCCAATACATTGGTGTCTATGCTACGAAAGACTTCTATGAACACGAACCTCGAAGTGACTGAAGTCTGACAGCAAGCAAAAGACGCTCTCCCAGGCTCATACAGACTGGCGATTCATATGGTTCCAGCTTATACATTACGGGTGTGCTGCGGCTGACAATGTAAGCTATTGTCCGCGAGTTTCCAACCCCTTGCATCTAACATCTGTGTATGATACTGTGTAGGGATTACCAGTGCAGATAATACCCGATAAAACGTAGATTCTAAAGACATTACCGCTGGTTCGTTACCTCTGTGTACTGTCTGGAGTGCATCCCTGATGAAACCTAGACCTTTGTGTGTGTCTTTTGGGAAGAGTTAATTAAATATACATTTTTCTTCGGGGACAATTTTGAACATGGTCGGTGTGGTGAATCAACTCAGTATTCTTACTTATGCTCAGACAGTTGCCTAGCTCTTGAGTTCAGCTCCAACAGGATGACAGTTATTCCAAGTTTTCAGATAGGGTCCCCGCCAACATCTCCCTTGGCCTACGCCGGCCCGGTTACTGCCTATCCAAGGAGCAAAGACCAGGTTTGTCTCGCTCAGCATAAGAACATAGAGATGGAAACTCCCTAATATTAGCAAAGATTATATGTGGGCCGTTGGATTACCTCCTTTCGTCTGGGGGGAAGAACATTCGGCACAAGCTCATACTGGCATTCAATGAGTGGCTTCAAATTCCTCCCAAAAAGGTGGACATTATAAGCGATATTGTGAATCTACTGCACTCCGCATCTCTGCTGTAAGACTTATACCCCGATCGCTATTTCGACGCCACGGTCAACACTGGCTAAATAAGTACATTAGCATTGACGATATCCAAGATTCATCGAAGCTTCGACGGGGGAAGCCAGTCGCCCATAGCATCTTTGGCGTGGCTCAAACCATAAACTCCGCCAACTACGCGTACTTCCTGGCACAACAGAAGCTCTCCTCCTGGTATAGCACACGTGCCAACGATGTCTTTATTGAGGAGCTCCTAAATCTTCATAGAGGCCAAGGGATGGAACTGCACTGGCGAGATACTTTGACATGCCCTACAGAGGAAGAATACATTGACATGGTTCTAGACAAAACGGGGGGTCTGTTTCGACTCGCAGTCAAACTCATGCAGCTGGAAAGCAATCAGAAATGGTACGCCGGTTTTGCACTGAATGCTATTTATAGACATGGCTAATCAAGGGAAACCAGTGACTGCATACCCTTAATGAACAAAATCGGTGCGATCTACCAGATCCGCGACGACATTCTCAATCTCAAGGCCAGCGAGTATACTAAGAACAAAGGCTTCTGTGAGGATATCACGGAGGGGAAGTTTTCCTTCCCCATTGTCCACAGCATCAACAGTGACCCTAAAAATATGCAGCTCCTGAATATCCTGAGACAGAGAAGTGATGACATCACACTCAAGGCCTGTGCAGTCGACTATATCACTTCGACACAAAGCTTTACGTACAGCTACACAAAACTGAACTCATTGATCGTGGAGGCCAAGTCAATGGTAGAGGAATTAGATGCCCAGATAGGCCCCTCTACAGGCATGGCCGCGTTCTTAGAAACATTGAAACTGGATTAATGATTTTATATTTTGTTTATCGGTATATAGTCTCTTACAGCACAGAGTCCAGAATATATTCACTCTATTGGAGTCTTTCCGTTGGAATTGTTCGGCCTAAACAGATGAAAATCTACAAAGAGTATAGACTAGAGACTGATAATCAATAGGATACCTCAACTTCTGATCTACCAGCCAAACCAGAACTGGTGACAGTAGGACAATACACATTGGGGATTGATATCTTTAGTCTATTATATACTGGCTAATTGCGAGGTTAGGTTAATTGTAATGGTTAAAAAAAATGCACAACTAGGTTAAGGTATTATAGGCCAATGGTAGATTTTAAATGGCAATTGAGCCGACTAACCTTGATAACAGGCGCATAAGACCACTTTTTCCAACGTGTCTGGCAGGTCCTGCTGGCGTGATCTGAACAAATGCCAGCAACTTTCTGGTATTTCGGCATTCCAGCTTTGGGTTTTATTGGCTAGAATGGACGATACATGAGTACTGCCGTTGTCGATCCGGCAAAGCAAGCGGTCTCCAGCCACGCACGCTCGCGGCCCTCGGAGTCCTTGGAGTCCCTGGAATCTTGGATCAAGAAGGGCAATGGCCATTTGAAAAGAAAGCAACGACCTTCTAGGGTATGAAGGACATTGTCGTAGGCTTTTTTTTTGTTTTTTTTTTTTTTTTTTTTTTTTTTTTTTTGTTAGATTGACAAACACGAGTGAGCTTCAGCATTTCCACCCGAGTGGACGAGAAGGAAAACTTATCTTTAGCAACACAACGGTACTGTGCATTTGTCTCTCACTGGACTATTCTCGCGTCGGGTCAACAAATACAACACGTCACAGTGGAATTGACCACAAATTGATCTCTGGCGAGTTCTGGTTCCAGGTATGAGGTACGGGCAAACTCCGTATCAGACGGTCAGTTGCGCATCATGAAGCTTCGTCCGTTATGCATGGGTAATGTAAGGCGGCCGACCACATACCGAATGACTATCATCTGTGTCTAAAGACCCACTATAGTCACGGCACATAGCTGACTGCTATTATGCAAGGGCTAGTGATAGCGCGCGGAGGATTTGAGACGAGTTGCGAGATCGTTGAGGACGATCATCCCTGGTTGACTGGCACAGACGCTAGTAGTTCCACTATATACATCCGACATGACATGAGATTGGCTGATCCTGCTCCATTTCGTATTTGGCCAGCCATCGAGTTCAGTCAGCCACAAGACATGTTCAATTCTCAGAAATGACAATACAATACCAGTTAGGCAGCCGAGAATTTCCCCAAGGAACACCAGGCGTAAAGGCAATACAGGTATTCCCATGACACCGTCATGCACATTACACACCCATTTCACCCTCGATTCAAACTCGCATTTGCCAAATTCTTCGTACTGACTTGATTGCAAAAAAAAAAAAATAAAATAAAATAAAATAAAATAAAATAAAAAAAATTGTGACTTAGACTTAATAGCACATTGCCTGACGGCGCGCCAGCTGCCCTTATCGTTGGAGATGAGCTTTGCCTTCGATATCTTTCCAGCTGAGTCCGAAGACCTACATGCATGAAGAACCATGCAGCCGATCGAATCTCGCGAGAATTGACTGCGAGCAGCCTTAATATAGTCTTCGTCGTTCCTCATTCGCATCCCGGTCTTTTTCCTCAGAGAAACCTCATTCATTGTCGCCATCATGGGGCTCCTTTCTCCCGACATCATTTGGACATCGTTCAAGGAGCAATTCGCGATATCCATTGTACAGCTCATCATATTCAGTTTGATTTTACGCAGTATATACCGCTTGTATTTTGACCCCCTCCATCATATACCAGGTCCGAAGTTAGCGGCAATTTCCCATGCCTACGAGTTCTATCATGATGTGATTCGGGGCGGGTTATACGTCTGGGAGATTGAGAAGATGCACGAAAAATATGGTACTGCTCAAAATCAATTACCCGACGATGTGCTAACTATCTCGAAGGGCCCATTGTGAGGATCAACCCCCGCGAAGTCCACATTAAAGACCCATACTTCTACGATGAGTTGTATGCTCCGGCCCATGGGATGCGAGACAAAGACGCAAAATCAGTCGTGATCTTCAGTTCGCCGACGGCTCTGGTTGCAACAGTTGGCCATCACACGCATCGCATGCGCCGGAAGCTGCTGAATTCCTTTTTTTCAAGGCGATCGATTGAGCGGATTGAGCCGGTGATCCATGAGTCCTTATCAAGGTTCCTCGATGGTCTTACTACAGCTTACAAGGAAGGCAGTGTAGTCGAGTTGATCGACCGACTACAGGGATTGACAGGCGATGTGATAACGGAATATGCGTATGGAGAGAACTATGGACTGCAGGACCCTGAGAATTATGGCAAAGGTATTGTCAAGGTTGTTCAGGAAGGGACGGACCAAATCCATTTCTTTAGATTTTTCCCCCTCTTTTCCCAAGCTTTGCGATGCATACCTGCATGGTGTATGCGCAAGATATTCCCAGCCCGTGCCGCAGTCTATCAACTGTTGGATGGCGTACGGAAACAGTCAATCCTTGCCCTCCAGCAGAAGGAATCTGGCAATCCTCCCGAAAAAATGACCATGTTCCATGCTCTCACAGCCCCAGAGGTCCCCCCTGAGGAAAGGAGTTTACAACGTCTCGAGGACGAGGGATTGGTTCTATTTGCTGCCGGTACAGAGACCACAGCTACCACCTTATCTATTGCGTTGTTTTATATCCTGAATGATAAGAGCGTTCACTCTAAACTTCGCGAAGAGCTGAACCAGGCTATACCAACTGCCCACCATCCGACAACATGGCGAGAACTAGAGAAACTGCCGTACTTGGTACGTGTGATACTTGTTCATTATGGCTGGTTTGGCGCCCTAACCGTTCATTTTATAGACGGCGGTCATTCAAGAAGCCCTGCGTTTTTCGGGGCTCATGATGCGACAGCAAAGGATTTCACCGAGAGATGTCATAAAATATAAGGATGTTGCCGTGCCACCGGGGGTACATTATCCCTTTATAAGTGTTTGAATTACTTGACATAACTGACCCGCGCATGTAGACACCGGTCAGTATGATTTCACACTTCGTGCATATGGATCCCACCATCTTTCCCGAGCCCAAAATATTTAATCCTGAGCGCTGGATGCACACAGCTGGGCGTGACGAGGGTCTTTCAAGGTTCCTTCTTACATTCAGCAAAGGGGGCCGGGGCTGTATAGGAATGAAGTGAGTGCGTTTCGCTCTATGAAGCATTTTGCTGTACTAATTCCACGCCCTAAAGCCTGGCCTATGCGGAACTATACAACACACTCGCAGCTGTCATTCGTCGATTTGACTTGGAGCTATACCAGACCACCACAGAGAATATTCAGTTCGTGCGAGATAAACTTCTGCCTCGGGCTAAGGATGGACCCTGGACTGTTAAGGTGAAAGTCGTAGGTATTCGTGAGGACTAGTACGCGGGAATGCCAGACAAATTTGACTTGGCATCTGACATGTACCTTCATTGAGAACTCGGAGGAAGGCTCTTTGATTTTCATCTAGAAACTGAATGTGTGCTAATCTTGCCCTTCCGAAGTGGCGCATCTTATCGTGTATACACACGTCCATCTTAGCCATCAAAATGATAAAAGTTGACAGGGAAAATCGTGCATCATGACTAAGCTAATGGAAGTAGACTACAGATACCGATTGACGGTGTTGGCAGCACCCTACCCAAGTACACCCTGAGTTTCGCGTTTCCGCTGGTCTGATCCATTTTCAATATAGAGTGAGCTGGCACTGGGAAATATCGCATCATCTTGCCCATCAAGAACTTGTCTTTTCACATGATTGCCGGCTTCCAGGAGTATTGACAGCGGCGTTCAATTACGGGTGACAAGGAAAAACCGCACGATTTAAGCTTTGATCTATAACATGTCACATTGGTCTGTGGAACAAAGTTCAGCCCGTATCTAACAGTTATGAAGCGCTAGAGGGCGTTCCATGGAGCAAAAAACGGCAGGCCCATAGATGACGGTACCAATGCCATATGGACCTCTACTGGTGGGAAAAACTTGTGAGGAGATCAGGCACCATCTAGCAGAATACCTATTTGATATCAGTCTTTTCTTGTGCATTGATCTCTCCATGCCTTGTCACTTGGTACTATGTCCTTACGAACCCGTACATGAGAAAGGAATATACTATTATTCCCGAGGGATCTCCTGGTTTGATGCTATCCTGTCAGACTATAGGGCTGGGTATCACAAGAGGCTGACCTGTAACTAACAAAGATTCTGGGTCCATTTCGATCGAAAACCTTGTCTGTTGTTCGAGGGTAGGGGTGCATTGCCTGGAAAGGGCGTCCGCTCCCCCCTATGCATGCCATGTGGACCCATTAGCGGGGACCGCAACAGCTCACCCTTGACCCTAAATTTGGCGCGGTGTATAGAGGGTTATAGAAAGTTTCTGATGGATCATGTCGCAGGACACCATAGCTCGCATTTTATTTATATTTTATGGTTACTCTGCCGATCAAATGAGCTGTATGCGTAAAGGAGCATTATCTAGCGGGTACTATTGGTTGACCATGCATCCTTTGAAGCCCTAGCTGCGAGACTCGGTTGAACCCCGTGCAGATCCCCATCTCGACTTCTAATATTTGCTCAACTCCGCTACAGGTGCTCTGTTGTAATTCACCCTCTATGTGAAATCTCTCCATTTTTGCGGTATAATTCAGACAGTGAACAGCCAAGACAATATTGAACCTCCCCCCACGCTGAATGGTTTGCTGTGGAATGTATGTAATACGAAGACCGGCAGAATTGCGGCAAGCGCCGTCAACCATCGTCTCATCGATCAAAATCGGGTTCAGCTCGCCATCCACTCGACGAGGTGATTGGAATACGATCCCGCACAAGAAGGCTAAATTCAGAGTTACCATTGTCATACCCAAACATGCTGTCACACGGCCAATGATGATGATTCCGACGAACCTGTTCCACAGCGTCGTTGCGACTTTCTGTCCTACCGTGTCAAGCCAACAGACTGGCAGGTTGAGAGTTAAAGACGCGCCATTGGGGCCTCTGGTGATGTCAATTGTTCGGAATGTGGATCCAGGGGACCCCGATGACCCCCAGTGAGGATAAAAGAAGCCATTCCCATTGTTTGCGACGGACCTCGCCGCCACGAACTAACCCTTGCATTGTGATCCAACCGAATTGTATAAATACGATCAACCATCATCGCTTACACCGCAAGGACCACGGGTCAGATTTCCAACATCAACAGAAGTATCTCTATTCGTCTATTGGATTTGTCCTTACCCCTCCCTACCGGAAGTGACCATGGGCCAAACCGCTTCGGTTCCGAAACCCGGAACCCAGATCCAAGTCATCGGTGCTGGGATGCCTCGCACGGGCACTACATCCTTCAGCATAGCGTTAGCTATCCTCCTCGACAGGCCCGTCTACCACTGTGGCACCCAACTCAATCGTGGCCCACCTTCCGAACTGAAATCCTGGGTCCGTATCCTCCGTGCATGGTTGGCCGGTGATCGTCACACCGTCTTATCCACACTTAGATCGTGCTTGGCTGGCTATGCTGCCGTCACTGACGCCCCATCCTGTAATCTCGTCCCAGAGCTGCTGGAGCTCTACCCGGATGCCAAGGTCGTCTGTACAGTGCGCGACCCGGTCGCGTGGGAGAAGAGTATGGAACACATCCATAGCGCCGCGGCTGCGTGGTTTCTCAAAGCTCTGCTCTTTCCGTTACCCGGCATGCGACATTTTGTAGACTTTACTTGGCTGCTGCGGCGCCTGTGGAGCAGGCTGTATCTGGATAATCGGCCTCTGAGTTCGGTCAACGAAGTTGCCGCCACGCTGCCCCGTCGTGAGGTCTACGCCAGGCATCTGGCTTGGCTGCAGGAAAATGTGCCCGCCGATCGGCTGGTGTTCTTTGACGTGAGGGAGGGCTGGGAGCCGCTGTGTAAGGCATTGGGGAAGGATGTTCCGAAGGATATACCCTTCCCGCATGAGAATGATTCGGCAGGCATTGAACGCACGGCGAGGTACCACATTCGACGGGCGTTGATACGTTGGGCGGCGATACTTGCGGTGGTTGGGATTGTTCTTGTTGGTTTTGCTCGGCTATCATGAGGAGATCTTCAGCTGAGGTTAAAGCCCAAAGCAACACAGATGTAATAGGTACAGCATGCAGAGAGACTCAACAGAGGGACCTAGTTAGGTACCTACTGGAGTGGTATGGTAGTGATGGGTAACAGGGTTTGTCGCTACGTTAAATTACGGCCAGCGTATTGGTTTTAAAGTTGGGGCAAGCCAATCCCGCGTTGCTGCTGGGGTCTATATCACACTATATAGCTTAATTCTCCCACCTTGAGAAGGTGAGGTGGGGCTATGGTTGCATATGATTTGGGCTCCAAGGGTGATCTTTCCTCATTGAAAACCCACAAATGCATTAATTCCCCTTGCTGGTGAGATACGTGTTCAAATAACAACAACAACAACAACAACAACAACAACAACCAACCCCATTTAGTTCCGCTCGCCCCGGAACTATTATTCCATATGCAATCGGCGGACTAGCGGGCTCGCTCAGCTACACATGGTGATTCACTGACTCAGATCCCGCAGCCGTCCTTACACCGTCCCTGGTGACAATCGACGATACACCAAATTGGGACCAAGAACCGGAACGTGGCAACACCAGAGAGGGAAAGAGAGGCTGTGTCATCTTGCAGATCACAATGGCATGGAATAGTGCTGAAGATCAGCCGTGCGGGCACCGCCTTGCCACGGTATAGTCAAGTCTCGCGGTCAATAATGTATGCAGAATGTATCATGTGTGTAATAGCAGACAGCCGAGATATTATCGGTGAGGTTGATTGCTATGGAACTTTCCACTTTGCTCTGGTTCATTTCAGGCTCAATTCGGTGCGGAATCTTGACGGATCATATGATTCATAACAGCCGTGTATTCCGCGATGGCGTAGAGATTGACGGTAGGGTGGCCGCTGAGTACATTGCTTGGATAGACGCATCAACCACGCGCACGTTCCAGCGCAACAAGTGCAGCGCCCTGATCCATAGTGGGAGATCAAGGACTGGATGGGACTGCACAGGAAGAGTGGCTGGGAGGTTCATCCCGAAAATCGTCGTCATCAGGCAGATTGCAATGCAACCTTGTGGAAACAAATCAATACTCCCCTGGAGACTCTCGAACACGATGAACAAATCCTCTATCAGGTGCGCTGGCGATGTTTATGGATGCCATTTTCCAGGAACAGAGATCTCCCGCGTGCGAAAGAACTGCTTGAACGGCGACGGTCGACAGAGATTGAAAAGGCAGGAGCAGATAGCAAGGGTGGAGCAATTGCAGAGATACCTGGAAGGGTAGTGAATCGGGGGCCCAGAATGATATGAAATACTCTTTACTTGGCGTGGCGCTAGTTTAAATCTCAAGTTATAAAGCCTAACATTACTATATACTGTGAGCTTATACTTAACACGGCGGGATAATTATGAATCTCACTTCAAGATCGACTAATAATATCCATCACCGTACATTACCTGCGTCAGCATAGATAATGTCCTAGCAATTTACCTATTTTCAAAGGAATTGGAAGCATGGCGGTGTGACGAGGCCTCCTCATTCATCAATTTCGATGCCTCATATGTCGTATCCACTCTGTCTGCCTTTTCTATACCTCCCATGGGGTTATTAAAGATCTCATTGCCCCGGGTCAATTACTCGCAGGTCAACACGACACGTTCGATACGTCCAAGCCTCTTTGAACCTTCTCGCTTCCCCAATCAACAGTCGGACCATCATGCGGCCTCAGATAATCCAGACTTTCCTTGATTACCACCATTCGTCCGCCTTCCCCGGCGGGGAAACTACTGCGGGAACACTTGAATTCTGTCGGATAGCTCCCGACCGCCAACCTGTGCAAATCGAAGATGTGCGCGAGAGAAAAGAAGAATTCCGTCTGGACGTGCATGGGTTTCAGTTTCTACGGCACGAAAGTCCCAGTTTCGCGTCTTTTCGAAACGAAGACCTAAACACCGTGGAGCAGGAATCGGTGGAAATTCTTCAACGATTGTAAGTCGTCGACAATGATTGTTCTCTGGAGAGTGTTTCCGTGACTGTAAACTCCTTACACAATCATCTTCACTTAGGACGGGCGCAACCAGCGTGCAAATATTCTCACGTTGGATCCGCAATCAGACGGACAAAGAATTATGCAAAAGGATCGATTCCTCCGAACCCGATTCATCGGTAGTCCCGCTTAACATGCCGTCCCGGAGAGTGCACGTCGACCAAACCGAGGCGGACGCATACCAAAAATTAAAAGACAACATGGCACCCGACCAGGTCGAGCGGGTTCTGCAAGGCCGCTGGGCCATCATCAACGTCTGGCGTCCATTGAAGCCCGTCCCATGCGACCCTCTCGCAGTAGCAGATGCCCGATCTGTACCTGACGAGGATCTTTTTGAGGTCCATCTTAGGAGACCACAAAACTTCCAAGGCACCTTATATAATCCTAAGACCTCTCGACAGGGTAGTGGAACACTGTTTGGGAAGTATGGACCGGGCCATAAATGGTACTACATGTCGGATATGACCCAGTACGACATCATCTTGATCAAAATGTTTGACTCCAAAGATGACGGCAAGACGGCGAGAAGAACACCCCACGCGGCATTCATTGACCCGCACACGAGCGAGGTACAGGCGGCACGAGAAAGTTTGGAGATAAGATGTTTGGTATGCTATGGGGATGGGATATCCGGATAAGATGGTGTTTACCGGTTCCCCTACAGAAAATACACTGTAGATAAAATTTCATTGACCCTTGACGGACTACTTGGGGTTTGGGCGGAGGGTTTGAAAACAGATCAGAAGGTGCAAAGGACGGAGGGGAATTTGGGTACTATTATGCGATCTGGGGACACGAATTGGTTGATATCCTTCGCCTGGTATAGCTTGGTCAGTTCTAATAAACACCAGCACGGCGTTATCATCTAATCAATCTTAACTAGTATTCTTCAGGGCCCTGACTAGCGGGCCCCAGCCTAACCCTTAGATTTACCATAGGCCCCCAAATATTTCTTTGTAAATTTTTAGGAAAAATGTTGCTGATCACTGACATTATGTGGAATCTCATAGTTTTTGCTAAACCTCTTCCTCAATTCATGGTATCCGAAACACTGCAACCCCACCAACACCCTGCATACTACTACATGACATAGTCAGATGTAAATTGCCACCAAATGTCAAAATCATACTCATCCCACCGGCCGTTATCATCATGCAGGAGTGCCTTCCATTTACCTTCTTATTGCCCGTGCCTCAAAGGCAGCTGCGTCAGGTAAGTCAGCCCAGAAGTGGCTCTTGCTTAGCGCCCTGCACAGCACACAGATACGACGCCCGGTCTTTAGTATAGAATTCGACATCGACCTCGTTCCGCAAGTTTGCCTCGCCACCATCCAGGGTACCGGCTTTAATGACGGTCTTGTCGGCCATGAGATCTAATTCTGTGTACAGACTCGACCCACACTTGCCGCAGAAGAAATGGCGATTGTTTTTGCCCGAGGCTCCAGTAATGTCATAGAACGAGGGTTCTCCTGCAGCAATTCTCAGCCACAATGATCGAATATGAGAAGAGAAGGATGTATGAGGTAAAGCAACGATAGGGTGGGTAGGTACCTTTTGTCACTTTGAAAGAATCCCGGGGCACGATTACGTTGGACGTGAATGCGCCGCCGGTCCACTAGATATAACGGTTATTCTTATGCTTCATCTACTTGAATCGAGGATGTGGAAGACTAGCTATGAGCGCGAAGTCTTGTGCCACAGACCTACTGCATACCTTCTGGCAATCAACACAGTGGCATAAAGCCTTCACAAGAGGCTCGGCTAAATTTAGAATGATATTAGTAAAGTATACGCGGTAGCGGGGTTAATATGTACCATGTACTAGACATACAGTCAGAGGCGTATGCAACAGCACCGCACATGCAGCTTCCTTCGAGAGTCATTATGTCGGTTGTTTGGGGTGAGGATGAATGATAGATTCCGATCTAGATCGATATGGATGGGATAGAGAAATTCTCGGATACGGACAGACCAACGAGGTGTATTTATGCCCTTGCTACCCCAGGACGACGTCAAGCATAATTACTTCTACTAATAACCGGATATCTACGGTTCTAGCAATCACCAAGAGGAAAGCCTCGGATCGTTCACATTTGAGTTATTCGGCGTTTGCTTGACGTGGATCCAAATACCGGGCCCACTTCTCTCTGTACTAAACCGTAGACAGGCTAACCGGATATGGCCAACGTCTAGATTTGGTGAGGGAAAGTCGTGTTTCAACTTGAAGAGCCATGCTTGCTTGACTACTGACTACAGAGTATCTATGTCTGAACTGAGAGGTTCCAATAGGCTGCGAGCGGGAGTACTGAGAATTCAATTAATCAACCTTTCAAAAAGCCAATTGCCAATTTGAACAGTCCTGTCAATGCTATTCTCCTCAGGTTACTAGATTTAGTTTAGCGTGATCAATTTGCCGACACTTTAGTGTAGGTTCGAGCTGCTGACATCCTCAGCTCAACATGTTACAGCAGTATTGGCTGTGGTATATGTTCCAGGCGGGGTCTTACACCTAATTGGAAACAGTTCTCTTCCACAGTACAGCAATTCACGAATAGCAATCCTGGTGACTAAAGCACAGACCTCTGTCGTCTCCACAATTCGGCGATTAGAAATCATGCTTGGCCGATATGATGAATGGTTCAGGTCATACGAGGACCTCAGCTTTTCTGTGATAGAACATACTGCCCCGTGCTAACTGTCATAGATAAAAACAATCAACCCAAGGGACTTAAGCTTAGTTAAGCATATCGCTGCAAGGGCACTAAAGCATGCTGGCTTCGGCCGGGACCTGCACGTGTATTGCATGGATCGTAGGATTTTCAACTCCACTATGGTACATGCTTTATAAACGAACGGCTTCAAGTCACGGCGTAGTTCATTCCAGTTTGATACAATCGGTAACCAGACTGGGCCATATCATGGACGCACTCCTTCGCACACGAGAAAGGGAAATTGCATTGTCTTCTTGTCACCAGCGTAGCTTCCATTGTCGTCATCCCACCCCTCGACATCCTTATCCAGCGTCCACCCGACCCATACCTTGACTTGCTCGAAGCCAACCTCCTTCAACAGGTCTTCAATCCACTGACGCGGGATGCCGTGCCGTTCCACACCCTCCAGCTTCGACTTGGGGTGAAACTTGATTGCCTCGGGACCAAAGTCCTCAAAATCTGTCAAAGCTATCCTTCCGCCAGGCTTGAGGCTGCCCAGGAGCATGTGGAGAAAAGGTCGAAGATCAGGAATATGATGCAGTACCAGATGCGACAAGGCCAGATCGAACTTTCTCCGACCTGCGGCGGGCTGGTTCTCATCACTGGGAGGAAGAACGGGATCTTCGGGGTCCTCTAGCAACTTGCAAATGGGGACAATATTTCGCGGAGAGTCAGGCTGGGTCGTCTTCGTCTTCAGCATTTCGATCATGCCCTCTGCCGTATCAACGGCGACAATCTCGCGGACCAGCGGTGCCACCCGCACACTCAACAGGCCTGTTCCACAGCCCACTTCGAGGACATCTAAGCCAGTTCCTGTCGCATCGTGCTTCTTCCCCGAAAGATTCTCAATGAGGGGTCGGAGTGTCTCGTATGCGAGACGAGTCGCCTCTTGGACAGAGGGGTTATTGTCCCAGTTTGCCGCTTCGGCATTAAATCTTTCATTACCGGCAGTATTTGGTGCATTGGACATCTTGTATATGCTTGGTCCTTTTGATATTTTCGTAGAGAATGTGTGTTGATGTTCGGGTTATTCGATATTGAATGATGGTGAAGTTGCTTTTCGGCTCGGCTATCCAGCAAATGCGGGGTTGAATTTATATGACAGAAGTTACCCACGTCGACGCTTGCCCGCCACTTTTATGTACGAGAGGGTATCACACAATCGGGCATTATACTACAAGATCAGATTATTATCTACTCGGCGTAAATCACTCCTTTCTCAAACACGGCTGGCCCCATAACGCACGACACCGTGCACTGTCAAGAATATTCTCCGTCGACCCCATTACATGTTCAAATTCAGTTTCCTCCGGACCAGGCTCTTGACCATTCCCAATATCCACAGCACTTTTCACACCAAATGACTGGGCTGGAAAATACTGATGCACAACCTCGGGCACAACGGAGATACACTTGAGATGACCCGCCTTACAAGCATGCATCATACTCACATCGAAGGCCTCGTCTCGTGCCCCACCCAACAGTTCTAATACCTTCCGAGAGCCCTCTCGGGACAAGGCATATGCAAATGAACACACGGGGTTAAACGACCGGTATACGGCGCGTTGACGGTCCGGCAAACGATCAATGTACGGCTTCGCCCAGCCGAAATAGTCACTATGGGGGCATGCAGTGGGATCGTCATATAGGATCGTTTCGAACTGCTCTTCCCAGTACTCGCCGCAATGGCCGATCCAGAGGACTTCCCAGTCCCGGCCGTACGGTGCGGGATCCTGGTCAAGATCATCGACATGGGTTAGGTTGCGTACACTTTCCGCAATTTCGACCATCTGCGACCGGATGGACACATCCCAGTCGACGTCGTCTTCGATGATGAGGACTGTATCTAGGTTCGCTTGGATGGTGTATTTAATCAAATCAAGATGCGCCAGCCAGGCGATACTTGCACCATGGCTTGGGTGTTGGACATCGTCAGGCCCCAAGTGCTCGAACGCATCGACGAGATTGGGGTTGATTGGCGGCTGCGGTGGAATCTGAATATCCAATCCCGTCAGATTTGCTGCGGCCAGTAATCCTCTCGTGCGCCATGAAGGGCCGGTGGAAAGTGTGAGGATGGATTGAAACTGTTTGCGATCAACACATTGTGACTGAAGAATGACCCTGGAGGCAGGGCACTTACACCTAGTGTGCTATTGCCTGCACTCTGTACGGAAGACTTGGGGATAATTGGGACTAGCTCAACCGGCGTCGTTGTTGGTGTCGGTGTTGGTGTCAGGGTTGTGGCCGGCCGCCAAACCGTCCAAGTCTCTCGGTCGCGTGATACAAAGATTCTCTGCGTGTACCACAGCAGCAGCAGAAGACTCACGGCTGTTCCCAGAAGAAACAACTGGCGCGTCGCTAAGAACATTGCTTGCTTTCGCAATCTTTCGAACTCATGTATGGGAGAGGATAGGTTTGATTGTAGCGCTTACGCAGTGGGAACGGAATTTTGTTCATGTCTAGCTAACGTGACATTGTTTCAGGTCAGCAAACCCCTAGCGTGCATTAGAGAAAGAATCTCTCAGCGGCAACATTACGGCGCAGCCTTGTTGCATAAGAACAATGATAATCCCAGCGCTACCGGTATTACTGACAGGGGTTGGGGCCAATAGAATCGCTCGTCTTGGCGCTTGCTGGTCTTTAGTATGGAGGATGTGTCTGGACTTGAACATCTTTTTTTTCGTATATCAAGAGCGTATTCACGGACATCACCTGAATAAATCCCTTCAACGATAGGTATCTACAGAGAGCCATGGAGCTCTACCTTCTGTAAGCATACGGCCAGGGAATGACACTAGCAGCGAAGAATAGAACCCCGTACCAGCGCATTTATCGCAGATATGTGGTACCATGCAACGCTATAGCTATATTAGTTTCAGACCAAGATCAAGCGCAACTATGGTCGCTGGAGCCTTAAGAAAAGCCCAAATCTGTCGGTAGAATTATTACTATTGTCAAACATCTCTCTGGCCCTACCCCAAGCGAACAGCAACTTCCAGTTGAAGTGCCTGGGGAATTCAAGCAACGAGCCATGAGATATATGCTACAGTAATAACACATGATATAAATGCTTGAAATACGTCTTGTGGCCATTGTATATAACCCCACACTGCACCTAACTTAACCCCAGCGGGTATCCCGAATGCTGGTTTTAGAGCATGGCTGGCAAGCATACCAAAATGGAAATGACTATTCCACAATGAACGATGTGTTTAACTACAGCACTGTGTTGTAGACTGGAATTGGAATTAGAAAAAATACATCATGATCTTCCATGAATGCAAGTGGAACAAATCAACTCGCGGGATAGTGGTTGTTACTATTATACGCTAGTCCAGTCCTTATGATACAGTTCTAGCCTGCTTTTCCTGATGCAACCCACGAACCTCCTCATCCAACCCCGGAGCCGGGCCATCAACAACTAGATCCGGTGCCACCTGATTGATGGACAGCGGGGCAACCGGGCCAGCCTTGATACCGAGCTCCGCCCTCCAGCGCACAAGTTGAGCAGTGGAGCTAGCGTACACGATTCGCCCCAAGCCGGCATTCGCATGAGCAGACGTGCACATCGGGCAATGCTCGCCAGATGTGTAGACCGTGGCAGCCGCGCGCTCCGTCGGAGACAGGTTCTTCTGGGCCCACTGGACGAGCGTGAACTCCGGGTGCCAGGTGACATCAGACTCAGTCACGGCGCGATTGCGATCCTCTTTGAGAATCTTGCCGGCGGCATCCACTAGCACGGACCCAAATGGGGCATCGCCCGCTTCAAGGGCTTCTCGGGCTAGCTCTACGCAGCGGCGCAGATAGTCGATATCTGAGGCGGTGACCATAATGCTCTCTTTCGGGACTCTGCGAGGATGGGTATGCGATATAGACGTGGTATAGTTCCTTCTTCAGGAGTCGAGTTACAGTCTGCAATTGTTAGCTGATGAATCGTACAGAGATATATACATATCTAGAGTACCTGAACGATCACCAAATAGCGTTTATCACTGGAGGCGAAGTTACGGCGATGTATATAGTTAGCAAAATATCGACTTATGACATAAATGCAAATTGAAAATGCGGCGGAAAGAGGGTGATTGAAGGGTTTTAAATCCCCAGTTGGCGTGGAGGAGTTAGTAATAGAAATATCAGGGACTGATTTCGTCCAGTACGAAGCGTTCGGAAGTCGCCGCCAAACCCCGCAAATTCACATCTGGTGGACCCTGCCAAGACCGTGCATAATTGCATAGAAGTCTGAACGTTGATATATACATCTCTACTGGAAGGTGAGAAACACTACGTGGAAGACAATAATACCGTTCCAATAGCATTTAGCAAGTTTCCGCCATTTCTAACCAACTGCTGTCTTGTGGATAAATCTACGACATATATCATCCCAGGGAATATGTTCAATTCTTGAGTCCTGACCCAGCGCTCAAACTCCCGGGGCCATGGTTCCCAACGTAGTAGAGGTGATATAGAGGCCCCCAGGAATAGTCATTATCGACCAGGATAATATTTCTCCGTTTAAAGTCTGTGAGTGGAGGTGTCCTTCTCATATGCTTGACTTTCGAAATCAATCGCCGACCTTTAAACCCGCTGGTGTGAAGGGGCGTCGTAGACACTACCGCAAGGCGGAATAATGAATCAAGAGGTTTGCCAATATCCCCCTGACTATGTTGAGTCTCTCTCACTATCGCCTCATCGTCGCCTCATAAAACCTGCAATAGCAATCCCAACAATAGCAAAGATTATCGCCCACCGGATCAAGGCCTGTTAGATGTGATACCTCGCAGTGCGGACAATCCCCTTGGAATTGTTTACATGTGGAAAGGGTACATCGGTAGGGACGTCTTTACCCAGCGCTTTACACAGCGACTCCTAACTCTCCCGAACATCAACGAACACCAGTCGGTCGGCGGATACATTCTCCCGCAGCCAGGCGACATGCCTGGAGTAGATCGCCATCTGGGGAATGGTATCGCTGACCTCCTTCGCCGAGTTAAACTGCCGACCACCCGTATACAGCTTGCTCCACTGCTGCCGCGCCAACCCAGTAAATTCTGCAAAATGTCTCATCCCCGGTAATGGAAGGAGGAGAGCCTTTAGAAACCAAGAGCCTGTATAGTTATGGACCTGTTTCATGCTCTTTTACACTCATTTCTTTTTCTCTTCCCACGACTATTCTCATATCATATTCCCTTTGGTCTTTCATCTTCCCTATTACTGCCATGTAATGTTCGGACTGATCTGGTACCTATCACCCATCAAGTACCCAAAGCGCTAATTTCTGGTGCGGGAATACTCTGAGAAATGCTTCTAAAGTTTCCAGTCTACTATATAGCCATACTCGTCCTCACAACCGCCGCTGTAGCGAAGCCGCAATGCGATCCAAATAAAATCAAAAGTCTCGAGCTCCGTGAGGTGTCAATAACCGACGACGCGAACAATGTCGAGGCAAGAGATACAAACGAGGAATGGTAGACTGTCACGACTTATATCTTGGACGATGATGATGATGATAGTGATATCCAAGACAAGACGGATGCCGATGCGATCAACCCTCTCGCCCCTAGTCACTGCTTGAACTGTGCGAAGATTAAGAAGGCGAAACCAAAATACAAGGGGAAGTCTGATCCCAAGAACAGTCTGGGTTGGAAGTCCTCTCATAACTGTAAGGGGACAAGCTACCTGTGCGTACAGAGCGGGAAGACTACGTGCTATGGACGGCCGCTGTCTAAGTTGAACATGGAGAATGGGGAGTGTTTTAAATAAGAGGGGGGGGTCAGTAGTAGGCTTAGAAACTGCAATGGATATGGATAGTGGAGCATATTCAACATATGCTTACTAGCATCTTAGCTATTGGGCTATCTTGTCTGAAACAATACAGCTGGTAATTGCTTTTTAAGATGAGCTTTGGCACGAATATATTTAGTCCTCGAGAAAATATCCATGGTTGGTATCCAAGTATTTATTGTAGGCTATGGCGTCAAGTCTGATAGAAACCATGGTACTAAGGCGGTATTCTTCGGCTACTCCGGAGCTTATGTCCAAACATGCCTTTCCTTCTCGGGGTACTGAAGCGAACCGCTATACTACGTATAGGAAAAGAAAGCAAACATGTTAGCGGTATAAGTCACTCTGTGTCTATCGTCTATTATTGAGCAGACCTAGTTGTATCCTGGGTTACATCTGCTCCTTCGTTTTGATCCCTTTTCCCCATTTGCTCTTAATGGTACCCAAAAGGCTGGAGAGTAACCTAATTGCGGTAGTAGTTGTTACCAACAAGCCAGAGATTGAGAAACTCGGTCAAGCCTACCGGGTCGCCTTCAACTCTGTTTCCTTGGTATACCTTGGGGAACTATCAATTTGGAACCGAATAACATGGTCTGCACCAATCTCAGTCTCTTGGAAGTATCGTGTGCCGGAATAACTGAAACGCAGTGTCAGCAGTGGATCCCTTAGTATTGAAATAATCCAGTAAATAATACCTCCAGTGGACGAGCCCCATCACAACGTCTTTGCATCCCCTCACAAAAGCATCTGAAATCACCTCTGAGGTTTTACCCGGCTGTAGTAAAAGTATGTTCTCTACCTGTTGGAACTTTGAGGCTTCTTCCATTGCGAATGCGTAACTCACTTGCATTGCGTCGTGGCATTGGATCCCTTTATTTAGCATCAATATCGGGATGAGGTTTCGATCTGCATGTCATTCTGGTTGACCTATCAGCTACCGCTTAGAACCTACTAGGCATACGATGGTATACAATTTCCTTTCGCATGGAGAACATATCATTTGTTCTATGAGGGTCGGTATGTTAGCCTAGAGACAATCCTCTCCTATCTGGAAGAACATACATGTGGACCAGATAAGAGGTGTGTCTCCACAGCTTCTTCATGTAAGGATTCTCAACGTCGGTTATAGTAATATTGAGGCCGTAAGCGAATCTGCAGCAGTTAGAGAAGTCACCCAAACTCCAAAGACACACATACGGGATTGTGGCAATGACCGGGTAAACACCCGCCGTACACTCTCGGCGCTCCCAATATTCCTGGAGGGTAGGAATCCTTGTGCCGTTATTGTACAGACTGTCGACATTATCCACGCTTGCAACGTACTCAACCATGCGGTCCAGAAGAATCGCACGAGTTTCTGATATACCTTTTAAGTATGATCAGGCAACATCTCGGGAAGTACGTATACCATACCTTCTGGACAAACTTCACGGATGTGTGAACCTACTTCATCCCAGCATAGCAAGGCTTTCTGTAATTCAAGCGGAAACAGGGACAGGTCAGGCAGGTCTCGGTCAAGAAGGAGTTGGTGTTCAAAATATTTTATGCTTGCTTGCCGGTAGCATTTTGCGCCCTCGGAATTGTATTTCAAGGCGCCGCAATCGAAGACTTTTCAGAGGATGTTGGTGAATATGGTTGGGATATTGAAGTACGGCCCAGTACGTTGGACTTACTGTCATCCCAGATGAAGTACTACATCATTGTATAAGCCTCAGTGCCAGCAGTAAGATTATGAATCCGACAAAGCGAAACACTGGCCAACTCACCCATGCAAAGGATTTTGCTACGGTACAGAGCTTCTCAATTGAAGCTTCTGCACATAATATGGCAGCGAAGAGACCAAACTCAGCCTTCTGAAGTTTATCACTGATCCTTCCATCATCTACCAAGCTGTTATTCCAGTTCAACATCTAGTCCTCCCGGGTTTCTGTATGATTGAGGTACTGACCGGCTAATCCAAGGGTTTATAATCTCATTTCTTGCTCTTTGATATTCGGATGTATCTTCGGCCCCCATCGAGGGAATAGGTTATAGATATTAGGAATGGTAACATCCTGACCCTGCAGACTCCGTCTAAATGCTGTGTGGGACAGCGGCTGTTCATTCAATTGACTCATAGTAGACCGTTCAAACGAGGGGAATACAGCTCTCTGTGGTTAGAAAAAAAGTCAGCCTGGTCAGAGATTGCCAGGCAATGCCTCTACGCGCATAAAAATGAGGAAGGCCTCCAACTCCCTGTCGCCTTGACTAATAAATAGCATGGTTGCATTCGGTATTTTTCTAATCACGATCAGCGCTACGCCATAAATAGTGGATATAACGTTCTGGTATATCCTTAGCACATGCCTAAATGATTTACGCTTAACTGTTTTTCTGTAGAGACTTGAAGCAACCTAAACAGTGAGTAGCCTTGATATCTCTATTTCCACTAATTTAAAAGAAAGCGAGTGTTGAGGTAGAACGAAAGGCGACAGTATAAGTATACTGGTGGTACCCCGCAGGCAACCTAACGTATCCAGTAGCTAAAACAGCCTACCTAGGTAACTCTAATAATGATTAAAGGATTTTAGTATCCAGTAGGGCTTACACATCGGCGTGATGAGGACAGATAAATCCGTTAATTGGAGCGGACTTACTGTCGGCGTGGCTTGAATTAGATAAGATATTCTCTTCTAACCGTAAATAAGTTGGCTGTGCAGCCACTGTTTTCGGACTACGGTGATGATCGTCGTCAGAAAAATACTGAGTACACTCTGTACTCTGTAACAATGTTCGTGTTGGGCCAAAGGACTTCTTACGAATACGGGTTGTCATGCATAATAGCGCCACTGTGGCTTGATGAGTGGATGGCATTTGAAATCAGAGCCGTATAGTCCTAAGAGTAACCCTGGACTACTCATAGTTGTTTAAAACCATTGAGTGTATATGAATGATACATTCTCAGTATTCTTATTGTAGGCCTTGGCATCCACTTTCATAAAAGAACGCTTCTCGATCGTATGATTTGGATCCTCAGTGATCGAGTGAATAGCGAACTCCCGGGTAGCTCCACAGTGTCCCTTGGACAGCATGCTGCTGGACGAACTCCTGACAAAGGTCGATGTCCTCTGTTTCTCGGCCAGGTGGAGGAATCACAGTTATGTATTCTAATACAGGATTTGCGTCGTGGGGCAAAATATTGGATACAGAGCGGGGGGAGTGTTGAAGACGCACCATGTGCCCCAAAAAGCTCGTCGACCAGTCAGGTTCTCGCGTTTTCAACTCTATCTCATGACCTCCTGCAGTGTTTATAATGACAACACGTTTCAAGAATGACCACCACTTATGGCCCTCCATACCCTGGTCTATAGCCTCTGTTAGGCCGTCTGGCCGTGTGAGGACGAGATGAGTGAGGTTTGGACACCGTTGAAGGGCCTGTAGGAACCCAAGCCCTTCTACGCTCTGGTTGTATAGCGCCAGGTGTTTAAGGCGTGGCCATAATGACCATACGGGCGGCTCAATTCCGTGCTCTGTAGTATCGCAGTACATCTCGTCCTGAACAGAACAGAACTCTTCCAGGTTCGTTAGGCGGATGAAGGATGCCCGTATTATTTTTCGTAACCCTTGTACATCTTCTTCCGGATAGAGATACCGCAGCGGAACATCAATTACGAGACGCCGTAGATTACCACAGACGTGAGATGATAGTTGGTCAACCTGCTTTACCACCTGGGGCTCCTCGAGGCTATTGTCCGGGAATGGAGCCAAGAAGAGTCCCATCGGATTCGCTTGTTGTTTTGCATCGTCCGTGTGAAGCTGCGGAAGAACATGATCCAGCCGTTTGTCAGAGTCCAGGTATAGGCAGTGCTTGAGAAGAAGCTGCTTTGCTGTGCGGTGTGTGAGGCTGGATACCAGAGTGAGGCTGGTTAATGTTTGGGTTACCGGGTGCGCTGGTGGAAATGCGACAGGATGAACTGATGGGACAAGACATTCGATGATCTGTAGAATCACCTCAGCAGGAATCTGAGGCATGTTATTCCGATTATGGCGACAGGTCACAAGCCAGAAAGGTTAAATGGTGAGAGTTATAGGTTGATGCTTAGAGAAGGCCGGGGTGATATTCCAAAGAATCTGAATAATACCTCGATGCACACACCAGGTACCTCGAGCATGTGGAGGACAAACAAAAGGGTACCTTTTCAGACAAGGCAGCCTTACGCATCATCAACCAATCACAAGAGACCGCTCATCTGACCCCACGTGCCTCTTTGAGGACCCCGAATTCAGGCGCGATCAGGCCAGAATGATCATCGGATCACACCCTCTTCCGCAACATCCCACGAGACAACAATCTTGCTCATGGTCTGGCGCTCGAAATGCAAGACCTCCGTTGTTTTCTTGAGCCCTTGCCAAGAAACAATAATTCTGGTGGCTTATGAGCCAACGAGAGTCATTCAATGCCGTCCGCACTAAATCAGAGTTGCTTTAAGGTACCCGTCGCGGCCCAAGCTTACATGTCAACTCAAAGGCCGGGTTCTGGGCTCGGCTTGGATCCACCTTCGTTGCACAAAAGATTATGGGTTGCATAAATCCCCGCGTCAAGTTATCGGTAGGTCGGCTCACCTGCGATATGACTGACAAGGCATTCCTCCGGCGAGATGGCAAGTACCGTCGATAGTCCTTAAGGCCTTGCTGACAGATCGGGGCTTGGTGGCATTGCCCACATGCTTGCCCTGGAAGGGCAGCAAGCTATACCAAGCCACAACATACAACGGCCATGGCGTGGAACGGGGAAATGTCCGGGTTATCCAGGCTTGTTTGCAGTATTCCCGGCCTCCAACCGATACAGAATTCGATTGGGCAATCAAAGAAGAGCTTTTAGGCGCACTAAGGTTACCCCGGCCAAGGCCGTCGAGGTACTACAATATATATATGTGGTGATGGCATGACCGATTAATGGAAGCGTCATAAATATCAATCGCAGTTAGACACTAAATAACGTAGCTCCGTCGAGCTTATCCCATATCACAATTGGGATGCCGGTCGGCAATTGAATCGCTTATTGAAGAGAATCTTTGTTGTTGTTGACATGAATCGAATGCTTTGACTCCGCAGTCTTGGCGACCGGAGGTGATTCGTCCGCAATCGTCATCAACGTGAACCGTCACTTGATTTCCCCTTCGCGCTTCTTCTGTCTTCTCTTCTTCCGCAATTCAATTCAGAAAAGGCCACTCACGTCCCAATGGGTCTCATCAAGCGACTCCTGAAGCTCTCCACCTACGGAGGCCTTGCCTCGGCGGGCGCCTTCTTCTACACCACGCGCAATGACGTCTTCGTACCCATGTCGCCCACGGATCCCATCTTCCAATCCGCCGCCTACCGCAAGTTCAACCCCGAACAAAACCCGACCACCCACGACCTCTGCGTGCGCAAAGTACCCCTGTCCGAGATTAACCCAACCTTGCTAGAGAAGAAGGGCAAGCTCGCAGAAGCCTTCTGTGCTGGAGTCTGGAGCGGCTGGGGTAAAGACTAGACCCTCCACCCCAAATCAATGGCCGTACCCAAGCCCGGCGGCCGGGTCGAAGGGAATCGAGACTAACTTGCCGGATGTGACTAGGTTATGCCTTCCAACGCGCCTACCTCGCCCGGAAATACCAAGGTCCCGAGACTGCGAACCACCTCTGGGAACGGTCAGAGTTGAAAACCTCCACCTACGATGTTGGCACCCTGATCACCGACCACTTCGAGATTCTTGAGAAGACCCCCGAGCGGATCGTGGTCCGCTGCGGTGACAGCCCCCGCAAACAGGACGTCCGTGAATCGGACGGTCTCTTCGAAATGTCCGCCGTCGTCAAGCCCGAGGAAGGAGTGGCGGAGTTTGCTCTCAAGAGCTGTTTCTACCAAGGAAAAGGAAAGGCCGACAACCAGCCGATGCCGCCGCATATTCTCTGGCTGCATAAGCAGTATACGAAATTGTGGGCTGAGACTGCTATCCGCAATGTTCTCCGCCAGTGATGATATCCGATCGGAGGAGCGTGTTTGGGTGTGACCATTATTCAGCCGTCACTCTGTACATAATACCCGATTGCGTGGTGACGTGAAATAACACCCATGGGTGGAAAGCGAATAATACCTGCCTCTTGAGGAGGCGTTCTTACACGGTTTCGGAAACTACAGAACTGGGCCCGTCGCCTATTTTCTTCTTTCTAATATTACATATAAATCATATGCCAATCTGATTTCTGGGGAAAGGAGGCTACGAGGGTATGTCCTTCTCATCTGGAGGCAATCATCGTCCTTTCTTTCGTCTTCGTTTACATGGTGGTTTACAAGCTTTCTCGAAATCGGCTTGAACAGCAGACGGTTGTTTACTATTACCAAGCCCGCCTTAAAACCCTTGAAGGGCCGATCGTGTTTTCATGTTCATATAAAAACGAAGTATGTGCAGAATTGTGATTCCAGAACATCTGCATATTATTTATGGACAGTACATAACCCCCAGTGGATCTAGTCAAACAACTATACAGTTAACCACGGAATGCATTTGGAATGCCATGGGATGCGGCAAAAGTCACGCGGTCTACGATTAAGTAGAAGGGCCCAGGCCCTCCTTTTTATCGAGATACTTTCATGATCGCCCTTTGTTATTGCTGCAGAATCTCCCACCTAACTCCTTCAATCAGTTCTTTCAGTGTCAAGGCGTATCCTTAGACAAGCATTCTATAGTTGGTTACCAGGCCCCAAGCAGTGAAAAACATAATCACGTGCTGAGATAACCCACAGATAATTCATGACGAAATCAAGTTGAATAGCTTTGTATGGACTCGATAATAATACTGAGCCTGACACAGCACCTGTGTGAAAGTAACCAGGGTCTAGAACCAGAGCTTTTACCCAAGGAGTGACTTTGAAGTCCCCATTTCTTCAGCGGTGGAAATCCCATCCGTTCTATGCCTGTAGCTCGTCGATCGGGCTAGACCGCGCCCGACACCGTTTCCATTTGGAGATGCCATCATCCAAGGATGGTACCGAACAAAGGGATTGCCTCCCTCGTTATAATTACTTTATTTTGTTATCGGTCTACCGTGTGTTACGCCAACGTTATTTAAACGAAACCCCCGATTTTATTTTTCCGCCTTCTACAAAGTTTTCACTCGGTCTTGATGTTGAAAATGCATCCTAGTACCAGACTATCTTGAACAGTCTTCTTACCATGGACCTAGATCAGGAAGAGCGCGTCTCAACTCCTGTCTTGGAAACGGCGGAAGAGACCTTGGACTCCGTCTCAGACTCGGAACCAGATGCGAACCAATCCGAAACAGGAGATGAAACGGAAAGTGACGAGGCAGGCACAGTAGATCAACAAATACAGCTCGCTCAGGATTTCAGTCCAGTAAGCAAAATCCCCTGGGTGTTCGTAGTTGCCAATAAGAAACGCGCGCAGGGAGGGTCGGTACGATACCCGGATCTGACCCTTGACGCGAAAGGCAGCCATGTCTTTCAATTGATCTGTGAAATCAATGAAAAATTGATACACATGTTGTTGGACGACAACGCTCTCGGAAAGGCACTACTGGTGGCTCCTGAATTGCAGGATGTTGCAGACGATTTGGTGGCAGATAAACCGGGGACACTTCGCACGTTGCATCTTCCAGCTGAAGCAATGGACGGTTTCAGCCGAGAGCAGCAGAGAAATTTCGCGAATTGGCTTCATACCAGCGTTGAACCGTCTGACACCAGATTACACCTGATTCTAGCGGAAAAGAGAAAAGCCATCTTACATGAAGACGCAAAATACGCACTTTGCATGCTGGTGGATGGTAAAGACAAACAATTCTGCCGATATCTGAGCGCCCGACCAGAAATGATCGATGACTTAGCAAAATTTCCGAAAGGAAATGGAATATTCACGTGGCATATCATCTCTCAAATCGCCCCGCAGATATCAGAAAACTATATCGGTTACAATTTATATCACGATTCCCACAATCTTCGCCGTCTCGCACATTCGGTATATTTGTGGCTTAAGGAAGAATTCGGGAGAAAACCAAGTGACAAAGGTCAGAGGAATATTTTGTTCAACCGAACAGTCCAGCTTGTCCTGTCGTGTTCTGAGTCTGGCATAAACCCAGCCTTGACGAGATCAGACAAGTTCAAAGTTTTTGGCCTAATATATGGTTCCATCCAAGGCGGCGCTTTGAGACATATGGGTCACATCCAGAAGAAACAGACAATGAGAAACAAGATGATCGGAAAGACTGTTGCTAGTCTAGTTATGGCCGGTTTGCTGATCCCAGGGATCTTTTGTGCCCATTGGGGAGGAATCCTTTTGAGCTTGGGCGCAGCCTTCATCCGGCCGTGGGTTGAAGAAGGAGCCAAGAAAGTCGCAAACAAGATCATGCCACCAACTAAATGGTTTACCTTCATGTATCGGGCGGTAGAGGACCAACTTGATGACCTTGAGTCATGGGTAAGGGAGCATCATGTCAACACTCCTGACACTGACGTGAACTCGTTTATTTATTATTCTAGGCTTGGTCTCAAGAAAGGACTACCAAACCCTAAGTTTAACTTTTGACCGTGTTGCGCTCATTGATAATGGTAGGTTCGGTGACCCTGACCACTCGACCTTTTGCTATGCGATTAAATGCAGTATTTTTATATCGTGAAGCGGACCGCGGGAGACTGATTCTTTCTTTTTTCGTACTAGCTTTGTTCTTCTGTTTAGGCCCCTAAATTGTATCTACATCTCTTTATAAGTGCTCCAGGAATGGCAGATGATAATTCATGAATACTCATCCAGAAGAGCAACCGAGATGACTCAGTATCAGCAACAGAAGTGTTGGTGAAACAGACTAGCAACTTGTCAAAGGACCGGGAATGACTTGCAAGCCCATTGTCATTGTCTGACGAGCAAAGCCGAAACATTCCAATAAGACCAGTACAATAACCGGACATGCATAGACAAAGGCGTTTTGTCGGTGTCAGTTGATTTGAGCCTCTCACCATGAGACCATTGTAGAGTCCTTCATTAGCAGAAACAGATGGCGAAGTGCAGAAAGAGGATCAAAGCAGAGGGCACTCATTACCTATGTATGCTCGACAGGGTAAGACTTGAGAGATCCTCGGTATATAACCATCTTCTCCCACTTGCGTCTGTGATGTGGAATCAAATCACAACCTAATCTTGTCCTTAGCTGTGACCATCCGTCCCTCCGGACATCAGCCTTGTCCATCGCAAATGATGAAGACCATCTTGAGCACAGTTGTCATACTGGCCGCGATTGCCCCCCTGACTGTTGCCACTCCAGTGCAATGTAACAATGGTACGTACTACTGTGCAATAACACTTATACACAAGGGTAAGTATGAGCCGAAGAACATCATACTTGAACATCATCGATACTGACCCTTAGTACACAGGCGGCTATCTGCGTAAGATTGAGGAAATATTCCGAAACAACAATACGGCAATTAATGGCGAGAATTTTAAAGACACTCTTTTTCTGTGCAAGGAAGATGGCGAACTTGCGGACAGATACGACTTTTGCGGAGAAAATAACTGCAGTGGTAACGAGCGCCATTATCCAGAGACAGGCGATGAGTGCATTAGTCAATGGCACGGAGGTCTACATGTAGATAGCTAGGGCATACCCGATGACTTCGGAGTGCTTGGTTGTTGTCTGCTTGTCTCAATACTTGGATAGTTAAGGATCCTGGTTTACGTCCAGGGTTCCAGGGATCGGTCTTCAAATATTATGATATTTGGTCTGCGGACATGCGGATGCAGGAGTAATCTGAACTGTGCTAGTCACTAGGATTGACATATATGCCGGCTTTCTTTCGACAACAGAGACCTTCAAGTATATTGTATTTGCCCCTAGACCTGTTAGATTATAGTTATAGCTACGATCGGGGAGTGTAAAGATGTACAATCAGATCATACATACTTCGGGTTGACAAGATATGCTGCTGACCTCCCCAATGATATCCATTCGCAGGCACTGTATGATGATAAGTAAGAAAGGATGATATTACTGAAGACATTCATCCACTGGGGATCCATCGTGAACAGAACAATCCTGTGATCAACAGAATAAGACTGCCTTATGTGATGCCTCGAAGTATGAAATATTACCTACCGCATCCATGTTCTTTGTCGTTTCCCAATGTGAACCCAATATCTATGACAATTCACAACCAAGCGTCACTTGATGGCTATAACAAAACTGTCTAGCTGTCATTTGGACGCTGTATGGAAGCCAGTTGTCTTTCTAAGGAGTCTTGATGGGGAACACTCAATCGCCAACTGTTAGAAAAGATGATATAAGCATAGACGTATAAAATGAGCGCGAGAGTTATGCAAGAAGCTGCATAGGCTACTAGACATATAGTTGTTGTAGGAGTCTTCCTAGTACAGTGATTCCTATACTCCACTATATTCTACATCAATATGTAATAACTCAAGTGCTAGTGAGGCTTTGTGCGTGAAAAAGATGCTCTTTACTACCGGAGGGTGTGGTCTTTGTCAGAGCTACAGCCACATCTAATTCACTTATCAACTTCCCTGTCAAGGTTCCTGAAAATAGAAACCAGTTAATGAAAAGTGGCCTCAACTTCACTGAATGATAGAAAACATAGTAGAATTACATTCCAATAGCCATTGGTTCAATGCGAATATGGAATTGCCTCCATTGCAGTGAATACAAGCTGTACAACAATTCCCTAACTGCCATTACCCTGGAGTGAAAATGTCTATAACAACTAGGCTTACACCATTACCTTGGTTGGGATATCCTCCGTTGTTCACATAGTTGTCCTTTCCACAACAGCGACCAAGATAGCAATTGTCGATATTGCCTGGGACACACCGCTATTCTATATCCCCACCGACATAATGAGGCAGTCACTGGACAGGAGCAATTTCGTTACACAGGACGAACATACAGAGGGTAAATGCATGATATCGCTGCAGTTTGAGAAAGAGCGCAATGTGTCTTGGTTCCACGGCAGATATTAACGTTCTTACAGGGTCTTAGTGCAGTCAGCTGAAGGTTTCAATAATATTAGTAAACCTCACTACAAGGGCAGACCTGAACCAGATATTGTCGAGAGATCAATAGACGCAATTGCATTACTCAACAAGATAACCTCCTTGGACCTGTTAGAACAATCTCTCTAAAGCCCAAAACCAGGTAAAACAAGATCCAGCCCACTCCCAAACGCAGCGATCCATCCAAACCCCAAAGTACACCCCCCACCCCCCCCAAACCCACTGGCAACATAGACAAACCGCGTAATATCAACGAATGCAGTAATATCCACGAACCCCCCTAAACCGGCGGTCTCGACCCAAGCCCAAGAACCGTTAAACGACCAAACATACTTCAAACGCCCTTGCCTCCCGCCCCTGCAAGTACCAAATATGACATCTCACTTTCCCCACAGCACTAAACCAATAAACTATATACCAGCGGTGAGACATCTCCAACCACAACGAGAGACGCCAATATGACAGCGCAAATCCCTTGTTTCGGATAGAGCGTGGGCCCCTCCTGAGTCCTACCACGGTTGGGATGTCCGTGCGTTATCGATGCTGGTGCATATGCGATGCGTCTGCGTTTTGGGGATGATCGATCGTCTTGCATGGTAGTGGCGCGTCTTTTGTTTTTTTTTTTTTTTTGGGACTGGGTGAGTATATGCAATGCAGTATGTCGATTGCTTGATTCAAGGGATAACTTTATTGTGAGATTTTGGGAGAAAGTTGAAAACTGTCAAGGCAATTTGGTCGTGTTTGAGGGTGGATGTGATGTGTCGATTTTGCCCGTTCGTGTTCATAATTGCATTGTTGGGGAGGGGAAAGACATGTAAGGGGGATGGATGGAACGGATGTTAGCCAGAGATTGAGGTTTGTAGGCAACTTATTCTCCGGATTCCTGTTTCTCCTGAAGCTAGGTCTGGGGCTATAGATGGCGGACGACTCATCTATAACCCTATCGGCCTTGGGAGCCTCCAATAATCGATGCGCGAATCCCGTCCAGTATACCACTCTTGAATGAAGCCCTTTCGAAGTCAATTAAATTACGGACGAGAATATTGAATATCAACATGAGAAATTAAACCCTAATCGACGCGGATTCCGAACTATAATCGCGAAACAGCCCGGATAGGCACCGCCTCGATAACGCTCTCCATACCGGGACTCCCACTCCAAATGCCGGTTATCTCCAGCCCAGCAGCTCCCAATAGCTGCCTCCATTGACGTTCTGACCGCTCCATCCCAGACCCAATGCTCATCATCTGGATATCGATCGACGCCTGCAGCAGCGCTGCACCAGTGTCCGGAAGGACAAAGTCCGCAATGATGATGCGCGAATACTCGGTGGTCATGGCGGAGAGGGTATTGATCAGGATCTTGTGGCAAATGTAATCCGGCCAGTCGTGGAAGATAGCACGGAAGTAATAAGCTCTGGCGCCTGTTTTTGCCTCCAATTTAGCTTTGTGACAGATTGGCTCCGGACACAAAACGTACCTTTCACCGGTTGGGGGTCCAGAAAGCTATACGCCATGGCTTCGATCTCCTCACCGGCTGGTGCGGAAGCGACCACTTTCGGTAGGTCCTGGAGCACGAACCGACCGGGAACACCTGGGAACTTCTCACGGAAACGAATCAGATCATGGCCTTGGTTTCCGCCGACGTCGACCAGGAATACGGCGCCGTCATGCTCCAGCGCGCCCTGCGTGAGCCTCTCAACCGGATACACGTCGAACCACGAAGGTTTGCCCTCTCGTCGACTGGACATGTATGAGTTGAATAGTTCCTGGTGGTGCTTGCGTTGAGCAAGCCATTCGAATTGACTTTGCCCTACGGCCCATCGCATTGGAGACCGGGAGTACTCCTTGGGCATGAGGTAGTGGTGCTCGCGGAAGTACTCTGGAAGTCTCGCGAGAGTTGGAACAGTTAGGTCGTATCTGCGGGGTTCATGTCAGTGTAAAGCACAGGCTGATAGGTGATGCTCGGCGCTCATTACATGCAGGGAACGCCATCACGTCCAATCGGCTGTGTCATTGCTATTGTTTTGTCTGTGGGGAGGTACACCTCTGGTTCGATGCTGGCGCACAGACCCAACGCTGTCATGACGCGCATTAGGCGGACTATACACATCAGTGGCTAGCCGTAAAGTGTATATTGCATCTCCTCCATACTAATTAGTGCCCTCTCAGCGCCAGTAGACTCTGATAGCTGTGTAGCTGATAGTCCTTTGGCGGGGTCTTCCAGTAACAAGGGGAAAATGTTAAGGTCGATGACGGTACGAAGGGCTGCATTCTGCGGGGGCTATGTAACGCATCAGCCAATTGACAGACAGGCGACAGACGATTCAGGTCACATTCAATGGCAGGAAGATCTAGGCATACCTGGTAGATTAACCGCAAAACGGTCTCGGTCGGGGTCTCAACTGTGTACTTCAACTGATCGATCAGTCCCATGAGGCGGTAATGTGACGTTGCCGAACGGGCAGAGTTGCATTCTTGTAATGCAGCATCCTTGATCTCCTCCACCAGGGATAGTAGCGGGGGCGTCGGCAGTTGCGGCTCCATGTTCGCGCAGTTGGAATCGGAATGCATATATGTACTATGTATGTACGTCCGCTACGCCAGGGAAGATGGCCAGAATTGAAAGGGTCGCGAGACGGGAGCCCATGGGTTATATGAATCACAAAGCGATAGAGCAAGATCTGCACTACACAGGAGAGTTTGATACGAGGCCATTGTAGAACAGCGAGGCAGGGGCGTAGCGGAACAATTCTCCAGGCAATAATTGACGTCTGCAAACGGCACGGCGGAGTGAGACTTCCGGCCGCAGTTAGGGCACGGCTCCGTTTACCTCCTGTCATTTGGGGGCTATGGAGTTAGTCGAATCCACTCGTCGACTTTGATTGTGCAATAATTCAACGCCATGCAGAACCCAAATCCTTATTGTCCGTTGCTAATCAAGGACGGGGGGCATTGGCGAGTCATTTTGGTGACAGGCCCTCCAGACTCTGTGTCATGCTCTCCTTCGGGGTCCCTAGTCCACGGAGATTTTATTCATCTTAGACCGTCTTCATACCAGCTGTTGCGACGGATCCGAATAGTATGCGCACTATCGGCACAAGTAGAGTGCTCTATATTCTACCCTATCAATTTTGTACGATTCCCACCACACACCGTCGTCATGCATCCTTACCGACGACTCCTATTAGAGAGAGTAAATGCCCTCGAATCGTCGAGCTGGCCACGGCCACTGTGGGCCAATGCTGACGCCACGGCTACGGCTTCTGTGTCCCATACCCTTTCTCCATCTGGTCTACCCGTGTGAATCGGCGAATACCGATCGCGATCATGGCAGCCTCGATCCAGTGACTAAGCCATAGGCCACTCGGACATATCCGCTAGCCGGAGCACGGAACCATGTAGGGAAGCTGTTGCAGCTGTTGGCACCACTCATCTTCGATTCATATCTACAACCACACCCCCTCCCAACAGGGGTGACAAGACAATAGGAGGTCATGCGCAATCTGTAGACGATGGCAGCCCGATTGCACCATCCATTACCCATGACCCCTGATCATGTTAAGATCCAGTTGCGTTCAATCTGTGAAGTTAAATTAAATTAAGTCATCGGGCCAGATGAGCAGTGGTGTACACATACCCCGCTCCCGCTCTCTTTGGCCATAGCTATGCTTATGTTGCGGCTATATGACCTCTTGCCAGGTGGTTTCTCTTCCGACGGGATATGGGGCGATGCCCGGTTCTGGAAAACGAGATGCGCATCGCAGCGATTGCCACCCTGGACCTACCACCATTTGGCCTTATGCATGCCGAGGAACCAGTCCTCAGGTCTGCGGGGCTACTAGCACGAGCTGACCGAACATGTCCGGGTAGAATGATTGACATGGGGGTCGAACAGGGACCTCGGTGGTTAGATTGCGCGACCGAACAGGGCATATTGCTTTTTCGGGTCGTCCTAATGCGAGCCTAGCATTGTGGCACACTACACATGCAATCCTGTGGATATCCATGAGCGGCTGAGAGATTCGAACAGGGGGCCAAAGAAAAAGAAATGTAAAAAAAACGCAAAGAAAAAAAGAAAAAGAAAACGGACCATGGCGGGAAGGAATGGAACTAAACTAGACAGGGGTGTCCGCGTGGTATGAGACAACGAAGGAATAGTATTGCCAAAACGGGAGGAACAGAAGTATGAACATGATGTGCGCCCAGGTCTACCCCAGTCAAAATACGTAAGATTGCATGAGGTGCGCGTGTGTGGAAGGTGTTCGCTCGAACGATGCTGAGAGTAGAGTCGATAGGATGCTGGATAGATCGAATCGTCACGGATCGACTGGTCGACCCGATCCACTGGTTCAAGGCCGGTGGCGTTCGGCATGGAGAACTTCCACTAGCCCAATCAACACGGTTGCATTAATCCTGTAATGGTTTATCGTCCGAGACCCTCGACAAACAGTGTCCATCGCGAGTCGTAGTGCGACCCTTCATATCCCACCAACGGAGAAAAGGCTGAGAAGGAAAGAGAAGAGACCAGGAATAGCCAAGAGGAAAAAAAAAAAAAAAAAGCCCGGTCCCGAAATGCATTTTGGGGCAAGTAAAGCGGTCCTCCTTCCATTAGCGTCAATGAGTATCGGCCCCGGACTCCTGGTACTGGAGCAGAAGTACTTTCAAGTGAGTATTTTCTCGCTTGGAGAGTGGTCGCCCAAGACACCACAAGAGGTCTCTGCTTCGAGCTATCGAATTCAATCGAGGTCTTTCCGGATCGGTATGGCGTTTGTAGTGGAGATTCGGATGTTTCATCCCTTCCATTGCTGAGCGGTTCAAGGCCGGCCCCATTCTTTGCTCAGCGGCCAATTTATCCGAATCCCATGAAAGAGCTGGGCAATCAGAAATAGAACGTGGAAGTAATTTTAGCCCAAAAAAGGAAAAGAAAAGAAAAGGAAAAATATTTCAACTGAATCACACATATCGCCATGCAAAAGTACCTTTTGACTCAGTGGTGGGCCCAGACACTGCCAGGCTCAGTTTCGGCCATCTGTCATCGGAAGGAATTTTATGTCTCAGGCCACAAAGCATGCGGAAGATAGATGACTAACAGGCTGGTTATGATGGACACATCCAAGGTTTTCTCGTCATGATGCTTCGAAAGAATCTGATCGACGTTCGAGCGTGTTGTCGTTGTGAAGAAACCAGGTAGCTGGAGCCAGGCGCAGGTTCCTTGGGTTGCATTGACGGGCTTACCGAGTCCTAGTGATTCCGTTGGCTGCAGCCATTGAACGGCAGTGATTACGCTTCGACATAGCGCTTTCCTAGCCCAATGCACCGGGCCTCATGGGATTGCAATCCTGGTGTTGCAGGGACTACGGTGTGATTGACAAATTACCCTGCAATCTCGACGTCAGCCACCACGCGTCAGGATTGGCCGGGGAACAGACACTCGGGAGCTTATCGATGACGATCGCTCCACGATTCAAGGTTCAAAATGGGTCCCGTCCGTGCACTTTAGCCTTTGGAGTGGGCTATTCGTCTTTCCAGACAGCCGGAAGTATCTGGCAGGCCCTGTCAAGACTCAGCCGGCCTATTCCACACCAATTCACCATTGGTACCAACGTGACCCTCAGATCAACCAAGATGCGAAGTTTCACCGCTACACCCCCACGGTGGCACTCGGTGAATGAGAGTGGAGAGCTGACGGAAAGATCCGTGGACAGTGAGAAAGATGCCCGCCTGTTGCGGAAACCATTGACCAGAAAGTCACGAGAACCGAGCACAGGTGACTTGTAGTGTTCGTCATTCTGTCGAGTGTGTGGATCTTTAGCTTGTCGAGAGTCTCGTTTAAATACAACTCGCTCGTTGCCATCCCCTCCTCAATTCCCCCACTCTCAAGCACTGGCGGTTGACTTTCCATTCTTTGATGTCTCACCATGGGAATCCCACAGTATAATGAGACATCAGAAGATGCTCGTCCAGACATCACAGACCCAGAGCACTTGATTGCACGCTTTGGCCGTCTTCATGTCCTGGACGACCTCATCCGCTTAAGGGCAGCAGATCCAGTCCAGCTGCCCATCCTAGCCTATCCCAAGCCATCCAACGATGATGCCATCTCATATGAATACTTTACTGGGCAAGACCTGGACTGCATGGTAGACCAAACCGTGTCAACATTGATGGACTGTGGTTTTAGGCCGGTAAGTCCTCCACATATCTCTCACTTGAGTATAACCACAGCTCATGCAATCAGTAGCCCCGCAAGGATGGAGCTGTGGTCGCTCTTTTCACACTGTCTGATCTTAACATGGTGGTTACCTTCTTCGCGCTGAGCAGATTAGGGTACACGGTCATGATGCTCTCTCCACGGCTGTCAGCCGCGGCGTGCGTATCACTCCTGGACATGGTCGGCTGCGACACAATCCTCTATGGACAAACACCAAGCCTCCGTGCTACGATGGGTGAGATTCTCCGTCTGAAGGTAATCGCATGTCGCCCAATTACTCAAAGACCGTCTGTGGATGCCCCCCAAGAGACCGACGTCTTAGTCCTGCACCGAACCCGGAATCCAGAAATCCAAAAACAAAAGATCGCTTTGATCCTCCACTCCTCTGGATCCACCGGTCTACCAAAGCCTCTTTATCTGAGTCACAAAGCCATCATGACCCATCCAATGCGGGGTCCGGGGCTAACATCCTTCAACTCTCTACCGTGGTATCATCTACACGGCTTGTCAACGGCCCTACAGGCAATGTACATGAGGAGGACAGCGTATATGTGGGATGCATCGCTGCCCCTAACAGCATCGTCAGTCATTTCAGCGCTTGAGGCTGGTAAACCCGAATCTGTTCAGGGTGTCCCTTATCTTCTCCAACTTCTAGTCGATAGTCCCAGGGGACTGGATGCTCTGAGACAGTGTAAACTAGTGACATATGGTGGCGCGCCGTGCCCTGATGAGCTGGGTGATCGCCTCGTGGCGGAGGAAGTACACTTTGGCGGCTCGTTTGGTCTGTAAGTAGTGCTTGAGTCCCATCACGATGATACAGTTGCCTGACACACTTATAGAACGGAGGCTGGCCTGGTAGCAGATTCCCTCTCCCGCCCAGTAGGCGATCCTTTCTGGAATTATGTGAAGTTTTTCGACAATCTGCGCCCCTTTGTCTGGATGAAGCCCATCAGCGGAGATCTATATGAATGTGTGTACCTCGCTGGTCATCCAGCACTGACAGCGTCGAATTCGGATGAGCCCCCAGGGTCGTACCATTCCCGCGACGTTTTCACGCCACACCCTACCATTCCTGACCGATGGAAATACGTGACTCGATTAGATGATCGACTTACCCTTGTCAATGGGGAGAAGGTGTTGCCTCTGCCTATTGAGGGAGCCATAAAGCAAAGCCCATTGATCCAAGAGGCGGTTGTCACTGGGGTGGGCAAATCCGTCCCAGGTCTTTTGATCTTTCGGTCAGACGAGGCAACCAGCCTCTCTGACGAAGAGTACCTAGATCTTATCTGGCCTACCGTGGAGGATGCAAACTCCCGAGCTGAGAAGTTTTCCCAGATCTCCCGGGACATGATCGTGGTCTTACCTGTTGGTTCAGTCTGCCCTCGCACCGATAAGGGGTCCATGATCCGGGCACAAGTATATGCAAAATACGCTGATGTGATCGAGGAGGCATATACTAAGCTTGAACAAACCGCCGACGGTACCCTTGAGCTTGATCAAAGTAACACAGTGGCTCATCTCATGCGAATCTGTCGAGAGGAGCTTGGATTTCCCATCTCAAGCCCGGATTCTGACTTCTTCGCCGAGGGAGTCGATAGCCTAAAAGCAATTCATCTGCGTCGATTGATCCTCCGAGATTTCAAGATCACGGATAGCAAGACTATCGGGCAGAACATAGTGTTTGAAACGGGAAGCATCTCCCGCTTGGCAGAGCATATCCAAGCTGTGCAAACTGGTCAAGACACGGAGGTGGAAGACGAGGTATCATTGATGCCAGAGCTGATCGAAAAGTATTCAACGTTCCGCATGCACACGCCTAACCCGAACATCGTCTCAAGCAACAGGAGTGTAGTATGTCTTTCCAATGCCGTAGTCATTGTTCTTGTTCTAACATCACTCAGATCCTTACCGGTGCTACTGGGTCCATTGGCGCGCACACCCTTTTCAGACTTTTGAACGATGATACAGTGTCCGCCGTGTACTGCCTAACAAGAAGGGAGCAGCCGAAAGAAGAGATCCTGGATGCTCTCGCACAGAAAGGCTTGGAGGTGATGCCCTTCCGCACAAAGAAGATCGTCGCTCTCAAGAGCGCCCTGGACAAGTCTGATCTCGGCGTTGGCAAAGATATGCTGGCGGAGATGCAGCGATCAGTGTCACTAATCATCCACACAGCTTGGCCAGTCAATTTCAACCTACCTCTCGCCAACTTCAAGCCTCATATTCAAGGAGTATACAATCTCATCCAGTTTTCTCTCTCAGTACATCTTCCCGCCCCAGCTGTGGTATTGTTCTGCTCATCGATATCAACGGCTCTCGGTGCCCCAACGTCTGACATCAACGAGGCGCCTCTTGACGACCTGAATAGCGCACTTGAAATGGGTTACGGTCGCTCGAAGCTAGTTGGAGAGAAGATCGTAAGCAACGCTCGGAGATCGGGCGCACGAGCCTTCTCCTTGAGAATTGGTCAGGTCTCGGGACATTCAAAGAAAGGTCTTTGGAATGATTCTGAGGCCATACCACTGATGATCCGATCAGCATTAACCCTCAAGGCTCTTCCTCAGCTCGACACCACCTGCTCATGGCTCCCCGTAGACAAATTGGCATCCTCTATCCTCGAAATCGCCAAAGCTTGCTCGGTCAATACACTAGAAGATCCCCAGGGCAATGCGGCAACCAGCCAGCGTATTGATGACACTATATACAACCTGTCCAATCCCCGAACGTTTACCTGGTCCACTCTGCTAGATGCCCTGCGACGGAGTGGCTTTGACTTCAAGACGGTCTCCTTCGACAGTTGGTTACAAATGCTGCGCGACAGTGAGTCTCGAGGCGAAGAGATGGTCAATCCTGCCGTCAAGCTAGCAGATCATTACGAGGCCATGTACGGCGACGAAGCACCAGCACCAAAGACCTTTGTCACGGAGAAGGCCGAGCGAGACAGTACCACACTCCGGAACGGCCGTTTGAGGATTATCCAAGATGGGATCGTGAATAGGTATGCACAGGATTGGCTGCGGCGCTGGAAGACCACCTAGATCGCAGCGAGTGTTTGACGAGACGATGATAATGTAGTTTGAACCTTAATGTTGAGGCTGTTTATACTTGTTAGCATTTATTGCACATATATTGAATACAACACAATGATACTATTGTTTGATTATAGCTTGTGCTGAGCGGGGGACATGTTGTCCGACCTCAACACCGTCAAAGCCTCGATGAGGGAGACCCGTGAATGGCTTGCACAGAACCAAGAACCAATGATATTCAATCCGGGTGCCACCCGCGTGGCTGAAGTACAGGGTTTTGCCAGTAACTCAAGGCGTTCGGCTTATTGTTTCTGTGTATTTTGTTTGGTGATATGTTCAGTTCAACTGTCTATGCAACACAAAGTATCCAGAACGACACAAATTAATACATCTAAACAGAATCAAGAACGGTCTACGGGGGACGAGGAGCAGTTTAAACGAGTGGATAGAGCAAGACATATGTCAAGCGTCAATTGAATTGAATGGAAACAGAAAAATGTGGGTATTTGTAGAAAGCCCCCCCCCCGGTCTACTGGATATGTCGCTTCAAAGAAAATGGTAGACCAAACAAAAAGTGGAAACATCTGCCGACTTAGAAATACATTGTTTAGACCAACATAGCCATGAAAACACCACAAACAATACCGGCCATGCCTGAGATGCCTACGGGCTTGCTCGCACCCGCAGTGAAGACAGGACTTTCGGGATTAGTCCCGGTCGACGCGCCTGCATTGGTCTCCGTCGGAGCGCTAGCCTCCTGGGTTGCGGTGCGACTCGCGGAAGCTGTGGTGGAAGTAAAGCTAGAAGACGATGCAACACGGCTCGAGGAGTGGATGGTCCATGAAGAGTGGGAAGGGCTGCGGATGGGGGCAACGCTCGTGGGTGCCGGTTCAGGGGCCTGTCTCGACTCGGTGGCACCAACTGGGCTAGCTCCCTCTGGGGTACCCTCCTCGGTAGGGGCTGCGGTCGACGCAGCCGGGGGAACGGTGCCAGGCTCGATGTTGGTTGCAGAGGGTGGTGATTGTTCTGGCTGTTGGGCACTTGGGGTCGGTGCACTAGATTCACCAGCCGTCTCCTCGGCAGGAGTTTCGGGGGAAACATCGGTGGGAACGGGAGTACCGCCGTTCACGGTAGTTCCAGGCTGCGAAGCGACAGGTTCCTGGGCCGTTGGCGTAGCAGCAGCGGGAGGAGCCGCCGACTCGACCGTGGAGCTTGCCGGAGAGACGTCGGTCTCTCCGGCGCTGAGAGTTTGGATAGAACCCTTCTGAGTAGTGGCTCCGCAGATGGTCGTGGTTTCTGTCACATAGATGGTGGTTTCCGAAACAGCATCAGCACCCTCATCGCTGTCATCTGACGAAGGGTTCGCTGGGGCAGCGGTGGTCTGAGCCGAAGGAGCTGGGGCAGCGGTGGTCTCGGCACCGGCAACGCTGGTCTGCGGGTTGGCAGGTTCGGGAACTGCGCTTGAAGTGGCGGGTGCCTCGGCAGATGCCGTCTCTGGAGCAGGAGCGGTAGTGGAGGTGACAGATGAAACGCTGTCAATTGTCTTGGACGCAACAGCAGTGGCGGTCTCCGCTTGCGAAACAACGGATGCGGTCGCATGGCCAGTGCCAGTCTGGAACAGCTTGATGTAGTTGATTTCCCAGTAAGCTTCCTTGAAAGCGGCAGGGTTTTGGGCCACATAGTTGACACAGCTCTGGATAGGGTTGCTGGGGTCGCTGACTGGGCAACCGGAGTCACCGAACACGCCACCAGCCCAATCTCCACAGAAGGTAGTATCAAGGATGAATTTCTGCGACTTGAAGCGCGCGCCAAAGTCGCACGTCCCCTGCAAGTGAGCCATCGGTGCGCCAAAGGCCGTCGTGTCGGGGTTACCCTCGGTAATCGACTTGGGAATTTCACTGCGCGCGAAATACCAAATCTTAACAAAACTCGAAGTCCATTCCATAGCATAGACACCACCTTTCTTCTCGTTGAAAGGGGTGCCCGAGGTGCCAGTCTTGCCCTCGACCACACAGCCGACGGTCCCCGATGCTTCGCCACACTCGTTGGATGTCATTGTACCGGTCATATCGTTTTCGTTGGACAAGGCGCACGAACCGCTCGTATGCAGGACAATCTTGTTGGCTTCATGCTTGTTGACACCCTCAATGATATCGATTTCACCATCATAGGGCCAGTTAGGTCCCACCGACCAGAAAGCGGGCCACGTACCGCAGGCGCTACCCGGCATGTGCTGGAGGTCGATGATGTACAAACCCTCATCATAGTACTCTTTGCTCTCAATACGGACCGACTCTCGACCCGGCCCGTTCGGGCTGAGCTCGGTCTCGTAGTCAACGCCCATGTAGAAACTACCACTTTCGGTTACCTTGATGAGACCCGAGCTCTCTGCGTAGCTCTGGTTGGTATAGGTGACGAATCCATTGGTTGGGTCGGCACCGCTGAAGACGTTGAAATGGTCCAGAAACTTCTCTCCCTGCCAGGCTTCAATCAGCTGATAACGGCTACCAGAGCCGTCTGCGATCGTCGGAGTGATCAAAGAAAGAGCAATGGACCCTACGGTCCACACGAAGGATGAGGACATCCTGGTTTTGTGAACTAGTCAAGCGACCAGGCAAAGGAAGGAAGATAGAGAAGTTCGAAGATAACAAAAGGAAAAGACCAGGAGATCTCAGATCTGATCAAATCCTGGAAGGGCTATAGAGATTGTTACGAAAAGGAATGGAAATCCAACCGTCAAGGCTGGCAAAATTGGTAAGAAAAGAAAAGACTGTAAAAATGCAGACGCCAGTCCGCACCAACAAGATGATTTAGAAAAGAATGTAAGTTGTTTAGATTTTAAAAACGAAAAAGGAAAGGGAAGAACAAAACACAGGAGAGAACACAAAATCTAAAACTATAAGAGCGCAGGGGACATCCGATATAATAACAAACGGAAAATCCCCAGTGGACCCTCCATCAAGGCCGGTAGCCCGTATTTTGTGCAGGCCCCTGGACAACCTTACCAGAACCTTTACCAGAATGGTCATCGTGGAGAATTGGCAACCACCTATGACGGTGGCTAGATCCATACAGCAGGCGCCGTTGGGCCCACGACTCACCAGGCGGCTGTTCATGCCTTGTCGCGCCACAGGGGTCAGAGCGAATCAGTGTTCATACTAGGCTGCAGACAAAAATGTGTAGCTTGTCATAAATTCCGATGGGGCGCGCGCCTCCATTCTTCACTCAAGCATGCTAGTGGGCCGGCCACAAAGTTACATCACCAAGGACCTGTAGGGAAGAGCGGTCGGCGATTCTGAAACGTGAACATCTCCTGAGCGGGGAGAGTATGAAACACAGGAGGCGCCTATCTTTGGGGCTCAAGAGACACGGCTGTTTCTGCTGAAATGGCACAGTACCCATCGCAGTGAATTTGTCATTAGCTTCATCGTTCTGTGTCTGAGCAATGTTGTGTTGGTAAGGAACAGTGAGATGGGTTGTTGTTCATTCCCAGCGTGGTGGTGCCTGGCAACAATCCATTTTCGAGGCACGCAGAGGCTTCCCGAGCGACGGTCGGATCAACCACTGACAGCTGCGGAAGAGCCAGCCGATCTGAGGGGCATGTCCAAACCTCATAGGCGGACGAGATTTTGCAACGGACGGGCTCCAATTTAGTGCCTGAATTTCTCGCGTCGGCTATGTGGACTGGACCAAGTTCTAGACACGCGGTGGAGCAAGCGTGGCAACGGCGTAGTTGCTCCGTGTGGACTAGGCTGATAAGGAGGATGGGTCGTCGACCGATAGATCATCAATTGGGTGGTCAATACGGAGTTCATTGCACAGCGAAAGCCAGCGAGAGAAAGAAAGGAGGAGGATTTCTTTGTGCGAGACAGGAATGTCATCTGACTGGCTGTGCCTTTGCAAACAAACAGCAAACAAACACAGTACGGCCGACGAGATCGTCCACTTCGGCAGCTTCCATCTGTTCTTTTTCCATTTTTAACTCCGACCTTTGACTAATGAAATGCTCTTTGTGATGTTTCCGTACAACCCGAATGCATGGATTAATCTTTCATAATTTCCCGAATGATCTGCTATATTTAATTGATACAATCTAACCGTCAGACTAGCTATGAATCTCCCCTATTTTTATCTCTCTATCTATCTATCTCTCTAGAGTCCGGCAACGTTGATATTAGGATCAGGAACTTCCCGTCTGGTCCCACGGATCCTTCCGTCTTTTCTCCGAATCATAGACTTTGGTGGCGGAAAACTACTGAGCATTCTTCCATCCGCTTATTTTAATTCCCTCCATACCAACAAAGGGGGACGACGACCCGTCATACCGAGCGGATGTGATCCAACCTCGCATATGCCATATCAAGCAATGAGCAGAGGCACAGCAGTATGATTGGTAGGATTATCACATCGTCTGCGAGGAGGGCTGTGAGACTCCGAGGATCTCGACTCCACATGGATGCCGTCCTTGCCCTCTCACCAACCCGAATCTCTATATTCATTAAGTAACATAGTAAGACCATTAACGACAAGATCATCCTTCCATTCCTCCACTTTGGGCTGAGACCATCATCGGCTTTGTCATAAAATCTGAATTTCACCGTGGAACTTGTCCTACGAAATCCTGCCAGTCGTCTTGATATTCTGGATTAGCCGAATATGTCCGATTTAGGCAAATGTCTACACGCTACATACTCCCAGCTAGTCGGAGCCCATAGCTGCTCAGCGGACCACATAAATCTGCCCGAAATAGAAATCGTCTGCTATACATGAAACAAACTATTGATATGCCTCGTGGCTCGCCGAGCTAAATTAATAAAAACGGCTCCTTATTAGATATCACTTCCTCTGTGGATAGCGAATTAAACTTAAGGATGTCTTGGTTTAACGCCCCGTTGTTTTTATTTAGATGTACAAGTTACTTTGTGGAGATATCGAGTGAGGTAGGACGGCCACCTCCAGATGCAAAATTAAGCTGCCGTGCGAGAGGTTGACTTTTCTTTGTATAGAGAGAGTCCTACGCCATATCCGGCTTCTTAATGTCAATCACTCAATTCCTCGTGTCACTCGATCTGCTGTCAATCACTTCAGAAATCCTCCGTTCACTCATATCAGATTGAGATCGCTAGATAATCCGCCAATGACAACCCAGGAGATCAATTTTATAGTATCATCACAGCTTTGCAGCCCGCACCCTCCTGCCTGTATCAATTTTATTCCACCACGGGTAGTTCGGTGGCGCGTGTTCCAACGTTGCCGTGAAGTTGGGCCTTCGCTTCTCTAGAAAAGACTTGGCCCCTTCTTGCATGTCCCTGGAATGCGTTAGGATGCACTTAATGACTGCTCTCAAGGAGCCATAGATATCCCACTAATTCAGAAACAAATACATACCTCCCACCAAACATATGATAGATCACCGTCGAATCAACAATATGAGCTCCCTCGACGGTCCCGGGATTGCGCCACATCAACGCATGATTCAAATGCCACGCTAGTAGACTAACATTCTCCGCAATCTCAGTCGCCAACTCCAGCGCACGAGAGAGCACCTGCGCACCATTGGGTCGAGTCTCTGCAAACAGCGACCCGAAATGCGGCGATGTGGGCGGCAGGACATGGCCGGTGGTCAGCAAGTACATTGCGTGCGAGTATCCAATCAGACGGGGGAGGAAGAAAGATGAACTGGATTCCAGAGTTAGTCCGCGACGGGCGAAGACGAACCCGTACTTGGCCTGCTCGCATGCTATACGGATCGCGCAGGGTAGCGTTATGGCGATGCCTATGCCGACGGCGGAGCCTTGGAGGGCGGCGATGGTGGGCTTGCGGCATCGGTAGATGGCGAGGGCCATGCGACCGCCACTAGATGCTTAGCATGTCTGTATCGTGTTTTGTGTTTCGATACTTACGGGTCGCGAAAGTCGAGTGGTCGCTCCTTGGCCGGTTTGAACGGTTCCTTCAGGTCGGCACCGGCGCAGAAGATCTTCCCTGTTGCCGTCAACACGACGACCTTGACTCGCTCGTCCACGTCAAACAGTGGGTACAGCTTCTCGAAGGCATCCATAAGATGTGTGGAAAATGCATTGTTCTTGTCCGGTCGGTTCAGTGTCACCACCACTACTGGTGTTGCTACTGGGACACCCTCCGGATGATGCGAGACCTTGACATCAGTGAGGGGGAGTGTCTCGTATGACTTGGGAATATTAAGAGGCGGAGCTGGTATCATTCTGGGAGTTGAATGTTTCACTGCTTCTCCTTTGCAAATGATTATAAGATTACTATCTGGTTCAATCGTGAGTATGACGTACATCTTCTCTCCCCGCTTAACTTCACCTCCGATACACATACCAAACTATATAGAAAGTAAATATTCAGATATACACAACTACAACTTCGAAAACATGCTCTCCTTCTCCGCCCGAACATCCAACTCCTGCGTCCACGTACTCCTCGGCTGCGTATACAAGAACCAATAAATCTCCGCCAAATCTCGAGGTTGCATAACATACCGATGCATCTCCTGCAGCTTCTCTGATTCACCCTCCCTCTCCCACTTCTTCCGCAACCACCCCCCAATAATATCACTCTGGACGGGCCCATCGACAATCAGATGCGCCGCATGAATACCCTTACTCTGAAACTCCCTAGTAATAGTCTGCGACAAGGCGCGAAGACCAAACTTCCCCGGCGAGAAGCTACTCAACCCGGGACTCCCGCGAATGGACCCAGTCGCACCGGTGAAGATAACAGTGCCCTCCCCGGCGGCCAACATATCAGGGAGGACACACTTGGCGGCAAAAAAGGCACCGAACATATTGATGCGGGTAAAATTCTCGAATTCCTCCGAGGACGTCTCGAGGATAGTCCGGGGACGAATGCGTCTCGACCCGGCGTTGTAGATTAGCACATGGACGGGGCCGAGATCTTCCTTGATGGAAGCGAAGGTCTTGATCACGCTAGATTCATCCCGGACGTCGGTAACGTAGTATTTTGCCGAGCCGGGGTAGGACTCGTTGATTGAGTCTTGGATTTTTTGAAGTTTATCTTCTGTGCGGGCAATCAGCGCTACGCTGAAGCCTTTTGAGGCGAAGTGGCGCGAGACTGCTTCGCCGATGCCTGGGCCGACGCCTACTACGGCCAGTACGCGGTTGTTCTTTGGGTTGTGGGACATGGTGGGTTTGTGTTATGGTTGGTTTCTGGGGGATTGTGGGGTGCGGGGATGGTCGTTGATATATATACATTTACTTTGGAGGTTAATTGTTGGATTATATGATTGTGATCGGCTCCGACGAGCCGAGGCTGGTGATTAGTAAATCGTTACTGCAACACCCCATCTTCATGGAAGTTAAAAATATCAATCATTAACGAAGATGGCTAGATTGTTTTCTTGTCAGTTGTTAGGATTACATTTCCCAATATCTTTTGCGCACGAAACGAAATATATTGTGGGGGCATCTTTAATATATATTTTTCATGTGACCTATGTTGAACTTTGAACTACCTATACATATACCCGTTTCTGTCATAAGAGAAAAATAAACAAAGGAGAGGAAAAGAAGTAAAATGGAATAGAAGAAGAAAGACAGTCAACCTCTCTCAACGTCAACTAAGCATGTGGATGACTTCCAGGAGGACCTCCCCGGAACCCAGCACACTTGGGATCAGACAGTGGAGTTTTTCACCGTCACATTTACAGTCGCAAGCCGGATCAATCGCATATTCACTCACTGAGTGCCAACATTGCTTCCTGGAGAAATAGTCAGTATCTTCCCACTGCATACATGTTAACCAAGTGAAAGGGAAACTTACGTCAGCTCACAACCACCCTCAGAAGTGAAGGGTTTCCCGCGATCCTTGAGCCACTCGCTATAGGGCTCTCCAAGATAGTCACAGAACACCTCGCAGGGATCATTGCCGGCATGGCAATTTTTCTGTTCATTGGGTTGGGTCTCGTTCGGCATTAAGAATCCAGACCCAGGCTCGGACACGTATTGGGGGCCACCAGGGGCGTTCGAGTTGTCAGGGCCCCATCGGGGATCCAATCCGTTATCCTTCCAATCCCACTTTTCGTTGAACCAATTGTTGGTCCAGAACCAGGCGTAGTTATCCGCTGATTAGTCAAGGTTAGTGTGGAATCATCACGATATTCAGATTTGTGGGTTAACGCACCATTATACTTAACGCCGACGCTTGGGAGACTCCCCCGGTACCATGCAAGAACGGTTGACCATGGAACGATGACCCAAGAAGATCTATGTGAGTCCATTCATGGGCCAGCGTGTACTCGTAGCTAACCAGGTCAGGTAAGCTTTTAGCAGACCTCTTCTCGCCATTTGTTATATCATTCAGGTACTTCTGGCGAAAGAAATCATTACAGAAGTGTATTTCCCATCCTGTATCAGTATTTTCAGTTATGGTTCCAGGCCAGCAAGGTAAAGGTATGGAGGCATGACGACTCACTGTGCCTATTTCTTGCATTGAACGTTACCCTATTCAGAGTCAGTAAGTATAGATTGTCATAGTAAGGAGATCGTATACATACAGTCCCGGTTCGGTATAGCAACGAGAATTGAACCCAGACGGGCAGCGATAGGTAACCTGATTGTCCCGCTTCTTATTATCTTTGCCGACCTTGCCTAGGCGAGGGAACATATTGACTTGAGTCATGACGTCTAAATCATGCACCGGAATTAGTGCATAGTCTTCTCATTTTCCCGGTGGCAACGGCTTACTATGAACTTGGAGGTAGTCAGCCCGATGCTTCTCGGACTATTGATCGGATGAACTGAGTTAGCAAACAAGAAACTGTTGATGGGCATAAACATTCTGCCTGAAGCCGGCACTTACAGCCCACCCTTCCGCTCCCGCGGGATCTGCGACGAAGAAACGCTGCCATCCTGGCGTGTCCATGGGCTTGGTAGTTCTCTTGGTCAACTCTAGCATCATCCGAGTAGACTCAACCAATATATCAAAGCGTTTACCACCACATTCAGTGAGAGCGGTCTTCCAGTAGATGCCTTGATATGCATTTTCAATGTCGGTTATGTTTCTGGGACTTGGCACCTTGTGAGTTGCGAGGCATAAGGACGCAAACAAAGCAAAAAGCGAGATTTGAAGCATTCTGCACATGAGGTTGCTCGCCATCATACACCTATTGTTAAGTATAACATCCACAAGATCAGCATTAATCAGGACCAGACCATGGGGAACGCATCGTTATAAGAGTATTTCAAAATGAACCGTTCTCTCGGCGCTTAAGCCATGCATGGTAATGTGGAAAATGAAGGATCAAGGCGTCTATTGTCATTGGCACACACAATATCGAAATAGGGTCACCGGGCGTCAGAAAACGTCTCTAATGGAAGACATTGTTTCGGTGCGATTGCCCTGATAAATTTTAAACTCCCACCTCGCCCGTAATTGCAATACATGATGGCTCGCGTAGTGGAATAGGCCAATGTGTTCCGTCTCGACTCTAGACTTGCAGTAAGCACCTGAGGGAATCTTAAGTGGAACGTCTACCACGAACAGAGAGAAACAGTGATAAGAGTGTACTGACTTCTAGATACCATAGAAGGAGGTGTGTCCTAGCAATTCTGGGTCGGGCAATCGTCTTGGCTTCTGAAGGGCTGTTTATGCCACCTCATTGGATGCCTCTCTCTTTCTCCTTGGTCGAGAAACAAAGACTTGAGCAACAACCTCGTTTCAAAAAGTTTCCAGCTTCTATTCTTAGCCAGGTACATTGAGTATTATAGTATGCCAGTACATGGTAGCACTGATTAATTAATTTAATCTCTTGGTTTGTTATGTCCGGTGAAATAACGAGCCCTACAGCAGTCCACCAGCCGCCTGACTCCAATATGACCACCCGACTTCAAAGTCAGCGCTTAAACAAAAAGAATCCAATCTGGGATCTCCTTTCAATCTACTGCTCTTGAAGCTGGTAATCACTTTACCTAACAATCAGTTTGATTTCCTATCTGCTGGGTTTCATCGAAGTATTTGTCAATCAGAGGCAGTGCAAGGCACGCGGCACCTTAGGCTATACTGTGCACTACTTAGTAGGTTTTAGAGAGGTATCTCGTGGGTAATATTGGTCTTGTGGTAAAAAGGACTTTGTATCACCTGACCCCTGGATTAGGTGCCTTATACCATCCACTGTTTGTTAATGTTACTTGTTTTCCCTGAACAATTACTAGTAATATCAACATCTGTACCTACCAAGTCTTACTGGCCTACTTTACAGGATTGACCCTACCCGATCAGCAGGCACCAAATTAGCTAATATGGCTACATCAAATCAATTCTCGCATGGTGTTATTGACCTCTGTTGGTCTGGAGCGTCATTTGAGCTTGTAACCCCTCAAAGAGCTGTTTGCTCTTTTGGAGTAACACGTAAAGTTAGAGCCCCCACCTCGGTAGTTGGAAATATGAATACGATTTGACTTCTTCACTTGGATTGAATCATTTGACCATGCCATATGGGTAGAATAGGCAGCACTGGGCGATCTTGCCCTAAATTCCTTAGATCGATTAGCTCTATGGAGTGGGTACAGACTATACTCAGATCCATGGATGCCATTTACCCTCACGATTCGCAAACATGGAGGTTCATGTTTCAGTAGTTTGCAACTTAGTACTTACACCGGCATACCCTATGCGGTCTGGTATCTTGGCATATCACGAATCATGAACCCCCCAAGCGATGAGATACAAGTCATGCTACCAAACTCCGAGAGAATGGTTAAGATTCTATCGAACATCGAATCAAACTAGAGTACTGGCTCCTCCTCCAACCTCAAAAGGAACCCAGCCCCCATCTGGACCGCAATAATCGCAGCAAATAGGTCATCTGACCAGGAATTCAACCTCTCATTCTGCAGTGGATATCCCCACCATCACCGCCACGTATCTGATCTATGAATCGCATTAACCGTGAGTACGACTAGCGTGGAGTTCTTCAAGCGCGATGCATCGGTAAATCGCCTGGCCGCGTCATAGGGTGGATTAGGGCTGTGGGGTAAGGCTGACTAGAAGCTCCGCTGACTTAGCAAGATCGCCACCATTGCTCCATCACGATGGGGACCAGCATCGTAACTCTAGGGAGGTTCTATTGCTCGGCGTCGTGCTTGTTGGCTATAAAAGGTGCTTGCTGCACCCTGCACTGGAAGGTAGATAACTCTATCAAACCTACTTTCCTCTGTCTACCTCTCCAATCCACCACAATCACAAATATACCCAACTGAAATAATGGGTCTCTTTCACCACCACCACGACAAGCACAACAACGGCCCTCAGGGTGGCCCCGGCGGCCCCGGCGGTCCTCAAGGAGGTGGCCCTGGTGGTCCTGGTGGCCATGAAGGCGGACATGGCGGTCCTGGCGGTCCCGGTGGTCACCAAGGAGGCGGTCCTGGCGGCCCTGGCGGTCATCAAGGAGGTGGCTCCGGCGGTCCTGGTGGTCATCAGGGTGGTGGTCCCGGTGGTCCTGGCGGTCACCAAGGTGGAGGTCCTGGCGGCCCAGGCGGCGTAAGTCAACACCCTGGACTTGAGTTCTCCTAAGCTAATTCCTGGTATCATTCACAGCCCGGCGGCAGGTGGTAAGCGAATTGAAACGACCCGAACTTTGAAGTATATGGAAACTACATGAATGGACTTGGGACTGGAATTTGACATATCTGGCTGTATATAATCCTAACTGGAATCTTGATCAGCCCGCCATGGTCCAACGGCTTGATGACATAATCTATTTCTATCTTATTGGAAACGAAACATGAGAGTGTGTAATGTAGGCCAAGGAGTATCTTCCTGTGGCATAGTAGCTGTGTTCTTTTCAGATAAGCTTGGACCGCGTGGTTGCTTATGGAGTACCAACTGTGGTACCGAAGGTTCCACCATCCAGCCCGATACCGGATAGGATAGCATTGACGACTCCTCCGATACCCTCACCAGCCATGACACCAGCGGCCACGGCATATGCATATTTTTCAAACCCGTCAGGGCGCTTTTTCTTCCATACGGAGGCAATCACGGCTCCGATTAGCATTGCCGTTCCGTACTGCGTCGATGGTAGAGTGAACGCCATCGCGACAATCACCATATTGGGGTAATACAGCTGTATGCTAGTCCATTTACCGGTGCAGAGATTCTTCACTAATACCATCGCGCTGGCCAATACTGCCATGGATATGGAAAACACCCAGCTACTTTGCGGTATTGGCGATTCGGGCCTTGTCACGGCGAGGACGATGGCGCGCCAGGCGGCGACACTGGGTGCTGGGAACTCGCATTTATGGTCCCCACCTTCTCCAGTTTCTTCAGTTGACAGAATACAGGGGTACGCGGAAGCGAAGATAAGAAACATCGTAGGGGCCACAAGGGCAGCGACGAGTGTTCCTATCATTTGTGCAGCATACTGAAGACGTGGGGATGTCCCTAGAAGAAAGCCCACGCGGAAATCACCCATGAGGTCTAGACGGATGTTAGGACTTATTGTTTATTTAATTCATGTTTCTTAGGCGTGTGGTAAAGGACATACCGCATGCCTGATTCGCCCCGATATTGGTGAGAGCCCCGCCAAGTAGGTTTAAGCGCTGCGCACTTTCGATGCTCGCGGATCCTTGCGTAGTCCCTCCAAGGACGACTTGCGTCACTTTAGAAAGAGATGAGAGCGGTACGGTGTCTATTGCACTTGTCAGTCCAGTTCTTATAATTGCACATATTGGAAAGGGCCTTTGACCTGTCGCTCCGGAAGCGTGGATCGCGAGTAGTGAGAGAAGAAACGCTAGTGTGAGCGCAAGTAACGTCTCTGCTACAGACATCTCAAATTGCACGCTCGTAATGAAGCAAGTAACAGCTATTGTCACTACTAGCCCAGGAAGCCACATCCACAATCGGATGTTGTTCTCATTGGCAAGGTTCTTCTCGCCGCCAATGGTCGTATAAGCGTAGTCCTTTTTCCGTCGTGCCTTGAGTGCTTGCCACAAGCCGCGGGTCGCTATCCACAGAACCCGCCATTGGCAGAATAGCTCTACAGAAACAGTAAGCATAGTTCATGGCGGAAGCTCTGACAGTGAAGATGCAGAGGCCCTACCTGTGAACGCCGCCGCTATCATACACACAACTCCTGGCCACAGGAGCCAGTACCGAGGACTGGGATGTTGGGCATCTGCAAACTCAGCTGACAAGGAGAAGTATGAGACGAGCCCGTCAGGTGAGGCCGCCTCCTTTCCGAACGCTAATCCATGAGACACCAGGTAGGGTCCTATGACTCCCCTAGACGAGCGTATATAAGCATTGACCCTCAAGTAGTATGAGTTACCATAGTAGCTATAGTTTATTCTTACCAAGCAAGGATTGATCCAAGAACGAAGGAGGCAGCAACATTCATACCAACCAGCATTCCAGACCCGATAAAGGCCGGGGTCCATTCAATATACCAGCCCCAGCTTTCTATAGCCATGGCAGTGTCTGCCATAAAGCCAGTTGCCGCGACCCATGTGAAAATATGCCAATCCTTCGTGACCAGGAAAGGTCAGTATCTGGCATCAATAATGACCTACAATGGGGTCATTCTTTTAGACTGGCGAAACATACCCATAAGATACCAATGGCATATTGAGATACTATACGCAGCAGCATAGCGAAGAGGAAGCTGTACGCCAGAGTTCGCATTTTCTGCCGAGCTTCGTATGCACCGCTGGCTGCAAGATGCATGCCTCGGATGGTGACAGCTGTTGCCGACGACGAAGGAAAGATAAGCTGAAGCTCTCTTGCCACTTGAAAGATGAAAAACTTGCGCACTGTAGCACCAACTGTACGTCAACCAATTTTCGCTTTTCTAGGTAGTGTAAGGGTGGACAGCTTATCGCGTACAAGGAGCTGCAGAGAGGAGGCCAAAGTATCCTCCAGCCGCTGTGATAGCTACTAAGCGTGCAAAGTCTTTACTGGGCGTCGCGAGTAACCCCAGTTGGTACAATGCGGGTATGGCGGAGACAAAGACATTGGACAATCCCCCAGCAGCGGTAGCCGCAGTTTGGACGATATTATTTTCCTGAGGTCCAAAATGTTGGCTATTGTATCCCAGAGAAGACAAATACGAGGTCAATGGCTGCAGCAATGCAAAGCCAATGATGGACTGGGAAAGAGTTAACAGACCGAACAAACATGCCTGATCATAGTGCAGTGTCGTATCCTACCCCGAAAATATTGGCAGAGACAGTCCAACCAGCCTTGAGCCCAAGGTACAGATTAGAGGCATTCACAAGTGTTCCACAGAAGCAGCCCACAATTAGGGCACGAAAGGTGAGGATGCTCCCCGTTGCTGGCTCGACATCGCCAAAGGGTTCAAAAGGGTCTGTTGGTAATGTATCGTTCTCTCCCTCGTCGTCATCAGTGGTTATCGAGCTTGCTCTTTGGTTTGTCCCATTCTCTCCAGCCCGATGAACTTCTCGCATATCCGTCATTTCAATTGGCTGACTTCCGGTCGGGCGCGCATAGTCTGACATGACGGCGCGCTCAAGCCTATCGCCAAAACAGACCTCAAGAACAGATATTGGCGAGGGACGATTATCAAGAACCTAGCTGCAGAGATTGTGAGCATGATATTCTAGAACTATGAGATCTATGATTTGCTTGTAGTTATCCTGTCGGCCAGAAAAGAAAGACAAGATGACAATGGGGATCTTGCATGCATGACGTGTCCAATTAACCTGGCTCTTTATGACGGGCACCGCCGCTTTTGTGGTTTTACCGCTCCAGGAGCGATCGGCGCACGTCCGTCATACTCTGTGGCACGCACCAGGTTTATATTTCCTTCGAAGCAGCTCGAGACCTTTTGATAAGCGAAGAGATTCAGAGATCTCGGGGGATACAAGATCAGTACGCTGGGCGGGTAGCAAAACTTCGCCAAGTAGACAAAAATAGTTTGCCCTTGAATTTAAATAGACAGATGGAGCCAGATCAAAAGCAAATGCCGCCCTTTCAACTTTGGTCCTAGAAGCTCCACCAACATTTACAAGTAGTTCGTAAAAATCATTTTATGCAATGAATGTGTATCTATTTCTCGCTTCAACATGAATAAGACAACTAAATGAATGCTCTACTTTGTCAATACCAAGTACCAACCAGCATACTGACGCTCATGCAATCTCTTATAAAACACACAGAATGACTCGACAAAACTGAACTTTCCCCGTCCCAATTCAAGTGGCCGTCTGGGATCTGATCTCAAAAAAAGACAGTCAACTCAAGAAAAGGAGCTTATAAGGTGATAACTCCATCATAGTGGCACTTCTTCGATGTCACCGTGCCGGTCTCCGTGTTGCATAGCCACTTGGTACCCGGGGCATGGCCACTTCCATTGTCATTCAGGGTGAACGAAACTGTCTCCGTGCTATTGACCCGCTGCAGCTGCAGGATGAAGACGGAGATATCATTCACACCGCCCGGGAATTGGACGTAGTAGGCGGCGTCGCTCGTACGAGCGCCTGCAATAGGGTTTCCGGGGCGATCCCTGGACACACTTGTTACTTTGGTTATTGATCAAGAAAAGGAGAAATGAACATACCAGATCACATTGGCGCCGGTCACATCGTTGTAGTTAGGATCGTTGAGATTGAAGGTAACATATCCATTTTGATCAGTCTGAGAAGCGAAAAGCCCGCTGATAGTAATGGCTTTCTCGGCCCTCGTGGCAGGCATAGCCAGCGCAGTACCAGCAGCCAGGAAGGAGCAAATAGCAGTGATCTTCATTTTGTTGGATGGCTTAATCTGTCGAATGGATAGAATAGAGTATGTGAATTGAAGAGTGATTGATCGATTGAAGCTTGTGGTTGTGAATCGAGTTGTAGTGCTGATGATCTTGGTAGGTTCCACGAGAGGATTGACTGCCATTTATATCTCAGTGACTTCATATTGCGATTCTCAAGATAATGACTGAAGACAGGTTGTTGGATGGAAATAAGCAACTGTTGTGCTCAGGCCACCTGCTGTCTCGGTGTACAGTATGCTAACTCCGAGCTCGAGAGGCTGTGCTGGATGTCATAGGAGCAGCATCACGATATTTTCTCAGGCCCCCAAAGAATCGCGATTTATAATATAGGACTACGTCCACGAGTGTGTCCGGCGAAACTAGTGCTGACAGCTCAGCTGCTAGTCCCACTGCATCTGAACTGTGTGTCTGCCACAGTAGCAATGTTGTGTTGCAACCCTAGTGCTGACGGAATTAGTCCGAGGCGAAGCTTTGTGGATTCGTCGCCTAGGCGTCCCATAATTCGTTCTAGACTGAAGTCAAGACACAAACAAGCATTCCAAATATAGCAGAGCCGCAAGCTACGATCCGTTGGCTGCCAGCGATCAAATTTTGTAGGGCGATGGTACGCGTGGATTAAGGACAGAATGTTATTTTTAGCGTCAAGTTAGAAGGCAGCTAAATGTGTGATCCAAATGTTAGGGACTCAACATTTGGAGCCATGTAGATGCTGCGGGTGGCCTAAATATAGACAGCAAGACCAGATGGTATCACAACTAGAACTACAATCTTTGCCTCTGGTAGTGCCCTCGCAGAGTTATTCCCTGGGCTGGACAAACCAGAGAAGGGAACTGCGAGGGCCATAGTAAATGGTTCCAAGTCAGTGAGGAACGTTAGAGTACCGCCAAATAGTCAACTGTATTGCAGTAGACACCGATCCCCGCCTTAACTGCACATCGGATGTGTCGTCAGGTAGCTTCTTGATGAGACAAGGCACCAAGCCAATATCGTAGGCAGTTGGAATACTTTGCAGAATAGAACCAGACCAGAAGTAGAGTTCTTTGGAATCAAGTGCCCTCTATTAGTCTCAATTGAGTATTTGGGAGGGTCAAAAATATGGTTAACACTTCTACACATAGTACTGCATGCCAAGTACTAGTAGTTCGCACAAGCTTTCTCTGCGCTCAGCCCACGCACTTTCGCCCTTTCCCACGCTCCCGGATCGATCAGCGAACAAAGCGGCGCTTCAGTCGAACCAACACGGAAACAATAACGACCGCAGCTCTTCTTTGATAACTCCTTTGGGATAGTTCCCTTGTCCATAGCTTTGTCACGTGTGCTAGCAAAAGCCCTATTAGATCAGTCATATTAATTTCAAACAGTATGATTAGGGTCTATCCTGGAGCTGCTGCGAATGCGACCGATGTTGCAGGGGACAAGCAACAGTTCGGAAGGCATCTGCAATTTCCCAGATGAAAAGAAGACCTCAGAACCGAAGACGAGAAAACTGAAGAGCTTACAACAAGCAATCGGCGATCTGACAGTCGCGAGTGGATATCTCTCCGCAGGGTCCGTTCAGCTCGTATCGCACTCGTGCTTTAGCGCGGGAGCTATTGATGCAGGCTGACGAACCGAACCAAGCAAACACAAGGGAGGCATTTTTGCTGACCAGCCCTCCTTTCTTACCCCGCACGAATCTCCCTTGCGTCACTGTTGATGGACTGAAACTCTCGAGCTGGATGTGTTCTTTCCTTTTGCAAGATGGTGGACCGGTACAGAGCATGATTGATGTTCGATGTCACAATGCCCCGAAGCGCAATCAATAGAGTTCTGCTCGTGTGGATCACCGCCATTATTTACTTATTCGGTATCATCCTCGCCAAACCAGTTCAATACTGCAAATTTGGATACAAGGGGAAGGAAGAACATGGCGACGTGGACTTTTGCATGGCCGTCGCCATGCACGAGAATCGATCTTCGAATGCCTACGATATGTACCTGTCCATGACCGTCACACGGGGATCGGATCTTGGTTGGACTGCGGTCGGGACAGGCTCCGTAATGGCCGGCTCGTTGATGACTATAGTCTATGGCGAACCTCTTACTGGAGAGCCTCCGGTTGTCAGCATACGGACCGCAGCTGCACATCACCAGCCTAAACGGATAACCCAAGAGCAAGCGGGTGGTGCAGAGGTTCGGGTTCTCCAGGCAGAATGGCGGGCTATTGATGAAGATCGCACGCTTGCCACGCTATCATCTTCTTCATACGCGTATGTCGCCGAAGTGAGTCTCGTCTGCTATTCTTGTAATCTGTGGCCGACAAAAGGGAGAGGTAGCAGTAAGATTTCTGCAACAGCAACGTCCCTCCCTTGGATTTGGGCATGGAATGAGGATCAGGAGATATCAGCCCTCTCCGACGATGCCCATCTCAACGGACACAGACACCGCCGCGGAAATGGTGGATGGGGCGAATTCTATGTCGACATGGCGCAGTCCCTTAGCACCGCTGAGAACCCTCCACCTGTCCCAGTGATACGATCTGGGGTTGGCACTCTAGGAACGTCCGATACGCCCATAGACAGGAGTAAAAAGTTTTCCCTGTTTAGCAGTGGGACTATACATGGCTTCCTGATGGGAATGGCATTTCTCGTTGTCTTCCCATTAGGAGTGCTAGCCATGCGCTCGCAATCCAGCAAGTCATTCAAATACCACTGGATCATTCAGCTCGTCGCCTCCCTCTGCACTGGCGTAGGAGCCATTATCGGTATCATTATGAGCCGAGGGTCATTTAACTCCCCTCACCAGGTAGCCGGACTGCTGGTATCCGGTGTACTTGGCCTCCAAGCGTTTCTGGGGTGGAGACACCATGTAATTTTCCTACGGGTCAGACACCGAACCTGGATCTCGCATACCCACATCTGGGCCGGAAGATTGATTATGATTGTGGGCTGGGCGAACTTTCTCAGCGGGATGGTTTTTGTAGCAACTGGCCCGTTCTGGGTCATCCTGGTGTCTGCGATTATTCTGGGAGAAATTGTTGGTCTCACCTTCTGGGTTTGGACCTGTAATAGGCGCAAATCGCGCAAGGCCCCTCCTGAGGCGTCAGAACCATGGCAAGGGGAGCGAGACGGGGAATACTTCGCGGTAGGTGAAGATGAGACGGAGATGAACGACATGGGTGATCATGACAAACATGAGAGTAGCCCGTATGACCCTATACTTCCACGACGTTCGCATTAAACTGGAGCTGTGGTAGGTTTGTCTATGTGTCTGATTGGGCGACATGCTATGAAATACAATGTTGCAAAGCAAATATTTCTATACGAGAGACTCAAGAATGATACTCCACCTCTTCTTTCAATAACCATGACAGAAACTGAAATCTAGCAATTCCTTATTTATACCAATAATTATTCACCTTTCCAGTTTCTCCATGCCTCCTCCCATAGAATAAAATGCAGCGGGACCCAACTGTCCAGGACCATCATAGCTATGGACACCGGTTAAGTCACATACCGCAAGCAAGCCACACTATACATTCACAACCCTCAAGTCCATATAACGAAAATGACTCCTCACATTAGGTTCTACATGATCTCAACACGCAGAATATCCTCCAAAGTCACCCACAAGAAACTTAATACAAAATACCACTTACAAACCTCGCTTCAACTCAAACTGCTGATCAACAACATCGCCAACCATATCCTCCAATCCCTTGAAGACAATCCCCAACTCCCTCTCCGCCCTCTCGGCATCAACCCTATAGCTAATACCCTCATCACCCTTCAACCCAAACCCAACCCCAGGATACCTTTCGTCTAAAAACTGCCTCACATCCCCCCAAGACCTCGTCTCGGATGCCAACAAATACGACCTCAACCCGCTCACGCCACCATCCAAAACACGCACATGCGCATCCGCAACATCATCGACATGCACGCCCAGGAACTGCGGGAAGCTGGGCGTCTCGGCGAACAGCGATTGGAAAAGCGTGCCGGAGGACCCGCCGAGCTGTTCGGGGGTTTCTTGGACGAGACTACGGCCGTAGACGAAGACGGGGTGGAGGGTGACTATGTCGAAGTGAGGATGGTTGGCGGAGTGGAAGTCGAGGGTGGCTTTGTGGGCGGCGAGTTTGCTGGCGTGGTATTGGGCCATTGGGGGGAGGCTGGGGATCGTCGAGTCCGGGGGTAGAGTGTAGTTTATCTCGTTGTCCTCTGGTTTTTTTTTCCTTCTCTTAGTGTCTATTGGGTTTTATGGTGGGAAAGGAGCTTACCTCTGACGATCACGCCGTCCTTGAGTTCTCCCAGGGAGACTAGCGATAGTACCGAGCCTGTGACTACTACCTTCTTGACACTGGACACCTTTGCCGCTGATTCTAAGATCGTGATGGTTCCTCGCTTGGCGGGGGTAACCAGATCATCGCTGCCTGGCTTGGGCAATGGAGACGCCAGATGCAGAACATACTCCACGCCTTGCAATGCCTCGTCGAAGCATCCGGGGACGGTGATATCCGGTACAATCACAAATTCCAATTGCTTCTCGTACTCGGCGAAGATACGACGGAGTTTGTCAGCTTGTTCCTCGCGACGAATAGCGAGACGAACACGGTAGCCCGCTTGCAAAGCGCGCAGGGCGACCTGGGAGCCGATGAAGCCTGTCGCGCCGGTGATGAGTGTTAGGGCCATGGTGGTTTGTAAACTTGCTATCTGTCTAAGAGGATTAGAGGTTACTTGTGGAAAATCATTGAATGGTCTATAGTATTTATATTCATTATTATCTTTATTATTTCTATGCTGTTCTTTACGCTGACAAACAGTGGTGATCATTAATCACTAAGTCGTTATCAGGTTGGGGTTGAGGCGAGATTCAACCCAACCATCCATTAATCAGGCCGGCCGAATAATCAACCGGATTCCTGGTTGAATCCCCTAAATTAAAATAGTCTAGAAATATCTATTGACTAGCATTTGTCTATTATTTTATTTTCATATGAATATATATCTAGCCTGTTCTATGCGCTGACAAACTATGTTTTCCTTCTGATCATTAATCAGTCAACAGCCGAATTCGGATCGGTAATTGTTTTTTGGTTTAGTGATAGAGAGCTATGACGTTATGCCAATCTAGATATGTAACTAAATCTATGGAAACTGGGGTATCTGATTCTCCACATAAGCTTAATCATGAAAAATAGTCTTGAATCATTGGGACTGGTCCGATGCGTTAGCCCTAACTACTGTATCGGGATAAGAATATTGCATGTCAGGATTAGTGATCAAGAACCATAGCCTCGGACTGTCTCCGCATTCAGGATTCTATCAGTATGGACAGGATAAGGCAGTTTACTGTAGCTGAGAATCGTTATAAACAAGGTCATGGTGACAATGTCTGCACAGCCATGTCGTCATCTTCTCAACTCTACTACTATACATAAAATATCCATATCTCCACTGGCAGAGCCATCAACAGAATGTCCTCCCTCCGCGCAGCAGTATACATCGCCCCACCGACCCCCTTCAAAACGCCCGGCAAGGGAAGCGGCGGTGGTCTCTGGTCCCCCATTTCCTGCACGCTGGTCTACTCAGCCACCGAGGCCGTCCTGGTAGACACGCCTATCACCATCAAACAGACACAGGACTTGATAGCCTGGATCGAGCGCATCGCGCCGAAGCGGAAGCTGTCATACATCTACATCACACATGGCCATGGCGATCACTTCTTCGGTCTTCCACTGCTGCTTCAGCGCTTCCCTGAGGCCAAGCCCGTAGCTACGGCCGCCACGGTGCAGCATATGAAGCAGCAGGTCGAAGAGAAGAACTATCAGGCTCAATGGGAATCGCGATTCCCCGGAGAGATCACGAGACCGTTCGTCTTGGCGCAACCGTTGCCGGGAAGCAACGAGTTTAAGCTGCAGGACAGATGGCGGTTCCAGGCCATCGAGGTTGGGCACTCGGACACGTACGATTCCACCGCGTTGTGGGTCCCCGACCTGCGACTGGCTGTTTGTGGGGATATAGTGTATGGACAGGTGCACCAGATGCTCTTTGAGGCTAATACCGCCGCCAAGCGCGAGGAGTGGATAAGAGCAGTGGAGAAGATCGAAGCTCTGGATCCGTTGTATGTGGTACCGGGCCATTGCCAGGAGGGGGAGGTTTTGGGTCGCTGGCACCTCGCCAACACAAAACAGTATATCAGAGATTTTGAGAATGTGCTAGAGAAGAATCCCAAGTCTCCGAGAGAGATTGTGGAAGCGATGACCAAGCTGTATCCCGATCGGTATAATACCGGCGCGCTTATAATGGGTGCCATGGGCTATTTTCAGGCATTGAAGGAATCTCGGATTTAAGATTAATGTATGTACATTGGTTCAGGAGGTTAAGTAACCTCAATCAGAGCTAGTTCAACTGAATCTGTAGCTGCTCACTAAGTCACTGTAGACTGAAGACTGCTTCTACGTGACTGTTCTTGCGGTATGCAACAAAGTTCACAGTATATTCTGTCAGCGGCTCAGTGGCAGTCCATCAGCTGCAGGGAACTGTGCCTAAGGCCAAGTGGCCAATAAAGCGTCCTATGCTTTGACAGCCCCATCCTGGGCCAGCAGGACAATTGTTGTGCTCGTATGCGTATCGATGACCTGACGTTGCTGTGACAGGAAGACAGGTGGGTATATCACCTCAACATGAATTCCTGAGGGATTTAGTGATGCGGGCTCTGCACTGTCCACTCAATGCCAGCTGCTGACCCTGCTCCCAGGAGCAATGAAGATCATGGTGGCCACACGCAGGTAGAGGGACTGGGCGATATGTTTACAGCAGACCACACTTAGGAGCTTGGGTATTAAATCGACGATCATAAAGCATAATCTTATGATGGGAGAGTTTGACTGTGATTTCTTCTATGAGCCATCATGTCCATACCGAGGCGTGCAGAGCACTGTCCACATCGGAGCGTTGGAATCCCGGTGTGCGCCCCAAACATATGCCTCTACTAATCAAAGCTGTTGTCAAAGTTAGAGACTCAACTCTACCAACAAAGGAACCAAAGGGCCTTACTTTGTGTGAAGCGGGTAACGTTAATGGGTGTCCGTGACAGCTTTCGGTCCGTTTCTGAGGGGGCAGAGGAGAACAGACGCACTCCTTTCTCGCGGAGATAACCCGCCAGGTCTTGCATATCAAACCAATCTCCCTCCATTTCCTTTCGGATATCAGGCGAAAATCGTGCGAGAGGATCGTGGATCGTAGCCCATTGCTGGTAGCGACATAAAGGTTTTTCACCTTCTTGAGCTTGGCCGGTGGATCGTGCATAGTGGGTGCCAGCACCCCCAAGCTTGAAGAACGGGACCCCTGCATAGCACTCCTCCAATCTTTTCTGACTCAATTTAGCGTGCAACAATGCTTCGAAGGCTGCAGTCAGGTGAGGTCTGTCCATAAGGGTAAACAGGAACCGAAATGGACGTTCGATGCGAGACATAGGAACGGATGGATTCGAAAGCACCAAGTACCCTTGATATACACATGCCAGGTGTAATTGTTCGATGAAGAGAGAAATATCCATAGCAGAAGGCTCTATGGGCTCGGACAAGGGAGGAGAAATCGGCTTTGACGGACCACTCTCTGGAGGGGTGGTCTGTTCGGCGTGAGAACGCGGGCTCGTATTGTGATCTGTTGGCATGCCGTCCGGCCCCGCTGAAGTTGACGACGTGCTTTCCTCACCGTGCGATGAAGTGTCCGGACTCTCGGGTTCGCCATCCTTGCTGGCCTCCTTTGCCAATGCTAAACACGTTTGCACTGTATCACGTAAGTGGCTCGCGATGTCGGGGTGCGAGGAGAGAGCCCCCGACTGCACCAGATTATCGCTGAAGGAGACGACTGCCGAGCTCATTTTCTCTAGTGTTGCTTCCAGTTGAGAGATCCGACCCTTAAGCGATGTGATGTTGGCTTCCTTGCGAGAACGGTAAGCTCGCTGTGCCAGGCGGATCTGCATTCGACGTCGCTATTTGACCCTTTTCGTCAGCCAATACTTCACACGAGGTGGCATCACCATCGTCGACGCACTTCTTCTGGGTCTTCGCCCATTCGAGTATCCATCGTTTTACGTGGGCGACCACGCTTCTTAGCAGTCGGTCCACCAGACGACTCATTCAGTTCCCGTTTCGTTGTCTTCTGGGCGTTCTGAGTCGGTCGTTGCGTGTCAGTCGATGGCGTCCGTCGATCCAAGCTCAACATGCGCTCTCCGGCGTCGGACCCTGGGAGTAGAAAGCCATTGGGTACAGATAACGAAGCGCCATAGCCCTCCGATGGAAACTGTCCGTGCTGATAGAACGGTTCGGGGATGGGATATGAGGAGGCGGAGAGGAGGGAGGTGAGCTGTGAGGTTGCGAGAGAGCTCTCTAGCAGCGACGGTCGAAAGCGTGGAGATAACAAAACTTTCTGGTAAATCTCATCCCAGGGCAGGAGAGGCGCGTCGGGATCCACAAAGCCCTCATACGTCTGGAGCTGCATTCCTCCATCCATGATGCTGTGACGGAAGGCAAAAAGTGAAGATCGATCGGATAAGTCGAGAAGCAGGAAACGGTACGATCGATACAGAGAGATTTAATCATCAGGCCAGTCGGAGGAACTAGTTTTAGAATGGCCGTTAGCGTGCCACAGGTGAGTGTTCGGCGTGTCGGGAGCCATTGCCACGCTGCAGTGATTGGGCAAGACCCAAATAGAGCCAATCCTGGTGCGATTTTAGGTTGCCCAATCCCTCAACTTTAAACATTCATAGTGTTCATTAAAGCCGGTCTTCCCGAACCTGATTCGCGAGCGGGACGTTCGGCTCGGAGTGTTCACTAATCATGAAATTCGCTCCTTTTCGATTATTCAACGATTCCCGACCGCCAAGCCTCTACTTGCCCCCTTTCTAGAAGATTTCCTTTTTGGTATCAATACGAATAGGGTATAGTAAACTGGTCACTAGTCCAGTTCTAGCTAGGTTATGGAGATCCCGATCGTTGGAACATTTCTATCGCGCTCAAAATCAAATGCCATGGTGTTGAAAACTTTTGATGATATAACAGAACCTACTCCGAAAGACTATTACACTACGTCAAAACATGGGGCGAGTCTAATAAGCTACGCTTGTGCGTATTCCTTCAGATACGCAACGAGCTTCTCGGCCCCCGAAACGGGAATGGCGTTGTAGTTGGACGCCCGAATACCTGTCCACGTCAGTACCTTGTCCCAGTGGGGTAGAGCATCAGGGCATGCTTACCTCCGACACTGCGGTGGCCTTTCAGCCCAGTGATACCGCGCTCAACAGCTCCCTTCAAAAAGGCCTTCTCGGCCTCATCGACATTGCCGCCCTGGGACTCGGTGTCAGTGGTCATCTCAACCGACCACAATAGCATAATAGAAAACCTACCTTGATCACACGGAAGCAAATGTTCATTCGGGAGCGCACACTCTTGTCCGGCACAACCTTATAAACTTCGGGATACGCGTCCGCCGCCTCATAAATCATATCGGCCTTCTTCTGGGCCTCCGCTTGCTGTCCGTCCACCTTATCGGGGAAAGTAGCCAACAGCTTCTTAAGAACTTGGCCTGCCAAGTAAACACTAGACAGCATTAGATGTATCCAGAGCTGACGGAGGAGCAACCTACTCGAAGATTGGAAGGGTGTTGTAGAGACTGTTGTTCTTGGCAGTGACGCAGTAGTCAAGGATCGTGGGAGCAATGGGCAGTCCAAGCTTGCGAAGGATCGTTGGGGGGCACGAGACGAGCAGGTCCTTTCGGATGATGATGCCAGTCACTCCGGCACAGCCCAGATTTTTTTGGCTAGTCGGTTCAGCTTTTTTTTAAGGGTTTAAGGGATCAGGGGTGTCTTACGCTCCGAAGAACACAATAGAGTAATTCTGACTCGCGGTTAGCAATTGACCACTGGCCAGCATAAAACCGGGGATTCCATACCTTAATGGGGATACGCCTGGAGAGGATGTTAGAAGAGAAATCTCCGACCACGAATGGATCCTCTTCCGAGCCGGTCGGCTCAAGAACCTTGGGGAAGTTGGGGTATTCAACACCGTCCACCGTTTCGTTGTCACACATGTAGACCATGGTAGGCTTGGGGCTCAGCTTCCATGTCGATTCATCGGCAATCTTGCCAAACTTTCCATCGTTGACTTTTCGGGAGTCACTGGCAATGTTGACGTACTCGGGTCCAAACAGGCGGATCGCCTCCTGGCTAGCCTTGGACGACCATCTGCGCCTCCATTAGTATCTCAGAATGAGCTCAATGGATGCGATTGGAGACTGACGATCCCGTAACCAAGTAGTCCAATCGCAGCTCTGCCTCAACTTTCTTGCGGAGCTCCTTGACCACATCATCTTCGCTGGCTTCGCCGAGCTCCTTCACAATCTTCTGGCGCTGCTTTTCAACCCAGGCCGAAACGATATTGTACGCCGTCGCATCGAATTGGCCCGATCCTCCACCCTGCATCATCAAGATCTCGTAGTTCGAAGGGACATCGAGGAAGCTCGCAAGGTTGGCCTTCATGGTGTTCAAGATGTTGGCCGCAATCTCGCTCCGGTGGCTGTGCTCGGCGATACCCCTGAGAAAGTCAGAATACCTTCTATAGCTTCAATTCCAGCAATGCAGGTCCGGAGCTTACAGGCCAGTCTGCTCATAGTTCTGCAGAGCTTCGGCGGCTTCGGCTAAGACGTCAGTGGGCAGGGCCGCAGGGCCGGCACCCATGTAGGTAATATCTTCTCTCTTCATATTGCAATTGGCGTTTGGCTGGACGAGATCTGGGTACTTTTCCCCAACGACGGATTTAAAGGACCCCTCCACTCGTTCGGAGGAACATCGGCGAGTGAGTCATCTTATCAGTCAGGTGACTGCCCCGCGGTTGATCTTATCAGCACTTTTATCAGCCGGCAAAAGGTTCCCCCGCGCCTATAGTTCCCTTCAAACACAGCTTTCCAAAGTACATAGTGTGAAAACACAATATAAAGATGGTCATTGTCGCAGTAGCCGGCGGTACCGGCGGTGTTGGCCGCACCATTGTCGAGGCACTAGTCCAGCAAGCAAAACATCAAGTCATCTTGCTGACTCGTGGGGTATGAATGTGTACACTAGCTCCGGAATTATATTCAAGAGCTAAGCAATCTCCCAGGTACCCAAGTCAGACCCTTTGCTTGACCAGATTCGACAGGTGCAAGTAGATTACAGCGACACCACGGCGCTGGTACGCATCTTAGACCACCATGAAGTGCACACCATTATCTCTGCAATCGGGATTATCTCCGATGAAACATCTCAGTCTCAGCTCGCGTTGATCAACGCTGCGGCTCAATCCTCAGCCACCAAGAGGTTCATTCCCAGTGAATATTCGTTTATTCAGACTGAAGAGTATACTCCCCTAGATTACCATCCCTTTTTGCGTTTAGCTAACAACTATAGTCTCCTTGCGATCGACCCAAGTATCAAGTACTGGTTGGCTGCCGCTGACTTACTCAAAACTACCAGTCTTCAATTTACCAGAGTTATCCCCGGGTTCTTCATGGATTACTGGGGAATGCCCGTTGTTCGTACTAATCTTCAACCCTTCACATTTGGCATAGACATCGCCAGCTGCCAGGCGGCTATTCCCGGTGATGGCAACGACGTTATATGCATGACATATACGTACGATATGGCTACGTTTATTGTACGGTTGCTGGATGAGGAGGGTTGGCCTGAGTTTAGTGTTATTGTTGGCTCTCAGACTACATATAATGAGCTCCTCCAGCTAGCTGAAGAGCTACGAGGTATCTGCAGAAGAGTTCCCCGACATGCCATTAAACTAACTTCATTTAGGTAAGAAGTTCCAGGTAGTCTACGACAGCGCAGATCAAATCAAGGAAGGAAATGTCACTATTCCTCCAATGCCTACCGACACAGGGTATTCTGCTGAGGAGCTTAAGGAGACTACGGCATTAGTGAGTCGGTTGACTATTGCCGGAGTGTTTGATTTGCCCCGTGAAAATCGGTTGAATGCGAGGTTTCCAGATATCGAAACAACTAAGCTCAAAGATTTCCTATCGCAAGCGTGGGAAGGCTATCAATAACTGCTTTTATATAAATATTTGACCGGAATTTTGTCACTTTCCAACAAAAATATTTAAGTGCACTCGCCTTCATTCTTATGATAAGCCTTAATGCAGAAAACACAAACCACACCAAGGAAATTCAATTTGAAATAATGAAATAACCAAGCTTTCTTCGAACACAGCATAAGTCCTATCCTCACCTGTTTCAAAAGTGTGGTCTCCTCATCTCGAACGCAAGACACTCCTCCTCAACCCTCTTCCCGAACTAATCCTCATCATTCTGATTGAAGTAATCATCATAATACCCAACATCTGCAGAGCCCACCGTCAGCCACGTAAGCCATCATCCGGACGCCACCAACAGCGGGAGACACCCTACATCCTCCATTATGCAGTCCAGAACCACTATAATGATGTTCTGCATTAGATCGTGGCCGTGGTTCTTCGTCAAACTCCCAGATTCCTGACGTATAGCTCCGGAAAGCAGCTTCTTTCTCGCACTGGCGACCTTCTTTCCACTCCCGATGGTGAGACATCCACATGGACATCGGGCTATTCGATCTGTAGAAATATTCTTCTAGTTGGGGCATTTTCCTGATTGTGTTGTGAAGAAAATGAACCAGTATCGTTTGCGTTGTGGAAAGGCATTAGACGTGAACAAGTTCCGAGTCTAACATATACCTTTAGTATTTACGCACAGGAAAATTAAGTATCGCCATGTCTTAATAGTGTAATTAGTCAAGCCACTAATAGCCGTACAGGATACTTCAATCATGACTAAAGCAAGTCAACCAGTGGCCCTTCCATGGAAAAGGCAAACTACATCTACTAGGTACCGATCAACCATTACCCAATACAGCAACACTCAGTTAACCGTCTACTGACATGCCGTTTCACATACTATTTCACAACTACAATATAGTCATCAAAAGCGTCTAACACCTCAGCACCGCATGTCAGCATATCATTTAAGATACACGAATCAAACTAGAACAATCCGCCCAAGCTGAGCACCTCACTAGCCGTCGTTCAAATCTCCAAGATAGTCGAGATGCTCATCGTTGATGTCGTCTAGTATGTCCATTAGCTGCTTTATGAATATAGTATTCTGTAGGGACGAATACAGAAATCGTACCTCTGTCTTCCATGTCTTGCTCTGGTGTGAGGTAGATGGGGTCATTGCCTTGGTGCAATGATGTAGACACATTTTCGAATGCTTTGTCTTCGATGTATTCTTCTTCTTCATTGGTTGGGTCTTTGGGCATGGACATTATGATTTGGTATGAGGTTTAGATGAAAAAGTGTGAGGATCAGATGGAGGAAATCAATGTTAGACTTATGATCTCGGCATTATCTTATATAGAATCTGAGTCTTACTACCTATGAACAATGATGAATAAGAGAGGGCCTACCAGGAAGTGCCCAGACTATCTAGCATAAAAGAAAGCATATGATTTGTTAATACTCAGTGGTGATATTAATGTGGCATAGTTCCAGGGCAGCACCAACCTTAAAGCAAGATTGGTATGGCTTCGGAATACTACTCACTGAATCTTACCATGGGAATACATACACGCAAGTTCTGGTAACATTTACCTCATCCCTGCGGATGATGATGATGAATACTTGTGCCCAACAAGGAACCATCAAGTGAGAGCACGTATGGACATAGAGTTAAATTTTCGAGATCATATGAGGCTATCTACTTACTCTCACTAAGGGGGCTAAGACACTGTAGATGATCTAATTGACTAGTTATCTATATCGCCCTTTTCGCTTCCCTAGAGGGACCCATATACGTGTTTGGCGAAGTATATGGCATCTCAGATGGACTTACTAGCCTTTGTTGGGCAGGTATACTAGTCTGGTGTCTTGTCGCCTGCGTGATGCCGGTGCTCTACTCCTGGACTCTGGGCAAGTACCAAGAGACTTTTTGAGATTAGAATAGCTCCGGAGCTATGTACCTCTGCCAAGTCTTTCTCCTGGGATACCGTGACAACGGAAGCTTCATTTGTCTTCTCGAGACTCCTGGCGCCCGGCTTGTGCTCGGCTGAATAATAACAGGTCATTTACTAACTAATCAATATAGTATAGAGTGACATACTGTGGGGCTTTACGTACCCGAGTTCACCTTACCCTCCTGAAAGGCTCAAGTACCCCTCATTTCTTTGTGTCATAAGTTAGTTAAAGATGGACCGGCTTTAACCAGCTTGTGTGAGGTCAGGGAAACCGGTGCTTATAGTCGACAGAAGTGGGTGTATACTGGGTTGTTATATTTGGCTGACAACAGATGCCCAGCTTTCCTGTACCAAATAAACATGCAACAGCAATAAGTATTCATGACTATCACCGTAGGTATCCTAACTATGCAGAGGCAGCTTCTAATGGCCTTCAGGGCTGTCCTCACTGAGCAGGTTATGTTGTTCACCTCACAAATGCCACTCCCTGAGTACGGGCTGGGCTCCTTGGTACTGGGAACTCTGATGCAAGGTCAGGATTGCCCTCCGAGCCGAAATAACTACGCCACAAGTAATTATGCCTAATATCTGCCTCCTCCCAGGCTTCCTGGGTTTTCTCCGCAATGAACTCGCTGAAAGGGTTCCACAGCGCCTTGTATTCCTCCATGGCTGCCTTCTTTGTCTCTTCATTCTCTTCTGCCTCTTCCTGGGCCTTAATCTTTCCGAGCCACCCACTGCAAAATTCTTGAAGGTACGGCCTTTCCTGGTCTCCAATTTCGAATTTATCAATACCCTCTTTGAGTTCATAAAACTTGTGACGGCAAATAAACTCCCAGTCGATCATTGTGTCGATTAACTTTGCTATTGTCGCATTGGGTGTTTGGCAGAGATAAGCTGCCAGTTCAGACTTGCTCACTCTCCGAGGCGGACCTGCCAACAGGTCGAACACAACTTTTATGTTATCAAAACTTTCCTCCTTGGAAAAGATATGCTGGAAGTCTGCCAGTCGCTCCATTTTCCGGCGGGTCATAGGGTCGTGGGCTTGGCCGAATTCGAGGCACTAATTTCGAACCTCTAGCATCCGAGATTTAACTTCGCGCGCATCAAAACGATCAGCCCAAAGAAAGGTATATTCTGCTTTGTCGGCACAGCCCTGCCAGCCCAGGCGTTCCCTATGGTAAATAACGTTTTGTTAGGCATACTCTTGATACATAAACCAGCGGTATTTATAAAGAGAAAGGGGAAGAATAATATACCTCTCTTCCTTGATTGCCCGAAAGAAGACCCTCATCCAGATGAAATTTTCATTCATCCATTCAGCTAATTTAGGTTTATCAGCTTCTGTAGCGAACGCAGCTAGTGTATTCTACCAGATATCTCATGTTAGAACCACTATCTCAAGGTGATCTGAAGTCAAATTGAATTGAATAAGGGTATCAACTCACGGCCAAGGATGGGTGTTCCTGGCCGTCGTCGGACATCTTTATAAATTAACCCTTTCAATGTATTTGCTGAAAAATGAGAAATAGTATGGTAGTGAGTTAGCAACTGATGGAGGGGAAGGGCATTACTTATAGGTACAGAATGGGTTTGAGCATTCTCAGCTGGAAGATGCGAGACCAAAAAAGGCCAAGTCAACCCCACCACAACAACATACGGTGTATTGATGACTGAGATAGGGTTGCAAAAAGATTGTGTTGATCTCTCGCTCATAGGTCGTGAGGGGAGCCATCGGGAATCACTGCGCAAAAGTTGGCCCAATTCCAATTATACTTCGTACACAGCGGCGACAAGATTCGTCAAAAGGAAATGATATACAACCATCCCCACAGGAATCATCACGATCTGTTCACACCCTACCATGGTAAGTACCCCTTGGCTATCCTACCATAACCCATCGCGTTATACACCCCACTCCGTCAATGAAATCTGCCCCTCTAGCGGGGCAGTCAGAGCCAGGCGCTGGATACTACTGGCTTACTAGATATTCAGCTGAATCTCAGCCGCAACCCAACATGTGGGACTTGGCATAGTGCCCAGGCATTGCATTAACCCCCAATTAATGGGTTATAAACTGTTTCCATCTGCCTGCTACGACTGGATAAGCGTGAACTATTATCATCAACAGACCGGGAGATTGATTAGGGAAGGGTGTAGAGGTAGAGACAGTCGGTTGTAGGATTAAGTAGATGTTGTACCAAGACTATAGCTGGCTAGTGAGACTTGTAAAGGAATCATAGGGCTATCTTTTACGAATCAATGATGTAACGTAGATACTGATCAGAATTGGATTTGTTTCAATATAGAATTCACAATATTCTTCTCCATCATTTTCGGAATCATTCTACTGTGGGTTCTTATTGGATGAATGTGTAAACATGTATCATGTCCTCAGATTCCTCCCAATCTTCAGGATTCTTAACTTCACACAACCTTATCTGGATCCTCATCTACCTCGTCGATCAAGTGCTCCGGAGACCGAAACTCCAACCCAGCAAAGAACTTCCGCCGATGTGCCTCAACCTTCTCAGGATCAAGAGACACAGCACCTAAAGACACAAACAGCTGCAAATGCGCACGCAACAGCTCCTCCGGATCAGTCGAGTTTTGAATCGTCCCCAGGATCTCACCCAAACCAACACGCTTGACATCACGCAGCGCCGGATACCGCTTCTGAAAAACCAGCTGTGCCAGGTCATTCCAGCACGTCTTCGTCCCAGATACATACACATACGGCTCCCAGACAGGAGCATCAGCTAAGAGTGCCAACGCAGTCGCAAGATCCCTTGCGGCGGTGACATCGACCGCATCGGTTCCCGTCCCGGGGATAACAATCTGGTTTCCTGTGATGTCTATCGGGAATGCTTCACCGATGTCCATGAGGTACAAATTCCTCCTCGGCACGATGTAATCCCCTAGCCAGCAGTTGACGACCAGTGTCCACTCTATCTCTGTTTGCTCGCGTAGGACCTTCTGGATAGGTTCTCGTGACTCCCAGTAGAACGTTGGCAGGTCGGGGTAGTTTTCTATGTCGCCGAAGAACTCGGATGGAATGAAGCGCTTGCATTTCGGACTAAGTTGGCATGCACTGATCAGGTTCAGGTGGATGTCGATGAACTCCGCCTTGTACGCTAGTATCACAGATATGAGCATCTCACAGTCCCTAAGTGCGGTCACTATGGAGGGGACGGAGAAGTCGGTGATTATTTGGGTGATGTATGGGCGGTTGCGGAAGCATTCTTTCTCTCTGCGAGTTAGAATGACCACCGAGTGGCCGTACTTGGGAAATTCATCGCTGATGTATCTGGCTAGCCCTCCAGCTCCAGCAATAGCAACACGCATGATGGATGAAGTTGTCTTGCACGTTGTTCTCTGAATGTAATGCAAGTTGATGAAGTTTACGTGTGGAATAACAGACTAGGAGCTGGTTGTTGCCTGGCGTATATACCAGGGCTCACGGGGTTTAAGCCGTAGCAGATACACGGAATAATCATCATGGACGACCAATTCTTCAGCTATTCTTATACTTTACATTATAAGCCATCGAGGGTAATTTGTAGTGGATTGAAGCTACTTCCTATTTCAGCTACTTCCTGTTATAGTTCCCAAGTCCAGAGTCGTCCTGTCTATAGATTTTATATTAAGAAGTTGATCTAAATTAACAATTTTAGGGTTAAGAATCTGAAATCGTTAAATCTGAACTAATTATACAATTTGCATTGAAATAACGAATGTTTTCAAGTAATAGGGTTCCCATATATGGCATATATGGTTTATTACAAGCATTTGCTAATGCTTTAAAAATTATTATTAAAAGAGTA